>NW_019154112.1:5275593-5587329 GCF_002288905.1 Enhydra lutris kenyoni
CTGTGGGTTAAAGCCTCTGCCTTTGGCTCAGGTCATGATCCCAGGGTCCTGGGATGGAGCCCCGCATCAGGCTCTCTGCTCGGCAGGGAGCCTGCTTCCTCCTCTCTCTGCCTGCCTCTCTGCCTGCTTGTTATCCCTGCCGAAGGAAGGAAGGAAGGAAAGAAAGGAAGGAAGGAAGGAAGAAAAAATTATTAGGGCGCCTGGGTGGCTCAGTGGGTTAAAGCCTCTTGCCTTCAGCTCAGGTCATGATCTCAGGGTCCTAGGATCGAGCCCTGCCTCAGGCTCTCTGCTCAGCAGGGAGTCTGCTTCCCTCTCTCTCTGCCTGCCTCTGCCTACTTGTGAACACTATCTGTTAAATAAATACAAATTTAAAAAAATAAGAGATAATGAAGAAAGTTCTTCAGATTGAAGAAGAATGATAGTAGATGGGAATTGGGATCTATAGGAAAGAGAGAGGAACACTGGAAATCTAGGTGTAAGAGACTATTTTTTATTCTCAGTTTCTTTAAAAGACAAGATTTATGTTTAATACTATTTTGTAGGTCTGTGACATATGTACAGTAGCTCTCCCCTTACCATAGTTTTGCTTTCCATGATTTTGGTAACCTGTGGTCACCTGCAGTCCAGAAGTAGATTATCCTCCTGACATGTCATTAGAAGGTCAGTAGTAGCCTGATGTTGTGTCATAGTACCTACATCAGTCACCTCACTTCAACTCATCCTGCAGGCGTTTTATCATTTTACATCATCCCTAGAAGGGTGAGTACAGTAAAATAAGATATTTTGAGAGAGACCACATTCATATAATTTTTATTACAGTATATACTTATAATTGTTCTATTTTATTATTGCTAATCTCTTACTGTGCCTAAATCATAAATTAAGCTTTGTCATGTATGTATTATGTTATATGTATGTATGTATATGTTATGTAAATAAACGTATACATGTTTATGTATTAATAGAAAAAAACCCCAGTATATATAGAATTCCGTTCTATCTGCAATTTCAGACATCCCCTGGAGGTTTTGGGATGTAGCCCTTGTGGATAAAGGGGGACTACTGTAGATGTAATATATATGACAATTTAGTCCAAAAGGTGAAGGGCAATAAATGAACTATTTTGCAAAGGTTGCTATATTCTTATGTGAAGTAGTACAGTATTAGCTGTAAGTAGATTGTGATAAGTTTACATATTGTTTCCATAGAGCAATCTCTGTCTGTCTGTCTTTCTGACACACAGGTAAAGAGATACAGCTAAAAAGCCCGTAAAATAGTTACAATGAGATACTAAAAATAATTAGGTTAACCTAAAAAGAAGGCAGTAAAGGAGGAATCGAGGGGGAAAAAAACGGATGGCACAAATAGAAAGGTAAACCAAAATCTAACCAGTATCAATAATTACATTAAATGTAAATGGATTGACCATTCCAGCATAGGTTGTCAGACTGGATGAAAAAGGGATAAGCACAGATTGAAAGTGAGAAGATGATGAAAGGTACACCATGTGAACAGTAAGAGAAGAATGCTGGAGTAGCTATATTATCATCAGGCAAAATAGACTTCAAGACAAAGTTTACTGCTAGAGATAAACATTTCATAGGAAAGGGATCATTTCATCAGAAAGACACAATCATTAATGTATATGAACCTAAAAAAAGAGCTTCAGTACACGTAAAACAAGGGGGTCCTGGGTGGCTCAGTTGGTTAAGCATCTGACTCTTGCTTTTGGCTCAGGTCATGGTCTCGGGGTCAGGAGATCAAGCCCCACATTAGGCTCTGCACTCAGTGGGGAGTCTGCTTGAGATTCTCTCTCTCCCTCTCCCTCTGCTCTTTCCCCATCCCCATCTCCACCTGTGTGTGCACGTGTGCACTGTCTCTCTCTCAAATGAATAAAATCTTTAAAAAGAACAGTTAAAAAAATACACATGAAACCAAACAAAAGCAGAAAATTCAACAATTAAACCAAAGAATTAAAAGCAGAAAAGGGCAAATCCACAATTATAATTTGTTGTTTTCAATACTCCTCCCTTAGTAGTTGATAGAACAACTTGAGAAATATAAATAATGATACAGAAGATCTGGGGTGCCTGGGTGGCTCAGTTGCTTAAGCATCTGCCTTCGGCTCAGATTGTGACCCCAAGGTCCTGGGATCTAGCCTGTGTGGGGCTCTCTGCTCAGCAGGGAGCCTGCTTCTCCCTCTCCTTTTACCGCTCTCCCCTGCATATGCAATCTATCTCACTCTCTCAAATAAATAAAGTCTTTAAAACAAAACAAAACAAAAATACTTATTTAAAAAAATCTGAATAACATTATGCATTGCCTTGCCTAATTGACACAGAACACTATATGTAACAACTGAAGAATGTGTGTTCTTTTCAAGTGCACAGGGAATGTTCACCAAAACAGACCACACTCTAAGTTATAAAATATGTCTCAATACATTTCATAATATTGAGAAGTTACATAGTGTGTTCCCTGCCTATAGCATGGAATTAAATTAAAAATCAATATCAATAATATAACTAGAAAGGCCCTGCAAATTTGGAATATTTAAAATACATTTCTAAATAGGTCATGGTCAAAGAAAGCATTATAAAAGAAATTAGAAAATATTTCTAGCTAATTGGCAATGAAAATTCAACATATCAAAACTTGTGGGATGTAGCAGATAAAGTGAGTATTGAGAAATATATAGCTTTAAAAACTTTTATTAGGGAAAAGTTTAAAAAATCAGTGATTGAAGTTTCCAACTTAAGATGCTAGAAAAAGATGAGCAAAATAAATTCCAAATAAGTAGAATAAAGGAAAAACAGAAATCACTGAAATTGAAAATAGGACAAAAACAGAGAAACATAATACAAAAGTTTTTTTTTTAAATATAAAAATTAACCTTTAGTGAAACTGATAAAAAAAAACAATAATAAATACTATGAGGAATGAAAGAGGGTATATAGATAGATCTTACAGATGTCAAAAGGTACTAAGGGATGTTATGAATATCTTTGGTCAAAAAATTCAACTTAGATGAAATGCACATAATTATTTGATAAACATAGCTTACCAGAACTGGCAATGAAACAGAAAACAGAATATGTGAGTAGCCTTATTAAAGAAATTGCATTTGTTATCAGAACCTTTTTTTATAAAGAAAACTCCAGGTCCAGTTTTATTGATGACTTCTTTTGAACATTTAAGTAAGAAATAATACTCATTTAACACAAATTCTTTAGAGAAATAGAGAAGGGAAACACTTCCCATCTGTTTAACATGGTAACAGAAGCCTGACAGATGTTGCAGACAACATGAATGTCTATGTAGAAATTTTATGGCTTCTTTTTTTTTTTTTTTATATTTTATTTATTTATTTGACAGACAGTGAGAGAGGGAACACAAGCAGGGGGAGTGGAGAGGGGGAAGCAGGCATCCCGCTGAGCAGGGAGCCCGATGCGGAGCTCGATCCCAGGACCCTGGGATCATGACCTGAGCTGAAGGCAGAGGCTTAACCACTGAGCCGCCCAGGTGCCCCAATTTTATGGCTTCTTAAAAAAAAAGTTACTAGAACTGATAAGTTAGCTTAGCAAGGTTGCAGCATACAAGATTAATAGATAAATATCAATTTTTACAAAGATTGGAAATGAAGAAGTATAATCTTGTTATACTTCAATTCAATTGAATCAATACAATTCAATCAATCAATACAATTCAAGTATAATTCAATTCACAGATATCATTGTTTACATAGAAAATCCCAAGGAACCTACGAAACAACCACTAGAATTAATAACTGAATTTAGTAAGGTAGTAGGATACTAAGTCAATATAGGGGTGCCTGGCTGGCTCAGTCAGTGGAGCGTGTGACTCTTGATCTCAGGATTGTAAGTTTGAGCCCCATGTTGGGTGTAGAGCTTACTTAAAAATAAAATCTTTAAAAAACGTCAATATAGATATCACTTTTATTTCTATCTTCTAGCAGCAAACAACTAGAAAACATTTCAATTTCCTTTAATAATAAATAGTCCTTTACTGTACTATATATATATATATATACATATATATATATATATATATAAAAGATGCATATGGAAAACTACAGAACATTGCCTAGAGAGGTTAAAAAAGATCCAAATAAATATGCCTACAGTAATTATATACCGTGTTCAAGGATAGGCTGACTCATTTTTGTTAGTATGTTAACTCTCCCCAAATTCAGCTATGCAATCCCAATTAGAATTTCAGCAGGTGCTTTTTTTCTTCCTCCTACAGAAAGTGGCAGGCTGATTAAAAAATTTATATGGAAATGAAAAGGACCTAGAATGGCCAAAATAATCTTGGAGAAAAAAGCCAAATGAGGTTTATACTACACTTTCAAAACCTAAAATGAAGTTGCCATAATAAGGCCAGTGTGGTATTGGCATAAGAATGAAGTAGATCAGCAGAATAAAATATAAAGTTCAGAAATAAGCCATTGTATATAAACTGCACCTTAAATGAAACAATTAAAAAACTTTGAAAACAGAAGTCCAGAAGGAGAGCATTTTCTTCTAAGAAAGGTGTATATCTGTTCATGTATTAAGTTTTGAGAGTAAAACCTGTTAGGGCAAACTTCTAAGACTGAATGGCGTATTCCAGCATGTTATCCAGGATGGAATAATGTTAGCTACTTTAGTGGTTGAGATGGTTTGTTTAGGTGATTTAGGGACCCCGTGTTTAATCAGTGGCTTGATATGTTCTATTTTTGCTAAAAGATATACCTGTGGTGTGGCTGGGCAGTGAAAATACTTTGATATGAATTTGGGTAGGAGGCTTAGAAACCAAGGCCTGAGCTGTGATCACCTTAGTGGGAAAAGAAATGAAGGAAGTGAAGTGTATTTGCAGACATTTTTGCTCTTGTGGGGTTCAATTTCTGTGGGTTCTGAAGCAGACTGCTTATTGCAACTTATTCACTGTATTATTAACAATAAAAGTACTGAATTTCAGAGTAGAAAATTGAGTGAATGCGGAGTTGTCTCATTTCTGCCATTGACTTGTTGCAGGATTTTACCACTGGCTAGCTGGACAAGTCATTTAACTTCCCGGCCATTTGCAAATTGTAGATTTGGACTAAATGATTGTTTAAGATTCCTTCTACTCTGAAATGCTGTGAATCTGAAAGTCTAAGAATTCTCACTTCCTAACGTGGTACATTTTCACAAAGATCTCTGAGAGTCTTTCTCCGTTGTCTCTTTGGCAGATTGCAATCCCCTGGCAGAAATGAAACCTGATCAAAATCTGTTTCTCCAACTTGGTTTCATCTTAGCTTCTATGCTCTATAACAGTAACAGATGGCCAGAAAAATGTTTCCCCACATACTTGAAGTGGAATAAATAGAAGGCTTTCATTAGCCTTTTCAGCAACCCTGGAATCAGTGATACTATCCTCAATTAGGAACACAGATGCTGAGTAAAGTGGTTTCAGATCAGATCTCAGATCTGGTTTCTTTGGTTCAACGAACCTCCACAATCCTCTACAACAGGCCCTGTGGATTACCTTTTTACCTATTCTTTGTTATTACTATAAAATGCAGTCAAAATCAGTTGAGGAATTCTTACTGCGTTTTTTGAGAAGCTAACGACGTGCTATCCATCTTTTGTTGAATACTAAAAGTTAACTGATAAATGAAAAAGCAAATATATATCATTATTACTGTTAGGGGAGAATAGTCATGGTTGTCCACAGATCTGCATGTAATCTCTAGAGAGATTCTTTATTCCGATAGCCAAAATTATGTAATAAAAGGAAGTTTATCCTGTTGGGTTATTCTGTGCCCTACCTGGAAATATGAATGATCACGTTTCATCTGGAAAAAAAAAAAAAGTGATCACTTTTCATCTGGATCTTTGGGGCAGGAAGACAGGTTCTCCTGGGTTTTATAGTATGCCCAGAGGCTGGTGAGCAGGCCTCACTGAGATTAGTCTGTTGTCCTGTCTGGCTGGTGTTCACACACTTGCACTTACTTCCAAGAGCAGCCCACCCAGTTACTATTTGGATAAATTGGGCATGGGGTTCTCTCCTCCACAGAACCACCCTGAAGAAGTCAGTGCTGTCATTTGCCAGATGACATGGTTACAAAGTTCATAGAACTCTGCTGGTTACCACCTATAGGCCTGTTTTTAATTTGTTGGTTTTAATTCGTTTACAAGCTTGATTTTTTACTAGCTTCCTTGATAATTTTGTTCCCTGTTCTCAGTTCTCTTGTGACCCAGTAGTATTAGAGAGACAAGGGGTGAAAATCTGTTCTTGGAGCCAGAGTGGGATATAATGGAAAGGCTTTGTAGAGAACATTAATTCAGTTTCAACCTTGTCCAGATTTCAATTTGTAGACACCTGGGTAGAAAGGATAGAAATAGGTGTACTAGGAATGGAAGATGATACACTGAGATAGAAAGAGATCTGAGGGGTTGTCTCTTCAAGACATCTTGAGTCCTAGGATAATAATATAAGCCTCCTAAACCGTTTTTTAAAGATTTTTTTTTTTTTAATTTGACAGAGAGAGATCACAAGTAGGCAGAGAGGCAGGCAGAGAGAGAGGAAGGGAAGCAGGCTCCCTGCTGAGCAGAGAGCCCAATGCGGGGCTCGATCCCAGGACCCCAGGATCATGACCTGAGCCGAAGGCAGAGGCTTAACCCACTGAGCCACCCAGGCGCCCCTAAACCTTTTTTTAAAGATAATAATTTAATCCTTGTCTAAAGACAGCAGTGGAATCCAGAAATAATGATTACTGTTTATTTATTGAGCACTTAAATGCCAGATATTTAATGTCTTTTAGTTAGCTCTGTAATCCCAGCAGTCCTGTGAAGTTGACTGAACAGTTAATCACAGCATTAGCAAGTGAGAGAGCCAGGTTTTGAGCCCAAGTCTAACTTAAACACCACGCTATAATAAGGATAGAAGTTGAAAACATCTCTGTTCTTGAAGAATTAATTGACTATGCATCTCTTTTCCATCTTGAGCCTCCCATTTTCCCTTCCCTGAATTACTTTAGCTGGTTAACTGAAAACTCAATCCATTTCCAAACTTTAGAGAACAGAAGAATCACCCCTTTGTTTGTTTAAAATGCAGATTCCTTACTCCTGTCCCCATTGTGATGCAGCATATCTGGAGGGCGGCCCAATAATCTGCATGTTAATATAAACATATGCCAAAGTGATTCTACCCATGTGATCACAGGACCATCGTTTGAGACACAGTACCCTAAATAGTGGCAAGGTTAGGTTGAACTATAACACAATCTCATACTTTTTTTTTTCAAGGCTTGAAAAATAACGTATTTTATATGGAGCTGCAAATAGTTTTGCATAGACCACAATGTAGAAGTTAGATACATGGTGCTTATTTAGTATAACCACTTTGAGAATGTCAGTGCTAACATGCAGTATAACTTACTTTTGACTGTGTTTGTTTCATTCGAAGTATGTTCCTCTTTTTTTTCAGAGAGGAACATCCTTGAAAAGTCCCTATCACTTTCTTTTCTTAAAAATGGTTTTTATCGGAATGACTGGGTGGCTCAGTCAGTTAAGCGGCTGTCTTTGGCTCAGATCATGATCCCAGGGTCCTGGGATCGAGCCCCGCATTGGGCTCCTTGCTCAGTGGGGAGCCTCCTTCTCCCTCTGCCTGCTCTGCCTGCTGCTTCCCCTGCTTGTGCTTTTTCTCTGACAAATAAATAAAACCTTTAAAAAAAAAAAGGAAGAAAGAGGGATGCCTGGGTGAGTTAAGCTTCTGCTTTCGGCTCAGGTCACGATCTCAGGGTCCTGGGATCGAGCCCCACGTCGGGCTCTCTGCTCAGCGGGGAGCTTGCTTCCCCACCACCACCACCACCCCCCCGCCTGCCTCTCTGCCTACTTGTGATCTCTGTCTGTCAAATAAAAATAAAATATTTTAAAAAAAGGGTGGGGGGGAAAGAAACTTGTCTTTTGGGTCTAGAGAATAAAATTGGCTCATACCCAGTAAATGTTGATTAAACATTTTTTATGAATTGAAGTCAGTAAAAGTATGTGTAAGGGTATAGGATTTTATTTTACCCTACTTAGAAGCTAATAATTAGTCTGCTGTAGTTCATGTGATGCTGACAGAGCACAAGAGATTCCTGGATCAGAGACCAAGGACTTTATTACTCATAGTCCAGAAGTAGCATAAGCATGTTTGCATTAGTTCCCCTTGCCCCCTCAAGTCCCATTAGAGTGGCCCAAATGGATGTTTACACATAAGTTCTAAGAATGGAGCATTGAACTTGGGGGATCTGTTGTTTTTGTAGTAAGTGATAAGCAAGTCTGCTCTGTGTCCTAGGGTGGGACATATTACTTTATCCCCCAAAGCTGATCTTTTCAAACACAGTCCTGAAAAGTGGCCTGGGTAAGCAGTGGTCAGGGTCATGCATTTTTGGCATATTCAGCAAGACATGTAGGAATATGAGAGACCCATGGAGGAATAGCTCTCCCAACGTCAAGTACATATAATAGGTAATTGATAGAAATCTTAGAATTATTGTGAAATACTTGCTGCACAAAAAGGTATAGAGAGTAATATAATGAATAGCCACACAGTCACCTCCCAACATGACAAATAAGTATTATTCATACAGATGCAGTTTCCTGTGGATCCTTCCCCTTGTCTCATAGGTAAGCAGTTTCCTGAATTTGTCATCATGCCAGTGCAGTCCTATGAATCCCTTAATATCAGAGTATTTTTTGCATGTTTAGAAACTTGTAAAAAATTTTTACTATCATTTAAAAATCGTTAAAGAGCCTTTTTACATTGTACCATTTTAGGCACCGTAGAAAAAAATGGTGAGGATACAGCTCTTGCATGTCACGATCTTATGGTCCAAGGACAACCAAAATCACTAAAATATAGCTTAGTCATGGGAAAGGATATATGTGAAAAAATACAAGTCGGTAAACAATATGTAACTCTAAAGTCAGTTATTAGCATCTAATATATATAAGGACTAAGTATAGTTATGGACGGAGGGCAAAATACAATTCATTATTGGGGTGGAAAATAGTGACTCTGAGAGGCAGCAACAATGAGAATTACAGGCATGAGATTTGTCATAGACAATTTGTCATACAGGAGAGAGGGATATGCTGTGAGTAACTGACCTTACATTGATCTAACCAGAAAGATGGGAGAAGGGAGCTGGGAGTAGGTAGCCTGCAGGATAGTTAGCTGAGAGGTATGTAGATGTGTCAGATGACCATTTTGATTAGGAGGGACAGCTGAGACTGAGCCTCTGACCTCACAGGGCTTCACATCTAATCACACAGGGGTGGTTACATAGGAGAGAATTGGAAACTCTCCAAGATCCTCTGTGATTATGACTGAAATGTGTGTAGCAGTTCCAGAGATGTAGAAGAAAAAAGGTTTCATGTGAGTTGCAGCAGTGAGGGAAAGAGCCTCAGTGAGAAGTCTTGCAGTGGACCTTGAATGGCAAATTGTGGGGAGAATGCTTCAGAAAAGGGGGAGGCAAGAGCACATGAGCAGACTGGAGGCACTAAGTGTGAGACAATTGAGAAGACTGACCTGTGGGAATTATGTCCAGGTGATTTGACCTATATGTAGTTTCCCATGGTCTGCATTTTGCTGATTGCTTGCTTATGGTGCAGTTCAGGGGTTTCCCTCTGTCCTCTGTATTTCCTACAAATTAGCAGGTGGACCTAGTAAAGCATGATGAGATTCAGGCTCATTTGCAGGACTATAGGTGTGTGTGTGTGGGGTCTTCCTTGATCACATGAGTAAAGGTATGTGTAAGGGTCTAGGATTTCATTTGACCCAACTTAACAAGCCAGCAATTAGCCTGTTACAGTTTCACATTCTAACTTCATAGAGCTTCTTTGTTTCAAGTAATATTAAAGAGTATGACTTAATTTCATACTGGTCAGTTCTGGTCAGTCCACTGCCCCCTCCCACTTTTGTCTGTACCATCTCTTCTCTTTATTTCTGTTTTTCCTATCTTGCTCAATTTGGATTTCTCTCAGCAGTTTCTTTTCAATGTGGGTGCCCTCTCCTAGGAAGGAGCCTTAGTTAGTTCCCTGAGTTTAAAAGGCTAGACTGCTCCAGGTCCTTTGGGCCTCCCTGGGGACTCCTTGCAGTGGACTCAACCCCATTAGTTTTAGTCTCTGCAATCAGATTGGCCCACACTGCTTTTCATTTAAAACGGCTAGCTTGGGGTTCTTCCATCCTCTGGTCTGTCAGAGGCCCTATTGCTTTCCCTCTGTGTTGATCTGCACAGTGGCTTATAGCACTTGTGTCTGCTGGGCCTTGATGTTTTTCCCTCTTTATATGAAGTTTTATGAGGATGATTTGTCTTCTAGTTTTGTTATAGGTACTGTCCGTGGGCTTTTTGTGGTGTTATCTAGTTGCTCTGTTTGAATGTGGGGATTCAGAAATAACAAAGGCTGTGTTGCCACTGCCATTTCTCCAGAATCCTCTTTGTAGGTGCTTGAGTAGAAAGATCACACAATAATGAGTAGAATGGCCGGTCTGACCTAACATCTTACTTGGCATAGAGACAGTGTGGTCATTAGTCAACACTTGTTCTTTAACTTTCTCTTTTCTCCAAATTGAAAAGTGTTGGCTCTCATGCCCATTTAGTGGATTTCCATGGAAATAATAGCTTCTTATCTTTACTTTTTTCAGGTTCACCAAGAATCTTTCCCCAGACAAAATCAATTTGAGCACCCTGAAAGGGGAGGGTCGGCTGACCAACCTGGAGCTGGATGAAGAGGTTCTACAGAATGTGCTGGAGCTGCCCACCTGGTTAGCCATTACTCGGGTCTACTGCAACAGGGCCTCCATCCGGGTGAGAATGGGGGTCAGAGTGCTGTTGCTGTCCTTGGCCAGCAGGCATGTTTTCTTGAGGGGCAGCTCCTACAGCCCTGAGTGTTGCTTTCCTCTTTCAGATCCAGTGGACAAAGTTGAAGACACACCCCATTTGCTTGGTAATGGCCTTTCTTGATTGCAAGTAATCAAATGGGGATGGCTGGGATGGGATTTTAAAAGATCTGAGAGGAGATGGGGAGGAGTCCTGACAGGCTAACCCTTTTGGGACTGGTGTTTGCACTGTCTGGTTTGTGAGCTTCTCTCTGAGACAGAGTGACTGTTGTCTGGGCTTATTCTGAAATTACTGTGCGGTGTAGCAGTTAGCACTGAGACACAAGACCCAGGAGTCCTCGGTTGTTTTGCCTTTTTTTTTTTTTTTTAAGATTTTATTTATTTATTTGACAGAGAGAGATCACAAGTAGGCAAAGAGACAGTCAGAGAGAGAGAGAGGAGGAAGCAGGCTCCCTGCAGAGCAGAGAGCCCGATGCGGGGCTTAATCCCAGGACCCTGGGATCATGACCTGAGCCGAAGGCAGAGGTTTTAACCCACTGAGCCACCCAGGCGCCCCTCCTTTTGTTTTTTATAACAAATTTTGCTGCCCAGGTTCTAATTCTGGATTTCCTTTGGAATCTTGACAGAAAAAATTAGAAATCTAGTTCATGTTGACTATTGGGTGATTAGCTGAAAGCCCTTCAGGAACTCACCAATATATATTTAATCTAAAAACTGGAATCCCCAGGGATGGTAATACCTCTGTAACTTGGATTTATATTGTAGTTTTCTGCTGTGAGCTAATCCTATGCTTGTCCCGGAGTTCTGCTGCTAACGGACATGGAAGAGGAAAGATGAGGCCTCTTCTTGCATTTCAGTTTGTTCATTCATTTGACAAACATTTATTGTCTGCCCACTGTAGGCACAGCACTCAACTAGGCAGTACAGCGTAGGGATGGATAAGATGCACCTTGTGCTGTGTGGGTTTTTGTGCAGACGCTTAGCTCTCCGTGGCTTTTATTTCAGTGTCTGGATAAGGTAGAGGTGGAGATGAAGACATGTGAGGAGCCTCGGCCCCCAAATGGACAGTCTCCTATTGCCCTCGCTTCAGGACAGAGGTTAGTTGCTTAGGTCCCTTTTATTTCCAACATGTTAACTGTTCCATATCAACTTTTAGTGAAAAATGAACTTTTTATTTGGGAATTTTCCAACCTACACTAAAATGGAGAGAATGGTATAATCAACCCCCAGGCACCTAAGATCTGATTTTAACAGTTGTCAACATGTTGCCATTCTATTTTCACCTTTTCTTGCCTGTGTGTGTGTGTGTGTGCACGCTTGTACGTGCATGGCATGCACTGTAGTATTTGAAAGCAAATCCTAGACACCATATGATTCCATCTGTAAATACTTCTAGATACTGTGTCTTTTTTTAAAAAAAGATTTTATTTATTTATTTGTCACAGAGATCACAAGTAGGCAGAGAGGCAGGCAGAGAGAGAGCTGGGGAGAAGCAGGCTTCCTGCCTAGTAGAGAGTCTGATGTGGGGCTTGATCCCAGGACCCTGAGATCATGACCTGAGCCGAAGGCAGAAGCCTTAACCCACTGAGCCACCCAGGCGCCCCAAGATACTGTGTCTTTAACAGACGGGGACTGTGAAGAAAGAAAGAAAAACACACAAAACTATTATCACAATCAATAGAATTAATAGGAATTTGTTAATATTATTTAATACTTATTTCATATTCAATTTTATGAATTGTCTCTAAAATATTTTTTCCAATGCAGTATGGCTCCAAAGAGCTCCACATATTACATTTAGGGATATGCCTTTTAAGGCTTTTTAGTTCTAAACAACCCCCCACACCCACTCTTTAGTATACCATTTATTCTTTGTTGAAACTAGATTGTTTTTTTTAAAAGATTTATTTATTTAATTGACAGATCACAAGTAGGCAGAGAGGCAGGCAAAGAGAGAGGAGGAAGCAGGCTCCTGCTGAGCAGAGAACCCGAAGTGGGGCTAGATCCCAGGATCCTGGGATCATGACCTGAGCCGAAGGCAGAGTCTTTAACCCACTGAGCCACCCAGGCACCCCGAAACCAGATTGTTTTTGATAAAGAATTTCCCACATTTTGTATTTTGGCTGATTGTGTCCTCAAGGATATATTTTAAATGTTTCTCTTTTAACCTGGTAGTAAGATTTAAAGGCTTGATTTGAGTAAATGTTTTTGTTTTCTTGGTAAGACTACTCTAAAAATTATACCATGTATTTCCTATTGTAATATATCAGGAGACACAAAATGTTCCTTTGGTTAAGATTAATCAGTGGATTCAGATAATGATGGCCTGATTTATCCATTGTGATTAAGGTCCTCATCTACTTTATCTCATGGTGTAAGGACCATTGATAACCATTGATGATAATTGTGTAGGTCTGTTATATTTCACTGTCGATGCAAAACAGGGATTTTATAATTCTTTTCTTCCTATTACATTTATTAACAATAATAGACTAGCAATAATGTCTAAGATTTTTTGTGGGTGTGGAGGGAGGATGAAGGAGAGTTACCCTTTTGGATTCATGTTTTTTTTAACAGCTTTATTAAAGTATAATTGACACAAAATAGACTACATATACAAAGCATACAGTTTGATAAGTTTTAGCATATGCACACCACGCAATCATCAACACAATCAAGACAATGAACATATCCATTAACCCTTAACCATATTGTTGTTCTCCGTTATATTCCTTCCCTTTCCTTTCTCATGCCCTCCTATCCCCAGACAAGCATGGCTTTCTGTGACTATAGATTAGTTTACATTTTCTATAATTTTATATAAAAGGAATCATAGTATGTAGTATGTACTGGTTTTTGTCTGGCTTCTTTTACTCAGCATAATTATTTTGAGATTCATCCATGTTGTTGAGTGTATCAATAGTTCATTCCTTTTATTACTGAGTATTATATTCCATTGTATGGAGAGATCAGAATTTGTTTATCCATTCGCTTGTTTTTTGTTTTTTTTTTTTGTTGTTGTTTTTTTAATCCATTCACTTGTTAGTGGACACTTTATTTGCAGTGTTTGGCTATTATGAATAATGCTGCTATGAACATTCATATACAAGTTTTTATGTGGTCATGTGCTTTTATTTCTCTTGGGTAAATGCCTGGGAATGGAGTGGTCAGGTGGTAGGTATGGTAGGTAAGATTTAGCTTTTTAAGAAACTGCCAAACTTTTCTTTTCTTTCTTTTTTTTTTTTTTTTTAAGATTTTACTTATTTATTTATTTGACAGAGAGTGAGAGGGAACACAAGCAGAGCGAGTGGGAGAGGGAGAAGCAGGTTCCCTGCTGAGGGGGGAGCCCAGTGTGAGGCTTGATCCCAGGACCCTGAGATCATGACCTGAGCCAAAGGCAGATACCCAACAACTGAGCCACCCAGGCGCCCCAAACTGCCAAACTTTTTCAAAGTGGTTTACTATTTTACATTCTTTTTATGCTTTTACATTTAAATTTTCTGACATCCTACACTTCCATTTACTTTTTAAAAAATTGTTGTATTTCCTACATTTATAGTCATTACTTGTTTTGATATTCAGATGTCCTTATCTTTGGCCAGGGAGAGCCTTTAGAAGTCACTGCCTGCGTCTTTTGGAGAAGACCCCAGTAATCTTTTTCCTTTTAGACAGAATAAGATGTTTCAGGCTTCTCATATGCATCCTTACTTCAGACCTGGAATCTGACATTTCTCCCAAGGAACACCGATTCCTTTTAGTGAGAAATGTTATTTAAAGAGAATAGTCTGGGCAAAATTGTATTCATTGAGTTGTCATTGCAATAAGGCCTTTTAAGTGTTCAGTTCTAGGGTAAAGGTATTTTTAAGGAAGAGAAAAATAAATCATGACAATATGCGGATATTTCTCAATTCAAATAAAAAAGAGGATTTTAAAATAACTGTTTAGATTTAATGTTTGTATTTTTTGTTCATATGCTGTACCATGGTTCCTAACAACAATAATATAATAAATGATTCACTTTTTTCAATTGTTTAAAAAAATAACAAGGCCAGTATTGTAACTATCAATTAGACTACTGAGTACGATAGATTTCTGTGTGTGTGTGTGTTTTAAACTTATGATATATCCCACTAGGGAAGTATGGTCAAATGCTGTGTTTTAAAGTCACTTGAAGTCATTTTTCATATGTTCAGGATACCAATTTGACATACAGAGAGGTTTTTTTTTTTTTAAAGACAAATTTTACAGTTTTTGGCTCACAATAAAGTTAGAGGAAGGGGCAGATTTCCCATATCTTCTGGCCCCTGTGCATGCATAGCCATCTCTATTATCAACATCCCCCATCAGAGTAGTACATTTGTTACAGTGGTTAACCTACATTGACACATCACAATTGCCCAAAGTCCATAGGTCCCATTAAGGTTCACTCTTGGTTTTGTACATTTTTTGGGTTGGGAAAAATGTATAATGACATGTGTCTACCATTATGGTATTTTCACAGTGTATTTTCACTGCCCTAAAAATTCTGTGTGCTCTACTTATTTATCTCTATTCCTGGCCCCAACCCCTGAAACCGCTGGTATTTTTCACTGTCTCCATTGTTTTTCCTTTTCCAGAGTGTCATATAGTTGGAATCACACAGTATGATTCATCTTTTAATTTTTTTTACTTTTTAAAAGATGTTATTTATTTATTTATTAGAGAAATAGCACAAGTGGGGTGAAGGGCACAGGAAGAAGCTGACTCCCCCACGGAGCAGGGAGGCTAATGTGGGGCTTGATCCTGGGATTCTGGGATTGTGACCTGAGCCTAAGACAGACGCTTAACCAGCTGAGACATCCAGGCACCCCCATCTTAACCATTTTTTTTTAAGTTTTTTTTATTTATTTATTTGACAGAGAGAGATCACAAGTAGAGAGGCAGGCAGAGAGAGAGGGGGAGAAGCAGGCTCCCTGCTGAGCAGAGAGAACCCGATGCGGGGCTCGATCCCAGGACCCTGAGACCATGACCTGAGCCGAAGGCAGAGGCTTTAACCCACTGAGCCACCCAGGTGCCCCTTAACCATTTTTTAAAAAAAATTTCTTTTCAGTGTTCCCAGATTCATTGTTTATGCACCATACCCAGTGCTCCATGCAATACGTGCCCTCCTTAATACCTACCACCAGGCTCCCTAACCCCCAACCCCCGCCCCTCCAAAATCCTCAGTTTGTTTCTCAGAGTCCACAGTCTCTCATGGTTCGTCTCCCCTTCCAATTTCCCCCAATTCACTTCTCCTCTCCATCTCCCAATGTCCTCTGTGTTATTCCTTGTGCTCCACAAATAAGCGAAACCATATGATAATTGACTCTGTCTGCTTGACTTATTTCAATCAGCATAATCTCTTCCAGTCCCGTCCATGTTGATACAAAAGTTGGGTATTCATCCTTTTTAATGGAGGCATAATACTCCATAGTATATATGGACCACATCTTCTTTATCCATTCGTCCGTTGAAAGGCATCTTGGTTCTTTCCACAGTTTGGTGACTGTGGCCAATGCTGCTATGAACATTGGGGTACAGATGACCCTTCTTTTCACTACATCTGTATCTTTGGGGTAAATACCCAATAGTACAATTGCAGGGTCATAGGGAAGCTCTATTTTTAATTTCTTAAGGAATCTCCACACTGTTTTCCAAAGAGGCTGCACCAACTTGCATTCTCACCAACAGTGTAAGAGGATTCCCCTTTCTCCACATCCTCTCCAACACATGTTTACTGTTTTGTTAATTTTAGACATTTTAACTGGTATAAGGTGGTATCTCAGTGTGGTTTTGATTTGAATTTCCCTGATTGCTAATGATGATGAACATTTTTTCATGTGTCTGTTAGCCATTTATATGGCTTCGACATTGGCCACCGCAACTTCTTTCAAGATACGTCTCCAAAGGCAAAGGAAACAAAAGTGAAGATGAACTTTTGGGACTTCATCAAGATCAAAAGTTTCTGCACAGCAAAGGAAATAGTCAGTAAAACAAAGAGGCAACCCATGGAATGGGAGAAGATATTCACAAATGACATTACAGACAAAGGGCTAATATCCAAGATGTATAAAGAATTCCTCAAACTCAAAACACACAAAACAGATAATCATGTCAAAAAGTGGGCAAAAGACAATGAACAGACACTTCTCCAAAGAAGACATACAAATGGCTAACAGACACATCTTAACCACTTTTTTTTTTTAAGATTTTATTTATTTATTCGACAGAGAGAGATCACAAGTAGGCAGAGCAGCAGGCAGAGAGAGGGGAGAAGCAGGCTCCCCGCTGAGCAGAGAGCCCGATGTAGGGCTCGATCCCAGGACCCTGAGATCATGACCTGAGTCAAAGGCAGAGGCTTAACCCACTGAGCCACCCAGGCGCCCCTTAACCACTTTTAAGTGTACAGTTCAGTAGTGTTAACTCTACTCACACCCTGCAACAAATCTCTAGAGCTTTTTCATCTGAAATTGGAACCCTATATCCATTTGTATTGGTTTGCTGTGACTACCATGACATAATGCCATAGACTAGTTGCCTAAATAATTGAAATTTATTGTTGAAATTTCAGTAAATTTCAAATAAGTTGAAATTTATTTTCTCACAGTTCTGGGGGCTTGAAGTCTTATTATCAAGGTATCACCAGATCCTGAGGCCTCTCTCCTTGGCTTGCAGACGCTGACTCCTTAACATTTCCTCACATGGCCTTTTCTCTCCACCTGCTCATCCCTAGTGTTGCTTCATTTTTTCCCTTTAATTGAAGTATAATTGATATACAGTGTTTTATTGGTTTCAGTTGTACAATATAGTGATTTGATAGCTCTACACATTATTTAGTGTTCATATAACACGATATATGATATCACATATATGTAATATCATATATATCATATATGTGATATCATATGATATATATGATATCATATGATATATGATGTATGTGATAACATGATATATGATATAACCCATGGTAGTGTTGATATGTTCATATGATATTAATGATAAGTATAGTTATCATATATTATTGCAGTATTATTCACGATATTCCCTATGCTGTACTTTTCATCCTTATGACTGATTTATTTTACTACTTGAAGTATGTACCTCTTCATCACTCCACCTATTTTGCCCACTCCTCTTACTCCTCCCCTCTGGCAACCACCAGTGTTTTCTGTGTATTAATGAGCTTGTTTTGTTTGTTCACCTGTTTTGTTTTTCAGATTCCACATATAAGTGAAATCATGTATTTTTCTTTATCTGACTTGTTTTACTTAGCATAATACCTTCTAGGTTCACCCATGTTGTCACAAATGGTAAGATTTCATTCTTTTTAATGGCTGAGTAGTATTCCATTGCATATATATATCACATCTTCTTTATCCATTTATCTATTGCTGGGCAATTGGATTGCTCCCGTTTCTTGACTATTGTAAATAACACTGCTATAAACATAGGCGTACAGATATCTTCTTGAATTAGGGTTTTCTTTTTCTTTTCTTTTCTTTCTTTTTTTTTTTTTTTTAAAGATTTTATTTATTTATTTGACAGAGAGATCACAAGCAGGCAGAGAGAGAAGAGGAATCAGGCAGAGAGAGAGGAGGAAGCAGGCTCCCCTAGAGAGCAGAGAGCCCGATGCGGGGCTCGATCCCAGGACTCTGAGATCACGACCTGAGCCGAAGGCAGCGGCTTAACCCACTGAGCCACCCAGGCGCCCCTCTTTTCTTTTTTTAAAAAATATTTTATTTATTTATTTAACAGAGACAGAGAGAGAGAGATCACAAGTAGGCAGAGAGAGGGGGAAGCAGGCTCCCTGCTGAGCAGAGAGCCCAATGTGGGGCTCGATCCCAGGACCCAGAGATCATGACATGAGCTGAAGGGAGAGGCTTAACTCACTGAGCCACCCAGGCCCCCCAAATTAGGGTTTTCATTTTCCTCAAGTAAAGACCTAGAAGTAGAATTACTGGATCATATGATACTTCTCTTTTTATTTTTTTGAGAAACCTCCATATTCTTTTCCACATGGCTGCACCAAATCACCATTCCCACCAACAGTGCACAAAGGTTTCCTTTTTTTTTTTTTTTTAAAGATTTTATCCATTTATTTGACAGAGATCACAAGTAGGCAGAGAGGCAGGCAGAGAGAGAGGGGGAACCAGGCTCTCCTCTGAGCAGAGAACCTGATGCGGGACTTGATCCCAGGACCCTTGGACCCTGACCTGAGCCAAAGCCAGAGGCTTTAACCCACTGAGCCACCCAGGTGCCCCTTCAAATGTTTCTTTTTCTTCACATCCTTTCCAAAACTTGTTTCTTGTTGTTTTGATACTAGCCATTTTGACAGATGCGAGGTGATAGCTCATTGTGGTTTTCATTCACATTTCCCTGATGAGTGATATTAAGTATCACTATCACTCTTAATGTTTTTTTGTTCAACAGAAATGATTAATTCTAATGTAATGTAATGTATGCCTTTTTTTGCCCTTTATGCTTAACCCTTTTTGTGTCTTATTTAAGGGCTCTCTTCCTGTCTGAAGGTATGAAGATATTCTCTTTTGTTTTCTTCAAAAAGTTTTATTGTTTGACCTTTCACATTTAGATATAATCGGCCTTTTTTTTTTTTTTAAGATTTTATTTATTTGTTTGACAGAGGGATAGAGATTGCAAGTAGGCAGAGAGACAGACGGAGGGAGAGGGGGAAGCAGGCTCCGTGCTGAGCAAGGAGCCTGATGCGGGTCTCAATCCCAGGACCCTGAGACCATGACCTGAACCGAAGGCAGAGGCTTAACCCATTGAGCCACCCAGGCGCCCTGATACGATCGGCCTTAAAAATGATTATTTTTTTTTGTTTGATGTAAGATAGGAGTTAATATTATTTTTTCTCTGTCAGTATCTTCAAACTGACCATGTGCCATTATTGAAAGACCATCTTTTCCCTACTGCTCTGTCACTGCTATTATAAATTAAGTGTCTCTCAATATAGGTGTGATTTGTGAGTATGGTTGAACATTTTTATGTTTAATATCATTTGCACTTCCTTCTCTGTGAACTGCCCATACTTTGTCCCATTTTTATTGGCCTGTCTTTTTGTTTTCAGTTTCTTGAAGCTCTTTATACATTAGAGATGTTAGCCCTTTGTGATATAAATTGGAAATATATATTTTTTCCAGTTTATAATTTCTACGCCTTCTTTTTATCTCTTGTAATGAGAACTGATTTCATTTACGTGTCAAGAATGTCTGTGTTTTCTACATCCAGGAGGACTTTAAGATGGCCTTCATTCCTCTTCTTGCCATTTCTGACCTCTCACTGTGGAAGTCCAGCTGTGTTCTTTGGGATATATTTGACAGGGTAGAGTTGGGATTATTCTTGACCTCTTGCTCACCTGGCTGTACTTCTTTCCTCTTTCCACTACCTTTGCAGAGTATGCTGTGTCTTTGAAGGTTTTATAGAAATCTAGCATTTCCTTTCTTTAGTTATACCTCCCCTCATGTACAACGTTCACATTTGGGTAGTTTGTGGATTATAAAAATATTTTTTAATTCATTCTTTCTAACAAAAGGGAGATTATTTCTAGGTCAACTCTTTTTCTTTTATTTCATTCCTCAAAAAATCCAATTAAGAGTACTGCATCATAAAACATTTTCAAAATTTAAAAAATGTAAGTAGAAATAGAGAGAGATAAAAGAAAGAAATCATCCATAGTTCTAGCACCCAAAGAGAAACAGTGTTAATCTTGTCTGATGTCTTCCACTGTAAAAAGTGTGTACAAAGTCTCACCTGCTTCTGAATATCGGTCTCCCTCATTTGTTGTAGTGAGTATGGCTTTGCCGAGAAGGTGGTGGAGGGGATGTTCATCATCGTCAATTCCATCACCATCAAGATTCACTCCAAGGCCTTCCATGCTTCTTTTGAATTGTGGCAGCTCCAGGGCTACAGCGTCAACCCCAACTGGCAGCAGAGTGACCTCCGTCTCACCCGCATCACTGACCCCCACCGAGGAGAGGTGAAAGCCCCAGTATTGCAAGAGGAGAGAATGGGGAGATTCAAAATAGGACTGGTTTTTATTTTATTTTATTTTTTTTTAAAGATTTTATTTATTTATTTGACAGACAGAGATCACAAGTAGGCAGAGAGGCAGGCAGAGAGAGAGGAAGGGAAGCAGGCTCCCTGCTGAGCAGAGAGCCCGATGCGGGACTCGATCCCAGGACCCTGAGATCACGACCTGAGCCGAAGGCAGCGGCTTAACCCACTGAGCCACCCAGGCGCCCAGGACTGGTTTTTAAAGGATATTATTCCTGCTTTGGGGTTTTCCTCAGATATGTCCCCCATTCCTTTGAACCCAAGAATCCCAGTGTTACTGCTACATGCCTTCTCTTCTTTTAGGGATCTCTGATCCACTGCATTCTATTGGTAGGATCCCAACTGAGAAATAGTGGGAGTTTCTCCCTTGCTAGTCTTTTCCCCCTTGGACTTCCTGCCTCTTGGTTAATTTCATCCATAGAATTAAAGGATTTTACTTTCTCTCCTTCTAGGTTCTAACATTTAAGGAAATAACTTGGCAAACACTTCGAATTGAGGCAGATGCTACAGATAATGGTGATCAGGACCCAGTCACCACTCCACTGAGGCTTATTACCAACCAAGGCAGGATCCAAATAGCCCTCAAGAGAAGAGTGAGTATGTTCTCTGCCCTCGTGAAAACTTCTATCTTTTGTTCTCTTAGACAACCTTAGAGTTGTTGTTCTCTGTTTTTTTAATGTTACTGGCCCCAGGAGTGACAATCAAAAGTGGCAGGCCTGTAATTCAGTGTTGCACAGAACATTTCTGTGAACATTTGCACCTCCTTGTCACCTGAATTTTGGAAACCACAATTTTTACCCATACATAGGGACACCGACATAGACACCTGGCAGTTGACTACTGTTGTTTTCTTGTTAACCACAGAAAACATTAGTAGTTTCGTAAGAAATTGACTCTCCATAGTGTTTGCTGCTTTCTTTTCATGTTCTGGGTATTGAAAAGCCTCTCTGAAATTAATCAGGCAATAATCACGTTGAGGAGTTGGAATGATACCAGATGTTGAACCCCATGTTTTGTGTGGCCCTTTCAGACCAAAGATTGCAATGTGGTAGCCTCCAAGCTGATGTTCCTGTTGGATGACCTGCTCTGGGTGCTAACTGACTCGCAGCTCAAGGCTATGATGAAGTATGCGGAGTCACTGAGTGAGGCCATGGAGAAGTCAGCCCAGCAGAGAAAGAGCCTGGCTCCTGAACCTGTACAGGTTAGAGGCAAAACAGACACCCTTTGGGGTGGGGGGGCGGCTAGAGAGATGGAGGGCCAGACCTAATTTATACCAACATAGGTGAGGTCTAGACTTCATTAGGCGTTTTTGGGGCATTTGTCATTTGCATAGGCTTTGTTTGTTCTTCTAATTTATTCTATTCATTGGGTGCCTCTGGTGTGTTAGCTATATAGTACTAGCCACTGGGAGGAAAAGTAGAATAAGCCTCTTGTTCCTGTCTTTAGAGCTCTGACTGCCTTACAATGTGGACTTACAATGTGTAAACAAATTATTATAATAGGAGGTGGTCAGTATATAGGTAGACACTATGCCATGAGAGCACGAAGAAGAGGCATCTAATGGCATGGGCTGAAAGGGGGCATTTAAGAAAGACTACCGGAGGAGGCAGTGTTTTGGCATTAGTCAGCTAAGTCCTGGGGAGTGAGAGCTTGGGGGGCATTTCAGACCTAAGAACTGTGGTACTCTGTCTAGAGTTACAAGACTAATTATAATGAGGCTTTTTGGAGTTTGGGTTCTTTAGGTGGGACAGGTCTACATAAGCTATCAGGTGAACAGTTATGGGAGGAAGCAGCCATTTCGTGAAATTGTGGCTTTCTCCAGACTGAACTAAAGCTTAGGAAAGGCTGCGAAGAGCTCTCTGGGTATGGACTTATTTTTTGCTCTCTGTCACATGCAGATCACCCCACCTGCTCCCAGTGCCCAGCAGTCCTGGGCCCAGGCGTTCGGGGGCAGCCAGGGCAGCAGCAACAGCAGCAGCAGCCGCCTCAGCCAGTACTTTGAGAAATTTGATGTGAAGGAGTCCTCCTACCACCTGCTAATCTCCCGCCTGGACCTGCACGTTTGCGATGATAGCCAGTCCCGAGAGCCAGGTACTCTGGTCAGCTTGAGCCTGGGCCTGGTGCTCCATCGGCACCTTCGCTCTTCTCAAGATGTGGAGTGCTTTGGGAAGCTTTCCTTAATCCCATCCATTCCTTGGGCCTCGGTCTCTGGTGGTCTCTTGCTCTGTTGGTGTGAGGTAGTGCTTTTAGCCTTTTGGGTGCAGCGGGACCAGCATCTGGATTTAGTAAAATACAGAGGCCAGCACTCTCGCAGGCCTCACTGAGTCAGAATCTTCAGGGACAGAGCTCAAGCAGTGTACACTTTTTTTATTCCTTGCTTATCTTGGGCAATGCTGGCCACTGGTATGAGCTTCTAGGAAAGTAAATTCAAGTATAGGAGGCTCCAGGATTTTCAGGCTTTTGAGTCAATTTAAAGATTTTTTTTATGTGTAAATGCCCTCTTCCCAAGTAGAAGGGTTATGTTGTATTCTCATCATGCTTTTACAAATTGATTGGGGCAGTTAGCATTACATACGCATATAGGTTTATTCAAAATGAAAAAGGAATTGACTCATTTTCTCCCTTCATGAGCCTTGGGGAACTCACTTAGCCTCTTGTTTAACCTCGGAATTTCTTCATTTGCAAACTTGAGTTAAATCTTACCTGACTCCTTCACCTCATTGGTTGTTGTCAGGCTCAACTGAAATAATACACTGAATTTGGAGGACCTTAATTATGGCACATACTCAGTATTATTATCCCTCTGCTGCCTGTTCCTTTAATACTCTGTCTGCACTCCCTTTATACTCCCCTCTACACCACCTCTTGGCTTGAGATGCTCTCATACGGTAGATTTTTCTTGTACCGCCTTATCGTTTCTGAAGGCTATGTCTGCCTTGTGATGACACCTAGACTGTTTCTTTGGGGGGAACTTACTTTTTCTTCCTAGGACTCCAAGCAGCATTGTCTCTCTTGCTTAGCTTCAACCCCCATCTACTCCTACTCGGAGACAGCTAAAAGGAGCCGTGACAACATAAAGATTGCTTTTGCAACCACAAGAAAGAAATTGCTCACTGGGTTGCCACCCACTTATTTTGGAAGTTCTTTCCTAAAATGATTATTGTTTTGTCTTGAATCCTTTCACAGGTCTTTATTTAAGAGTATATTATTGAAAAATTAAAAGAGTATATTATTGAGAGTTTCATCCTCTTGCTTGGTGAAGGGTATGTAGCACTGTCCCCTTCATATGGCCACGACCCATAATGCACACTAAGACATGAATGACTAGCCTCCCCTGCAGCCCTCATGTATTTATTTATTACACGAAATAAATTTATGTGGTGGAATTTAGGGAATTTTTGGATGAGATATATTTAGGTAAGGGGATAACTCCCATCCCACCTTACCCAGGTGTGGTGTATGACTCTGTAAGGAACAAGGAACAGAACAAGTTCTTGTGAATTTGACTCTTCTCCTAGGATTTGGGGTGTAAAGGGAGGGGAGAACTAGGTGGGACAGAAAGGGCTGTATGATTCTCTGGAGTTGTTCTAATATGCAGCTATATATGACTACTGCTGGCTGATCCAAATTGAGATGGGCTGCAAATATAATGTACACATGGGATTTTGAAGATGTAGTAGAAGACCAGAGTGTAGACTACCTTGATAATTATTTTCATATTGATTTATGTTGAAATGATAAAATATTGATTATATTCATATAAGTAATAGTATGATTATTAAAATTAATTTCACCTTTTGAAAAAACTTTTTCATATGACTACTAGAAAATTTAAAATTACATATGTGGCTCACATTATATTTCTAATGGATAGCATTGCTCTAGAACTGTGTATCCAGTATAGTAGCCAATAGCTACATCTGGCTGTTAAAATTAAATAAATGAAAAAATTCCGTTCCTCGTTTGCACCAGCCACATTTCAAGTACTCGGTATAATCTATAGACCATGAAAGATTTTCATCATCACAGAAAGTTCTTTAGGACAGTGCGGCTCTAGAGGGTCCTTAAAGGCTACATTTTTGGTTTTTTTTGGTTTGGGTTTTTTTGTTTTGTTTTTGTTTTTGTCTTTTGGTGAAAAAATTTAGATTTAGCTAGCTGGACTCAGTTTAGATGATCCCAGTTTTGTTGGCAACATCCAAAGCCTCAGTCAGGAGCCAGACGAACATATGCCGCCCTCTTTCTATCAAGCCTGATTTCAAGGTGTTGACCTTGGCCTTGTCAGTGTCCTAGAGTTTCTTCACAGCCTGTTTGATCTGGTCCTTGTTAGCCTTGACATACATAATGAACACAAGTGTGTTGTTGTCTTCTATTTTCTTCATGGCTGACTTGGTGGTCAGGGGGTACTTGATGAGGGCATAGTGATTGGGCTTGTTTCCCCTGGGGGTGCTCTTTTGAGGGTATTTGGGTTGCTAGGTGACGTGCGGATCTTCTTATTTTTTTGTGACTGTGGATGCCTTTCAACACCACTTTCTTGGCCTTCAAAGCCTTTGCTTTGGCTTCGGCTTTGGGAGAGGCAGGGGCTTCCTTTTTCGCTTTGACACCATCTTTGTGAAAGGGATCTACTTGCTTTTTCATTAAGGGACACCATAGCCTGGGATGTTGGGCCCTTGAGTAACAAGCATACCTCTCCCTTGGTATTGGAGGTAAAATTATTGGAAACTGGTGGGTCGTTGGCGACAGTTTGGCTTGAGGTGGGGCAGCACTATCTCTTAAAATAAAATTGGAACAGTGTCTATTCTAGCCTTCAGAGAAGAGGCTACTGGTTGATGGGGAGGAGTGTCACCTGCCTGTTTTTAACGCTTCTTCCTTAGGATGAGACCTGTGACCCAAAAATTTTCTTTATCACTCTTAAGGCCATGCCGTCCTCATCCTCAACCTCAGCTCATTGGAGAATTTTAATTACTCATTTATGGAGACTGTTTACCATTTATGTCTCATATATGATTATGTGTTTGTAATTAAATATGTTGATAATTGGTAATTCTATTTGATTTTGATTTTAATTCTAGACCCTATTTTAATATGCTCAGTCTCTATAGTTTATTGTTCTTTTTCATCTAAATAATTCCAATGGAGGGAGCATTGCTATGAAACCCTCTTCCTCCAATACCCTCAGTCATACATTTTTAAGTAGGATGGTATCACCCAACAGCAGTTGCAGATTGGCTCTTTCTTTTTATTATTATTTTTTTTAATTTTTATTTTTATTTATTTTTTTAAAGATTTTATTTATTTATTTGATGGACAGAGATCACAAGTAGGCAGAGAGGCAGGCAGAGAGAGAGGAGGAAGCAGGCTCCCTACTGAGCAGAGAGCCTGATGTGGGGCTCCATTCCAGGACCCTGAGATCATGACCTGAGCCGAAGGCAGAGGCTTTAACCCACTGAGCCACCCAGGCGCCCCTGGCTCTTTCTTTTTAAACACCTTTATTGAGATCGAATTTACATTCCATAGAGTTCACCCATTTAGAATATACAACTCAGTGTTTTTTTAGTATATTCATGGGGTTGTGCAATCATCACTACAATCTAATTTTAGAACATTTTTGCCCTCCCTAAAAGAAATCATGTACCTGTTAGCTATCACTTTTCCATTTTGTAGCTCTTTTTTTTAAAGATTTTTTTTTTTAATTTGACAGATAGAGATCACAAGTAGACAAAGAGGCAGGCAGAGAGAGAGAGGAGGAGGCAGGTTCCCTGCTGAGCAGAGACCCCGATGTGGGGCTCGATCCCAGGACACTGGGACCATGACCTGAGCCGAAGGCAGAGGCTTTAACCCACTGAGCCACCCAGGCGCCCCTCCATTTTGTAGCTCTAAGTAACCACTGATCTATCTTCTGTCTTAAGTTTTGCCTGTTCTGGACATTAAAAAAATGACTCTTTGGTGAGGTGTGGGATCTTAGCTATAACTATAGCTTGTCCTCTTCCAAAGCTTAACCCTGCATGATAAAATTTTATTCCTTAGTACTTAATTTCTTTCATTGGGTTTTCTTGGATATCACATGAGGAGCATTGACATTGACTTCATGGAAGCTACACAAAATCTGGTGAATAGATGGCTATGATTATAGGACTTTCTTCCAATTGATTGCTCACTCTTAAAGTCATACGGTAGGAGTGGCCTGCACATGTCTCCTGGCTGCCTTTGGCTACCTTGTCGGGTTGTAATATTTGAGCCTCACTGCTTTTGTGATTTCAACTTTAAGAATTAAATAAAAATAGTATATACTTGATTATTTAATTCTACAAGTTATTCAGCAAATCATTAACTAAGTGCTGAAAAGAAAGAATATTGACCCAGTCTGAATGAATACCTAGCAGCTAGATTAGCTAAAAGATTTTTTCTCATATCAAGCAAAAGTTAAAAGTTAAGTTTACTAAGGGGTGCCTCAGTCAGTAGAGCATGTGACTCTTGATCTCAGGGTAGTGAGTTCAAGCCCAACTTTGGACAAAGAGCTTCCTTTTTTATTTTTATTTTTTATTTTTTTAAAGATTTTTATTTGTTTATTTGACACACAGAGAGAGATCACAAGTAGGCAGAGAGGCAGGCGGTGGTGGGGGGAAGCAGGCTCCCTACTGAGCAGAGAGCCTGATGTGGAGCTCGATCCCAGGACCCTGAGATCATGACCCGAGCCAAAGGCAGAGGCTTAACCCACTGAGCCACCCAGGTGCCCCTAGAGCTTTCTTTAAAAAAAAAAAAAAAAATCACTAAAATTAATTTTAAGAAATTTATTTAAATTTTCCATTTTTTTGCTGAAAAATACTTTTGAATAATTAAAAAATTTGATTATATTGCTGTTGTATATTTCTATAAATTGCTAATTTGCATGTATAATTTGATACATTATAATTTATATAAGAAATAGGTTTCATTAAATGTTACTCAGCAAATATATTTATAAAGTTGTTAAATATTAATAACTTTAAGTTTTAAATTTAACTTTTAATTGAAAAGAATAATTTAGTCTTTTGTCACCCTGTATTGAATAAAAGGAGTAAACTTTATACTTTTTTTTTTTTTTAATTTTATTTACGTATTTGAGATAGAGTGAGCAAGAGAGAGCAAGAGAGAGAGAGCATGAGGTGGGTGGGAGAGGGAGAGGGAGAAGCAGGCTTTCCACTATGCAGGGAGCCTGATGCTGGGCTTGATCCCAGGCCCTGGGATCATGACCTGAGATGAAGGCAGATGCTTAACTGAGCCACCCAGGCGCCCCTGTACTTATATTCTTTTTATGTATAAAGCACAGACGGACATAGTACATAAACAGATATATAGTATATCCATGGTACGAAAATTTCACAAAGAGGCAATTAGGAAAAAATATCTAAGTAAGTTCCTTAGAAGTAGTGATAGTGAACAAAAAGATTGAGAAAAAGGAACATGAGTGTAGGATGGTGATTAGTCCAGAACTTGAGGTGGTGAAATCCAGACAAGATGGAAATGGACCAGCTTACACCCAGAGGATCCCATGGTATTTCCCTTCACCATAATAAGAGATAGAAATGTAGAACAGAGTCGGTCAGACAATATACATATGTAAGAGAAGTAGTTTCTATTCTAACTACTCTACTAACAATTCTTAGAGTGTAGTTGGAGAGGTAAGGTAGCAGTAGGGAAAGTTTGGGATGCCAGGTGGCTCAGTCAGCTAAGCATCTGCCTTTGGCTCAGGTCATGGATCTTAGGGCCCTGGAATCAAGTCCAACATTGGGCTCCATGCTCAGGGGGGAACCTGCTTCTCACTCTGGCTATTCTGCCTGCTGCTCCCCCTGCTTGTGCTCTCTCTCTCTCACACACACACAAATAAATAAATAAAATCTTGAAAAAAAAAGAGGGAAAGTTCATTCATTTAGTGAGAATTAAATGTAAATTCAAGATAAACATAATATAGTATTTGACTTAATGCTAGAAATTCCAGTTTACCTACAATATCCTGTATGTATATTTTACAGTTTCCTTGTTAGTGCATTGTTTGGTGTTCCATAGTACTGTGTATGTATTTTATGTAAGGATTGTATAATTAGCTCTGAGGCCAGGATATGAAAGGAAATAATGTGGCTTCTGTTTGGGGGAATTTGGCTTATATCTCTCCAGGTATTGGGCTGAGGAATAGCAATCCTGGCATTGTTAGGTTTTGGGGAACCAATCAATCAGAATTTTAGAGTGTGTCTGTGGGATACCTAGGATTGTAATCCCTGAATCCTGAGTTTTGCTGTTTCTTTTGCCTTTCTGGAAATCTGGCAGCCATTTACAGAGATAATATACTTTTTTTGGGTGTTGTCCGTTGACCATTATAAATGAAGAGAGGAGGGCCTCAGACTTGTACATCACTTGACATCATGGCGTTTGAGTTGCACTTGTGTATCAACCAGGCTTTTTTTTGTAGAGAAAGAGGGGAGGCAGCCGGGGCGTGGGGGCCAGGGCTGGAGGGTAGAGAGAGAAAGAATCTTAAGCAGGCTCCACACCCAGTATGGAGCCAGACGTGAGGCCCAGTCTCACAAACCGGAGATCATGACTTGAGCCAAAATCAAGAGTTGGTCACTTAACCGACTGAGCCACCCAGGTGCCCTCAGGCTTTGGAACTGATCCTCAGAGGATTGAAGTACTTCAAGTGCTATTTAGGTTTCTGTGTTTCTTCTGCCGTTGTTCACCTTTATTTTTCTTTTATAGGTGTCTCCGCAAACAGACTCATGGGCGGTGCAATGCAGCTTACTTTCCGCAAGATGGCATTTGACTATTACCCCTTCCACTGGGCAGGTAGGACAGTTCTGAATGGCAGCAGTGCTAGTGCGTCCCAGGTACCCGTGTACTGAGGACAGATTCCTGGGTTCATTCCTGACTTCCTAACAGGAGGGTGTGCCAGGAATTGCAGCTCAGAGGGGTGTTGGGAATAGCCCTCTTCAAGAAACTTGTCGGGTCTGCTATTGATGATTCTTTATCAGTGGTGGGAAGAAGTAGGAGGAGAGGCATTGGTTGAGATGTTGCTTTTGACTCTGTGCTCTGCCCCTTACTTCCACTAGTTTTAGAGCCTTTTGAGTCATCTGTGGTCAAAGATAGTGGTAGTCAGCAGCTGGCCTTTTAGGGAACCCTAGGGAAAAATCACATGTGGAATCCAGAAGAACTTGAGTGTTCCCACTAGAGAATTTTTACTTACCCCAGAAAAGTCTGGATTGGGGTGAGGGATCAGATTCTGAACTATGACTATTCCAATGGAAGGGGAAAATTAGAATGTTGGATCATGATCTTGGACCAAAACCTTTTTGCTTCTTTGTTGCCTAGGGGACAGTTGCAAGCATTGGGTACGGCACTGTGAGGCTATGGAAACTCGAGGCCAGTGGGCCCAGAAGTTGGTGATGGAATTTCAGAGTAAAATGGAGAAGTGGCAGGAGGAGACAGGTCTCAAACCGCCTTGGCACCTGGGAGTAGATTCCCCCTTCAAGAGGAAAGCAGGTAGGTTACAAGGAGCTGGAGGACTCCCATTGCTTAGCCTCTTGCTTTTACTTTAGAATATCCAGTGAAGATAAAGCACTGGACTAGCTAATTACCCGAACCTCAGCCCAGGGAAAGACATCAGCAACTTTTTTTCTTTGCAGAGTCCTAGCTGTCTTTAGGAGTAGCTGCAGTGTTGAGGAGAGGTTGTTGTCACCTTTATTCCATAGGCTGTGACCTTGAATACAATTTTTTAGTTCCTTCTAGGAGTTTGACGGTTTTAAGCTCTCTTTCCTACATACAGCCTTAGTGATCTTAGGATTTTTACTTTCCTAATTCTATTAGTAATGAGAGTTGAATGTACCTGATTCTCTTCCCTACCTTCTTATTTTTATTTAGATTCTCTCTCCAGTCCTCGAAAGAACCCCCTTGAGAGAAGCGCCTCTCAGGGCCGACAGGCTGCCTTTCGGCCTCCCGCCTGGAATCGCTTGCGCTCTAGCTGCATGGTAATACGGGTGGATGACTTGGACATCCACCAGGTGAGAAGCCCAGGATGCTGGGAGACACGGTTGGAAAGGGGTGGAGCAGTATATTTGGAAGGCAACAGGTGTGAACAAGATTGTGGAATTCAGGGGCTGCTTCCCTCACTTCTGAGGGGACAGATAACACTGGTCTGTTTCTTTCTAAGCGCAGATGGCTGCTGAGAGCAGGACCTGGGGTTCCCCCGGTTCCCTCTGATACCCTACTACAAACCTGCCCCTGAGAGAAATGAACTTGCAGATAGTGTGAGCAGGTGTGAGAGCGCCTGCAGTACGTGTGAGAGGCACGCTGCTCCCTGTGGCAGACTTGGCAAGGGTGACAGTGGCTTTCTAGGACTTCAGAGGAAATTGAGGATATTCTATTCTCAAGGCTGTATAGGTGCGAACAGCAACTTGTGTGTGGTTGTGTAGGTTTCTACAGCTGGACAGCCGAGTAAGAAGCCATCTACACTCCTTTCCTGCAGTCGGAAGCTTCACAATCTTCCCACTCAAGTCTCGGCCATTCATATTGAGTTCACAGAGTATTACTTCCCCGATAATCAGGAGCTTCCAGGTAAGCATCTGATCTGGTCACTTCTTTTTCTTTTTTTTTTTTAAGATTTTATTTATTTATTTGACAGAGATCACAAGTAGGCAGAGAGTCAGGCAGGCTGGGGTGGGGAGGAGGCAGGCTCCCTGCCGAGCAGAGAGCCCAATGTGGGGCTCGATCCCAGGACCCTGGGATCATGACCTGAGCCGAAGGCAGAGGCTTTAACCCACTGAGCCACCCAGGTGCCCTTGATCTGGTCACTTCTTACTTTTTAGCTCATGCTCTGCACATCTGCTAGCCTTGGGGCCATGGCTTGTATTCTCATTTGTCGCTAGGAATTTTAGGTGTTCGAGCTAGTTTAGCACACCTTTGTTAAAAACTCCGCCTTGTATAAATATGCACCTTGCTTTCTTCATAATAAAATGTATATCAGCTGGTAAGTAGGAGTTGAGTTGCTACTCTGTACACAGCGATTCTTTCTTTCTTTTTTTTTTTCTTTTCCTGCTTTCTAGTTCCCTGTCCCAATCTCTACATTCAGTTAAATGGTCTGACATTTACTATGGATCCTGTCAGCTTGCTCTGGGGAAACCTCTTCTGCCTGGATTTATACCGCAGTTTGGAACAGTTCAAAGCCATCTACAAGCTGGAAGATTCCAGCCAGAAAGATGAACACTTGGATATACGACTGGATGCCTTCTGGTTGAAGGTAGGGGAGAGTGGGATTTTCATTCCCTGTTGGCAGCCCTAGCTGCATTTCTCCCAGGGCTATGATTCAGGGTTCTGCTCTGTTCCTTTAAGAAAAACAGTGTAACAGTCCAAATGGTTGGTCTTTTATGCATGTATTAATAGCAGGTTGTGGAGCTACTCGGGTGTCCATTCTGAATTGGGTTTCATTTTCTTTCTGAAGGTTAGCTTTCCGCTGGAGAAGAAGGAGCAGGCTGGGTTGCATCGTCCTCAGGCCCTCGTCTTTTCTGCATCGGGCATGACTGCCACCAATACACGTCATGCCCCACATTGTAGCTGTCCAGACCTTCAAAGTCTCTTCCGAGGTTTTGCAGCTACTGAGTTCTTTCATTCCAATTATGTTCACTTTCCTAAGGTTCCAGGTGGTTTTAGCCTTCTGCACATGCTTTTTTTACATCATGCTTTTCAGATGGATTCCCGCCTCCCTCAACCCAGTTCCCTCCCTCCCCAGAGACTTAAGGCTTCCCAGGATCTGTGGTCCATCCACTTCACCCAGATCTCCTTGGACTTTGAGGGAACAGAGAACTTCAAAGGCCATACCTTGAATTTTGTGGCCCCCTTCCCCTTGTCCATTTGGGCCTGCCTACCCCTCCGCTGGCAGCATGCTCAGGCACGGAAGCTCCTTTTGACCACAGAAGGCAGGCTGAAACCATCTGCTAGCTTTGGCAGTCCTGTCCATTCTGAAGCCCTTGCCCCTGATGCTATGCCCCATCAGAGGTCAAAGACTGAGCATGATTTGAGAAGCCTGTCAGGCCTTACGGAAGTCATAGATGTTTTGAGAGAAGGCAGCAGTAATGTGGACAGCAAAGGGCCTCTGGCCGAGCTTGAGGATGCCGCAGATGTTCACATGCTTATACACTCCCCTGCACATGTCCGCGTGAGGCTTGACCATTACCAGTACTTGGCTCTGCTCCGCCTGAAGGAGGTACTACAGGGTCTTCAAGAAAAGCTGACTAAGGACACAGAGGCCATGACTGGCTCTCCTCTGCAGGACCAGACAGCTTGCATCGGGGTCCTCTTCCCCAGTGCTGAGGTGGCTCTGCTCATGCATCCTGGCCCGGGGGCTGTTGAAGCTGACTCTGCAGGCTCAGATACCACCAGCCTCATCGATTCAGAGCTGTCTCCATCAGAGGATAGGGAGCTGAAGTCTGATGCCTCCTCAGACCCAGGCCCAGCAAGCCCCGAGAAGGTTCTGGAGGATAGTGGCGTTGAAAATCCAGATGCATCCCAGGATATGCCAGTGCCTCTCCATAGCAATGGAGAATTACAGGATTCAGATTCTCTTGCACAGCAGGAGGCAGGGAAGGGCCATGAGGCAGTGAATTTCTTACAGGCCAAGAGACTGAACAGAGTTCAGGCATCTGCCTCACCAACTGTGTTGAAGCCCCCAGGTGGCAGGGATCCTGCTGTGAATGGACAGGCCGAGATCATCCCCTTAAAGAACATTGAGGGAGAATTGTCAAGTGCTATTCACATGACCAAGGATGCCACAAAGGAGGCTCTGCATGCCACTATGGACCTCACCAAGGAAGCTGTGTCTCTGACTAAGGATGCCTTCAGTCTGGGCAGAGACCGCATGACCTCCACCATGCACAAGATGTTGTCCCTGCCCCCAGCCAAGTGAGTGGCTATCTGCCTTCTTCATTCACCCTGTTTCTTCCTCCTAACTCTGGTCGTTGGGCCTAAGGCCTCCTGCTGTGTGTATTGTTAGACTGGGGAATGGCATAGAATGGCCTCTTCAATGTAGCAAAGCCTTTAGTTTTCAGTGCTGTGTGCAGGGCAGTGGAAGAATTTTCTGGCTACTTAGAGGATATAGGTATACCAACTGGATAGAATTATTTTCAAGACTACATCTAATTCTGTGATAGGAGAAGAACCAGAAATTGGATTTGCACCTGCCTCCATATAGCTTAGCCTATTCTTGGGCAGTTTTCAAGTCAACATTTACTGCTACATAGGATTTTCTCTCCTCTACTGATGCACTATTATTGATACAGATATACTCTGTGAGAATAATAATAATAATAATGATACCTGGCATCTGTATGATATTTTATTGTTTTTAGTGGCCTTTCACATAATATTTTGTTTGATTTGCTCCTCACAGCAACCCCATGAGGTAGCAATTGAAATTCCTCAGATAGAAATATCCTCTGTTTATAGCTGAGTGAACTGAAGTTTCAGAGGATGAGCCATGGGTCCTGTATCTTGTAAACAGAGAAGCTGGGGCTTTGGATTTGCTCTCTCAGGTATACCTCATCAATGTCAAAGTAATAGAGAAGGAAGAATTTCATATGCTCATTCAACAAAAATTTTTCAAAAAATTTTTGTTGAATGAGCATATGAAATTCTTCCTGTGTCAGACACTGAAGATACAGTAGGGAGTAAGCAGAACAATACAGAAATACATAATCAGAAGAGTGGAGAGGTATGGACTTTTCCATTGGTGCCTTGTGGTTTTACGAATGATAATGAAGACTGTGGGAAATCTTTGTTGGGATGCTTTGTGGTTTGGGGACCATGGTTTGAAGAGCAGTGGCTTTGGAGCTTTGTCTAAGTGGATTGTGGATCTAAGTGGGTCTCTAAGCAATGTCAGTGTTACTACTTGGCTAGGCACAGATAGCCTAGAACGAAACCTTGAAGGGATAAATGATATAATAATACTAGGCAACACTTACAGAGTGCTTTCTTTGTATCGGGCACTGTCCCAAATCCTTACAATATTAATCCATTGAATTCTTGTAACAACCCTGTAAGACAGGTACTAGTATCAGTCTGCATTTTACACATGAAGAAACTTGCTCAAGATCACACAATTCATGAGTGATGGGGCGAGGACTAAGAGGCTGGACTCCCAGCCACCAAATGTGTCTTTCTAAATGGAGAAGCGTAAAGGAGATGGGAAAAGAGGAGAGGGAGGTGATAAAGGGAAAAGAAAGGTGTCTGACACAAGCCCCTTTTCAACTCCCAACCTTGACTTGCAGATGACCCCAGTCCCTTGGCCTCTTCTCAGTCCTCTCTGTCCTTGGCTGTTCTGTGGCGTTAGCCTTGCCGTCATCCTGACCGCTTATAGCCCTGTGCAGCCCCTCACAGCGCACTTCTTGGCAGGAGTCAGTCCTTCCTTCTTCCTTGGCTGCTTTCGTCTCCCTTCTGTCCTATAAACCTAACTGCTCACTGCACTAGGCTCTCTGTAATCTGATGACTTTTATCATAATCTTTATGTTTTAAGTTATAAAAATGATTTGTGTTCATTTTGTCGACAATGTAGAAAAAGAAGAATAAAGAAGAAAACGAAGTCCCTTGTGACAACACAGTGCAGAGATAGCCATTATTCACATTTGGATCTGTTTTCTTCCAGTTTTTATACCTTTGTTTGGGTATGCACGTGAACGCTTATATGTGTGTTCACATACACCATACACAAATGTTATTTTTACTGTAATAGAATTATTTCTTTATCATCTAGAAAATTTCCAGTTGTATTCACTTAATGTTTGTGAATCATTTCCCATTCATGAGGTGTCTGAAAACATAATTCTTAATTGCTCTGTTGTATTCTGGCAAATGGATATATCCTAATTTATTCATTCATCCCACTGTGGGAAGGGTTTTAGTGTGTTTCCAGTTTTTCTCAGAACCAAAGCTGTTTTTTGTTTTTGTGAACATTACTCTTTATGCATATCTAAATCTTTAGAATGAAAATCTAGAAGCGAGTTATTTTTGGGTCAGACGCTGCAAACATTTTTAAGTTTCTTGGTTTGTTTGCCAAACTTTAGGAAGGTTCATATCAGTGTACTTTTGTACACTTTCTCTCTAGGTTATTTTATTCTTCTCCTGACCTCTGCTCTAGTCTGTATTTTCACTTCTGACTTTTCTCCCCTCCCCTTCTCTTCATCGAAAATTATGTACCACACATAGTTGCCCATGGATTTCCCAGGGGTGTGGTGAACTTCAGATACATGAAAATAAATTCCCTATCCCTCCACAGACCAGTTCTTTCTTTTTACAGTAGTATTGTTCTCCTGCCTCTTCCAGCCATTTGTAGGATTCTGACTGTAATTCCTAGAGCAGGGATTCTCAGACTGAAGCATGCTTCGGAATCATCTAAGGGGCTTCTTAAAACAGATTGCCAAGGGGCGCCTGGGTGGCTCAGTGGGTTAAAGCCTCTGCCTTCGGCTCAGGTCATGATCCCAGGGTCCTGGGATCGAGCCCCGAATCAGGCTCTCTGCTCGGCAGGGAGCCTGTTTCCTCCTCTCTCTCTCTGTCTGCCTCTCTGCCTACTTGTGATCTCTGTCTGTCAAATAAATAAATAAAATCTTAAAAAAAAAAAAAAAAACAGATTGCCAAGTCCCACCCTTAGAGTTCCTCATCCAGTAGGTCTGAGACAGGGCCTGAGAATATGCATTTCTAAGCCCGTTCCCTCTCCCCGTTGATGCTGATGCTCCTACCAAGATGGAACTTTGAGAACACTGCATTAGGGAGTCTCATATCCATTTTTGCTGTCTGTTCCTACATGTGGACTATTTCCGTAAACTATTAATTGATATCCTCATTGGAGGTATTTTCCTCACTAGCTTGTTTGAAAGAGCCAGGTCAAACTTCTTAAAACACAGGTCTGATCTTGTTATTTCCCTTCTCTAAAACTTTTAGGCTTTTTTCTTCTAACCCCTGAATTTAGTTTGAACTTATTAGTATGGCATAATCAATTATTATGATATCTCCATGTGGCACTTTTTGTTTTTTTTTTTTGTTTTTTTTTAAAGGTCTTATTTATTTACTTGACACAGAAAGAGAGAGAGAGATCACAAGTAGGCAGAGAGGCAGGCAGAGAGAGAGGGGGAAGCAGGCTCCCTGCCGAGCAGAGAGCCCAACGTGGACCCTGAGATCATGACCCGAGCTGAAGGCAGAGGCTTAACCCACTGAGCCACCAGGTGCCCCTTGTTTTTTTGTTTTTTAAGTAGGCTCCACACTGGGGCTTGAACTCATCTGAGATCAAGACCTGAACTGAGACCAAGACTCGAATGGGTAACAGACTGAGTAACCCAGGTGCCCTGCACTTTACAGTTTTTTAATAGACTGTTTTTTAGAATAGTTTTAGGTTTATAGGAATATTGAGCAGAAGGTACAGAGATTTCCCGTATATACCCCCTATGCTTTATAGTTTTAAAAGCACTTTCATATATAATCTTTTATCCAGGTTTTTCTGTAATCTGGCTGCAACGCCTGTGGTAAAAAGTGGGGGCGGGGGGAACACTTAGCAAGAAGTTAGGAGACTTGGGTTTTTCTTAATTCCGTCTTTAACTATGACCTTGGGTCAGTTTCTTCTTCTATAAAATGGTAAGATTAAATGGTAATATTAAAAGATCTTTAAAGTGGTTTTTTTTTTTTCACTGTGTTGTGCCTTTTTAACTTTATCTTCTACTGCTCTTCCCAACAAAACCCAAGCTCTAGCTGGGTTAAGCTACTGGCTCCCAAGGTACTTTTTGTTTTCCAGCTCCATGTGTTTGCTCTTGCTGTTTCTTCCCCATAGAATGCTCCTTCCCTGTCTCTTCACAGCCCTTCAAGGGCTCCTTCAAATGCCATCTCCTTCTACAAAGCCTTTCCTGATACCCGTCTTCACATCCTTTCCCTTTCTTTGATATTTCCCTTTCTTTGATATTGCCCAGCCTTTGGCTTGTACCTCTGTCCCTCTCTTATGGTGTATGTGATATACTCCCATGTGTTGGTAGGTGTTTCTGAATCTTGTCTCTCCTGATCATTTACACATTCATGGAGGACAGAAGATGCCTTGTTCATTATATTATTCACTCCGCACCCCTACCTTGTGCCTCGTATTATGCCTTATATGCAGAAGTTTTTCAGTAAATACCTGTGGAATGGATGTGGATGGCTTCAGGTGTCCTTCATTTGTACTGGGGCTGTAGGTAGTTTGTCTCTTTGTATATGGGATGCCTTGAATAAACTTGACATTTAATGTTGATATGGCAGAGCTACTTATCCAGTTTAAAATGCCGGATTCAGAAAGGCCAGCAGTTGAAAAATGGTGTGACCCCCTTATAGAAGATAATAGTTGACATTAAAGTTAATAATTGGGCTGAAAGGGATGGGCATTGCAAGGGAAAAAGCATACCTTCAAACCGTATTTGTAGGTTTTTTTTTTTAAGATTTATTTTTGCATGCATGATAGAGAGAGAGAGAGAGTGCATGTGCACGAGTAGGGGAAGGGACAGAGGGAGAAGCTTGACTCCACACTGAGCAAGGAGCCTGATACAGGGCTCGATCCCATGGCCCTGGGATCATGACCTGAGCAGAAGGCAGATGCTTAACTCACTGAGCCATCCAGGTGCCCATGGTTTTTATTTTTTAAACAGGGAGCCCATGGCCAAAATAGATGAGGGAGCACCAGCACCATTGAGTGGAGGAGCTGCCCGACTCCGATTTTTCTCCATGAAGAGGACAGTATCACAGCAATCATTTGATGGCGTTTCATTGGATAACAGTGGTCCTGAAGACCGGATTTCTGTGGACAGTGATGGCAGTGATAGCTTTGTGACGCTCTTGGAGTCTGGTAGGTGGCAGCAGCCAGGTGAAATTGAAGTCCAAAAAGGGTTCTTTCTGCTGCCTGTGTACCGGCAGGATACGGAAGGAGCTGAGATTTGATAAAACAGATATTTTCTTTTCTTTTTTTTTTTTAAAGATTTTTATTTATTGTTTGTTATAGAGAGAGATCACAAGTAGGCAGAGGCAGGCAGAGGCAGGGGTGGGGGAAGCAGACCCCCTGCTGAGCAGAGAGCCCGATGCGGGGCTCGATCCCAGGACCCTGAGATCCTGACTGAGCCAAAGGCAGAGGCTTAACCAACTGAGCCACCCAGGTGCCCTAGTATTTGTCCTTTTATGGCTGGCTTGTTTTACTTAACATAATGGCCTTCGGGTTCATTCACTCCATAGCATGTGTCAGAATTTTCTTCTTTTTTAAGGCTAATATCCTATTGTATGTTTATAGCACATTTTGTTAATCTGTTCATCTCTCTGTGGATACTTGGGTTGCAGTATTTTTTTTAAATGTGACCAAATACCACTGTCCTATTTTCAAAAATTAGCAATTCGTTAAATTCATCAAGTATCCAGTTTTCAAATTCCCAATAGTCTCATAAGTGTCATAGTGGTTTTCTTTTTCCACAGTTTTCATGGTTTTTGGAGATTGGATTTAAACAGAATTTTTTGGCTTTCAAACTCATTTCTTGTCTTTCTTATACAGAGTCTGGCCCAGAATCTCTTCCACCAGGAACTCTTCCAAATGTCTTGGACAGTGCTGGTGCCCAGGGGAGCCCTGCTGTGGATAGTTATGGCCAGGGGTCACCAGAGGCCAACAGTTTGGTCTCACCCAGTGGGGAAGACCTCAGCCTTCACCCGGTCAGCTGCTCTCCTTTCTTCTCCGCAGAGGGTTGGCTGTAGGCTAGAAGCTTGCAAAGCACTCAGCTAAGAGAGTAATCCTTTTACAGGTCTCCGTTCTGGTCCTGAAGGTGAGTGAGGTGTCTCTGGGGATTGAGGTACGTGGTGAGGACCTGGCTGTAGCCCTACAGGCAGAGGAACTGAGCCTCCAACAGTTGGGTACCGTGGGACTCTGGCAGTTCCTGCATGGACAGTGCTCAGGTGAGGATGCTGGGATTTATCTGGGGTAGCCCTAGCTTCTTGCTCCTGTCACTGGGCCCTGACCGTAGCTGTCCTAGTGCCAAGCCCTTGGTCCTTCTCTCCTGGAGCCATTAGGAGGAAGAACTCCAGTGAAGCCTCCTTCTTGCAGGGAACCTCCCAGAACTCCTTCTGGGGCTTTGCCTTCAGTAGGCTATTCGCCATCTTCACTTCCCAGGTGCTCCTTAAGTTTATTCAGGAGGCCACTGTCCTCTTCATTTGTTGTAGCTGCTGACATCCAACTATATCTGATCAGGGAACTTCTGTCATTCACATTCAGTCCTTTGGTATTTGTGCTTTAGAAGATGACAGGAAAAACCTGGGCTTATGGTGCATTCTTCATTTTAAAAGTATTTTTAAAACATTGAGATACTAAGGAATACTTACAAAATATATATGATATAAAATAATAAAAATACAATGAACCCATGTACACCATTGCCTAGTTTAATAAACAGAATAGTACCATTAACTTTCAACTCCCCTTTGAAGTCTCCTGAATCTTTCTCTGCCCCTCAGGAGAGAATCACTCTCCTGAATTTTGTGTTTTTCTTTCTGTTGCTTTACTTCACAACTCTTCTACGTGTTTGGTATCAGTGTATTATCTAGCTTTGCAGGTTTTAGAGTTTTTCTAAATGGGATTATAGTTTGTATTCTTTCATGACTGGCTTCTTTCTTTGATATTCTTCAAATTCTTCTAGGTTGTTGAATTAGCTATGATTCATTTTCATTACTATATTATATTCTGTTATATAAATATACTGTTTTTTGCTTTTTAAAAACAACTTTAGGCATAATTTGCATTTACAAAATTGACTTATTGTAAGTATACAATTTGATAAATTTTAGCAAGTTTACAGAGTTGTGCAGCCATTACCATCACCCCTAAAATATCCCTTGTACCCAGTATCCTATTTATTTCTCTATTCTGAACAGACATTTGGGTTGTTTATGGGTTTTGTTTGCTATTTCATATAGGATTGCCTTGAACATTCTTTTTTTTTTTTTTTAGATTTATTTATTTATTTGTCAGAGAGATAGAGGGAAAGAGAGAGCATGAACGGGGGAGTGGCAGGCAGAGGGAGAAGCAGACTCCCCGCTGAGCAGGGAGGTCGATACGAGACTCGATCCCAGGACCCTGGGATCATCACCTGAGCCGAAGGCAGACGCTTAACTGTCTGAGCCACCCAGGCACCCTGCCTTGAACATTCTTGTACATATCTCCTGGTATGTATGTTAGAGAGTTTCTCGAGGGTTCTCTTCTTGAGGATATACTTTGCAGGGTACTAGGGTAGGTATAACTTCAACTTTACCAGATAATGCCAGGTTGCAGTTATATCACTATATGAGTTGTGCTCGCTTTGGCAGCACATATACTAAAATATATGAGCTATTTCCTATTCTTGCCCACAACTGTGATAGTTCTTTATGGAATTTTGGGGAGATTAGCATGGACCCTGTGTGGCTTTTATCAGAGAGAAATGAGAACACCAAGACTTGGAGAAAGGAGGAGATGTTCAAATTTATCAGAGTTGAGGGTCCTGTGTTTTAAGAGCTTTCCCTCGGCCTTTAGCCCAGTATCTCAGATTTACAGCGAGGCCAGTGTTTTTTTGATCCTTGACTTCCCTTCCACCATGAGAGACATGATAGCAAAGTAGCCATGCCCAGTCTTTGCAGTCAGTCATTGTTGCCTACATTCGAGTCCTGTCCTTGCTACTTACAAGTTGTGTAACTTTGGGCAAGTTATTTTTTGTGCCTTAGTTCCTTCATCTCTGAAATGGGAATGATGATAATACTTTTGGCATACGGTTGTTATGAATATTAAATATATGTAAAGTGCTTAGAATAGTCCCTGACTGTAATTAATGTTTTCTTTTTGTCTCTCCTATCAAAGATATAAGCTTTCAGGAATCCTCAGCTTTGAAGACTGACCACATCAGGCCAGCTGTGGGCCTTCGCTTTGAGGTGGGGCCTGGTGCCGCTGTTCATTCCCCACTGGCCACACAAAATGGCTTCCTGCATTTCTTGCTTCGAGGCTGTGACCTTGAGCTGTTCACTTCGGTGCTCAATGGCCTAGGGCCCTTCTTGGAAGATGAGGAGATCCCAGTGGTAGTTCCCATGAAGATTGAGCTCCTGCACTCCAGGGTCACCTTAAAGGTGAGAAGAGCTTTTGAGTTTTACCCTAGACTTTGCCGGGCAAGGAATTCTGGCAGTGATAGCTGTTCACGTCTTCCCTTGTCGTGGTCCAAAGTGGCAAGAATCAAGTGAGGAAATGCATATTAGCATTCTTAGTGTAGGGTGTAGTAATACATAAATATGTTTTGTATCAAAATGTTCTGGATTTAGGTGAGGAGACCTTGTCTCTGGCCCCAACTTTGTCTCTGCCATGCAGTGTGACTATGTGTAAATAAGCCCATTAGGTTATCTGGTCCTCAGTCTGACCATCTCTAGAATGGGAGAGACTCAGTTCTGCTTCTCTACCTTGCAAGAATGTCTGGATACGTCATGGCATAAAACTGCTTCAAGCTGAATGGGAGGAGCCCGGGTTGTTACCTGAATTGCCCTGAGCTGGTTGGGGGCATTGTATGGTTCCCCTCTTTCCTGCAGGATGATATCCCCCCCATCTATCCAACATCTCCAGGCCCTGTCCCCATCACTCTGGCCATGGAGCATGTTGTGCTGAAGCGGAGTGATGATGGTGTGTTCCACATAGGCGGTGAGTTGGGCTTGTCAGCCTCCTGGCTTCTCTGCCTTTTTTCTCCTAGAAGGGGGGAGGCGATAACTAGGAATTGTTTGCATGTTGGCAGCAGTTTGTCATTTAGAACCTTAACTTTTCCCCAGCTCCTGCTCAAGACAGACCATCAGCTGAAGTACCTAAAGGTGAGAAGAGGCAGTCCCCCAAAGAACAGATGTTTCTGGTGCCCACAGAAGAAGCTTTTGGACAGCAGGTGAGGACCTAACTGAGCAGTACCTTTCCCACAGACTCTTAGTGGCTCTACTTACAGAAGCTGGTTAAACTCCGAGGGCTGCAAAGGTTGTCTGTGCTGTGTATAGCTGAGTAGTTTGGGCTCCTGTCACCTGGTAGCGACTTCTGGAAGTGCTTAATGGGGGATATAAGTCGGGAACTGTAGGTGAATGGTTGCTGATCATACATTCTGCCTGTTGCTGTCCTTATAACTGATGAACTTTGAAGACAGGCTTAGGTTTTTAGAAAGATCTGGTTGTGTTCTCTCTCTCTCACTAACCAAATTTGTGGATCTTTCTGTTTGAATTCTGACTCCTTGTTCCCTAACCAGATGTTTTTGCAAGGCGTGTTATCGTATTTATTAATTGTAAATTTCTTATTGTTCCCCAGGTGAAAGAATTGCCTATCCTACAAAAGGAACTTAGAGAAACTAAACAAGCATTGGCCGATGCCAACCAAGAGAAAGAAAGACTGCTGCAGGAGATTAGGAAGTATAACCCCCTCTTTGAGCTCTGATAGCAGTGGCTCAGCCATCTATGCCAAGGAGAGAGGAGATCACCAGCAATAGCACCAACTATGACAGAAGGCACCGTCCAGCATTGAAGAAGTCTGCTAAGGATGCCAGAGGGACTGGGGAGTACTCAGCTCGCTCCTTGGGGAGTCCTCTCTACTAGCTCTTCTGACTTGGGTGGAAGACAGGGCAAAGTATGACCATGTTCTAGAAAATTGGGGTCAGCTTTGCGTGTGGCTCAAACATCATGTCTTGCCTATACGAGGCCTTTCGGCTCTCTGCACACCAGGTGGAATCTTGTCGCCATCATAGGGCCATTTTACCACTTAGTTTCATGGCAGAGACATTCGCTTCCTCTACAACCTGTGCGAATAGGAGAAAGTACCCACCTCCTCAGTCACCACAGAGCCACCAAAGATTCTACATCCCAGAGCTTTCTGTAGCAGACTTGAAAAGTCCTTGGCCTGGGCTTTGGCCATGGTAGTAGATTGGAACAAGAAAGAGCCAGTAGGGCAGAGCCAGGAGAGGCACAAGAGTGAGGGAGACCTGGATGCTGCCTTTTTTTTGGAAAGGGGGCCAAGCTCATACCATCTTGGCTGATACTACAATCAGATTTTTCAGGGTTAAGGTTCTTTTCTATTATACTTTGGTCATTGTGATGCTGTGGTAGAAAGTAAACAATAGCAGTGGCTCCGTTGTGTCATCTTTCCCTTCTATAACATAATTTATTTGAAATTTAAATCAAGAAAAAAATACTCACTGAGCTAGGCTGAAGGTACGATGTGGTAAGAATTGCTAGAGGAGCTTGTGCTGAGCCCACGGTTGCCTGCCTGTCTTCCACAGCTGCACCTCAGAAGTGATTCCTCTGTCTCCCCGGGTCCCCGGCACAGCTGCTCTCCCAGCTCTGGGACTTTCTACCAGCACTCTCCTTTGCACTTGGTGGTTTGGGAGTTGAAAATGTGTTTTGAACTGTAATGTAAGCATCTCAACTTGTTGCCTCTCATACCCCTCTATCACTGTGGCTTTTTAAAATCATGTAATTTTGACTTAAGTAAAAACAAAACAAAACAAAAAAAACCCTTCAGCCTAGCTAGGCTTTCCCCTTGCCCCTTGAAAGAGTGATTCCCCTCCCTCTTTCTTTCTTACCTAATTCTTCCCCAGCATTCTACCCTCATCCATACTGCTCTGTAATATACTTCAGGCTGTGTTGATTGGACAGAAGTTCATCAGCTAACTCACCTTGAATTGGCAAGATGGTAAAATTAGTGATTTAGTGGTGTCACTGAAATCCTAATCACACATGACCTATTGGAGGAAAGAGAAATGTTTTCCTTTATGGGAAATCATGCCTGACTTGCATATTCTAGTTTTTTTGAGGATAAAAAGAAACATGCACTCAAGAAACAACAAGATATAATTTGTTCAGAATTCTAAAGAATTTTTGTTAAGGTTCTGCACTTAAAGCAACTTTTAAAACACCAGTTACTATGAGATATGGGAATATTTTTTCATTCCTAGGAAACAACTTGGAGACTTAAGAATAAACGTCTTTTTGGAGATAATGCTAACAGGGGAAGTTTCCTGGAGATGGATGCTTGGTTTAACCTTACTTAAGATTTTTATAAATTACCCGAAAGTAGGATATTATAATGCAGTCAAATGTCACTACTTTCAGGTAATGATAGGTAAACCAGAAGGGATTTAAAAAAACAAAGCAAACCACAGAAGGCCCACAAGCCAGGCTGTGACAACTCAGGAAAATGACAGGTGAGGTTCAGTCTAGAGAAGTGTAAAGTAATAGAAGATTCAGCAACCAGCAAGGCAGCAAGCTCTGTTAGAACTCAGCAAAGTAACCTCACCATTGCTGAGGGGAAGGAAGGGTCAGTGTGCTGGTCTGGCTCAAATGTCCCACCTGCATCATCAGGAAGGACTCATGGAGACAACGCAGAAAAGAGGACCTTATAGAAAACCATTTTACTGGCTCAAATTCTCTGTGTACTTGCAGTCACCTTTATCTCCAGAATATATGATGAAGAGAGGAAAGGTCCAGAGAATAGCAAAAATTATCGGGGGTTGGAGATACTCCCACATGAGGACACAGGTTTAAAATGTCAGCTCCAACTCTGGAAAGGTAAACGCTGAGGGTAGTGTGAGATGGGATATCCAGTCAAGGGGAAGGTTGTGCTCACGAAATCCTGCCACACCCTAGCTCTGGGGCTCAGCCTGAGCCGTAAGGACAAGAAAGCACTTCTCCCAGCAAATCAGAAATGTCAGGAGCTCATTGACCCAGAAGTGAGGCTGGCAGAGGCTATGTATGGGTGGCAAAGGTTTAAGAGGAATCCTTGTATGATGGCCTTGCAATGGAATTACAGAAAACTAGGGCTATTTGGTGAGACACAATTCGAGAGAGTAACTGTGTGTCCCTCCACAGACTCTCCCTTAGTGCTCCTTTGGAAGGCATAATGTTGAACAAAATGAAATCACTAGTCCTCTCAACTATGGCCTTTCTAATGTTGTTAGAGGAGGCCTTGAGGAGGAAGATCAGTAGCCGGAAAATAGAATCATTCAAACTTAGACTCATCTGAATTGGTTTAAAATCACATTCTGATTCTCTTTCCCTCCCCTCCTGCTCCCCACCCCTACCTCCACTACCCCCACCGTATCCCTCTGGTATCCCTCCGTGCAGAGAAAATGCCTCGTGAGCCTTGCTTGATAGAACATCACTGTAAGCTTGTGCTTGCTGGTAAGCGATAAAAACAAATCTGGCAAACATCCAGGCTAACCCCTTTAATGGCCAGAGTTCAGTCAGGTTTCTAGGCTCTCTGGAGTTCTTGTCCATGTGACAGATGGAGCCCTAGAATTTCTGACTCTCATACGTGGCATCCTTGGCTATTGTATCTTGAAATCCTCCTGCAGGAAATGTGGTGTAGGGGTCATCATCCCAGGAAATTTTAGTTCACAATCATCTTGTATAACTTCATACTCCTGTTGATTTGGGGAAAGACTTGTATAATGAAGAAACGTGAACTGGTTGGTAGTTCTCAGGATAAATGTAAAGAAAAAAAATAAGGAAGGAAAATAGTGCTTGGACTGTTTACGATTTCTGCCTTGGAGCTCTAAGACTGTGAACAAGAAATAATACCTCAAGAAAATGTCTGGAGTGATAGCACCACTATCCCTCAAAGACCTCAGCTGCTGCACATCGCCATTTCAGCTGTGAAACATTTACAACTCTGTATCATCTATGATTGTCGAGATTTCCTGTTTACAGGGATGTACTGGAGGTCGGCTTTCGTGCGTATGGACTGGTTTAAATGTCTCTGAGCTGAGCTGCAGGGACGTTTATTGATCTCAAATTTGTTTTCAACTCGCTGGAATAATTCACCTCATTTCTTTGACTTAAGACTGAAGGAATGGGTTCCATTCTTGTGACAGCTGCTTTTGCTGCTTTCTGTAATCTGACCCTCATCTTGCCATGGTCCTCAAACTTTATGTACCCTTTTCATGGTTCTGAAAGAACAGTTTCTGCATACGGAATGGACAAGGGATAAACACTACCCCACAACACCCCAGAATTTAAATGCTTCCTTTGAACCTATTTAACATGAGTTTCCCCTTATTCTAGTTCAGGGGGTAGTGGAAAGCAGGTATTTCAAGTGTTGCCATAGTGATAATGGAATTTACCATTCTAAACCTTTGCACTAAGGGTTTGTTTTTTTCTCATTTAACACTTGTCTAAACTTCTAAAATCATTTATAGTAACATCACAAAACAGTGGAAACAAACGAATATTGCTGCAATGCTAGTAGAATGGCATTTGGTTGAAAACTGCAAAAGCTGTCCTGACCTAGTGATTTACCATAGTCATTAGTGTTTCAAGAGAGGCTGGTGTGATGTACCATCCTTCCAGAGACTACAGCCCTCATCTAGATCTTCTCCCACCTTCTACTAGAGTAGGAATGTTCCCATTCACCTCTGATGGGTACGGATGGTAGCTGTTGTTGAGTGGGGATTTTTTCCCCCATCTCTCACAACAGACACAAGGAGAAACACTCTCGGAGAACCTTAAACTGTGAGGCTTTGCTAAATGGCTAGACTTGTGATGTATCTTTCTCCCTCATTGCTTGTAAGTTTTACCCTTTTCCAATATCTCAAACTGCAATAGATATAGTTCCTGTAATTGTTTAAAAAAATTTCTGTTAGAGCTGAGAGACTATCTGCTCCCGCCTCCTCCCCACCGCCCCTCTCCACGGTTTATTATCCAGTCAAGATTTAGCCTGAGTCTTACAGCATTTCTTTCTGGAATGCCCCACTGAAGTGTCTTCTTCACTGGCTAAATATATGTTTAAAGCCATGGGTTTTAATGTAAGATACTAAAAGTCAGATCTGTTCAACTTTGTGAGTCCAAGCTGTTTCCCCTCCATCAGGGTGCTGAACAGAACTGGCATCTTTTAAGACATGCTCAGGAAAGCTTCAAAAGAGAACAGCTTCAAAACTCTTCTCCCTATGACACTGAATGACCGGGGAAGGAATTCTTGCAGATTGCCAATTATATATGGTAGCCTTATTACTGCTAATCACTGTCAATAAAAGGTCACTCCATTCCCCTCTATTTGAGGACAACAATGAGAATGTGTCTGATGAACTGGAATACTGGTCAGTGTTGGGAAATTTTAATGTTGCATTATCTAATCAAACCTTGAGTGTACTGGTTCTGTGAACCACCTGAAAAAAGCAAATTAAACTTACTAAATGCTGGTTGTGGTCTATCTGTTTCTAGGAACCTGAAATATATGCGCTTTTACATTATTGTTAAGTGGCTTAAGTACTCTTTTATGAGATAAAATCTTAATGATTCTAATAGAAAATGGGAAGGGCTCAAATTTTCAAAAAAAGCCAAGACCAGTTCTATTCTGACACCAGAGAAGAATGATGAACTACTCCCCATTCCAACCGGCCAGACAGAAAATGAATACACATATGGCAAGTTGGAAAACAGTTTAATGATCACTCACCAAAATCCATAGGAGAACTTTACATCTTTACAGGGACTAATTTTTCCACTACTGTTGCTATCACTGTGTTCTTCATGGTAGAGTGTCTCAAGTCATAATTTCTGGTTGTTTCATCTACTTAAAACCAGAAGGGAGAAACAACCTAAGTCATGCTTCTGTGCGAAACCGTCGAAGCTCTCCTGGAAAGGTTTTCTCTCTGAAAGCAGCTTCCCTGTCTAGAAGATGCTTAAGGCCCACGTACCTTCTTCCAACTGGTCAAGAAACAGTTAAATGCCTCAAAATGCCCAGAGGTCCCAATAATTTAGTCAAGGCAGGTATGAAACCGGCTGCATGCCTTTTAGATATGATGAATATCAGAGTTCCAAGAAAGACATTAAAATCATCATGGAATCCTTGGAGGACCAAGATAAGAAAGCACCAGTGCGAAAGTCTCATGCAGCAGCAAGTCTGGAACCAGCACTTTTCTCTTCAGTACCAGGCCTTTCTAAGCTTTGGTCTAGAAGAAGATGATTTTTTTGTGCTTTGAGTTGGGGATCTGCCCCTTCGACTTTAACCTCCGAACAGCCTCCCTCATATGTTTGGGTTGTAGTGGTGGCATTTCTCCCCACTTCTCACACACATCCAGTGCTAAACAGAGGACAAAAAGAAAAGTTTCATTGTCACACAAGGACTTCATATCACATAATCCCCATAATCCTTCTTAAGCTTGCTGAGGAAATAAGCCAAGATACTGTCCCTTCTTAAGAAAATGCTATAAAACATACCATGTTAGCTTTAGTATAATGGGCAACAGTTTAAAACATAACTTCTGCTTAAAAAGAAAAAGTTTAACTGATGGGATTAGCAATACACAGCAGCCAGGTTCTTCCCTTGACAGATAGAGGGCAGGTCCCATGGGTCATAACATCGGGGACAACTCCTCATCATATCACACTGGTCAGCCCCCAGTGATTGCTTTTCTTGTGTCTTTAATTTGGCCAACAGAAATGAGCAAAGTCCATTGGCGAAAAATATGAAGTCCACTTCTGTCACCCTGGGCTGAGGACAGGAATCCAGAAAGGAGATTTCCCAGATGTTTCCTTGCCTCTGAGTATTAAAACTTTTGAGGAATAATGGTCATGCTCTCCAGAATACAGGTGCCCCACGTGGTCAACTCCTAGTGCAAATGCAAACTCCCACAAGTGCTTTACCAGGTCCTTTAGTATAGATAGTCTTGAAAGTAAGACCACGAGAGGTTCAATCCCATATGTGTATCAATAATAACTCACCTTCTTCTACCACCTCCCCGACGAAAACCTTGGAAATACCAGACATAGCAATAACAACATTCTGAGACACAGAGGTGCCTGTGATGGACTGGATCAGCTTAAAAAAGGACAAAAGATCATGATTAATATAGGCAAGAACTAGCTTTGGAATATGGTACCCTTAAGAGTTTTTTTTTCCCAAGAAAGTGGAAAGTGTTTGCTAAAGGCTGGATGTTGAAATTAAGACAATTAAAACAAGGATTTGGGTGTATACTGACCTATATGTTGAGACCCTATCCCTGGAACACAAAACTCTCATTGATAATTGAAGGGCATGTTATTTTTATTTTCCTGCATGAATGATCCGCCACCTTGACTAACACCCCACTCTGCTCATAGACATAGCTCTTGAGTCTAGTTCAGCTCTCATAACCAACATAAATCAAGTATGGCTGTCCATCCTTACCCTCTTAATGGCTGCCTTAGGGAAGGCTGACCGGCGATACATTTCGTAACGGTTCAGCTGCTCCTCCGAAAAAGAAGAAACCAGGATTCTAGACAAAGATTCAGGTAATTGAGTTGGCTTACAAGAACAAATGCTTAAGATAAATTATCACTTCAATAAAAGCAAATTTCAGACAACTAGAAAAAGAATTTTCAAGGAGTCGATAGCATTAGGCTTGGTGCTTACAAGGAGTGAAGATAAAGCATTTTTACTTTTTTAAAAATTATTTGACAGAGAGAAAGCACAAGCAGGGGGAGCAGCAGGCAGAGGGAGAAGCAGGCTTCCCGCTGAGCAAGGAACCCAATGTAGGCCTCGATCCTAAGACCCTGGGATCACGACCTAAGCTGAAGGCAGATGCTCAACCGACTGAGCCACCCAGGCGCTCCAAAGCATTTTCACTCTTAAGGAACTTGAGAAAAAGTGAAACACAACTTTCTTTCTACTTTACTAAGAACAAAAACTTAAACAACAATGTTGGGTCACAGTATACTACACTATCTAGATTGCACGGACTGTGTTTTCAGCATGTGTCTCTCTCTCCCCGTAACTCTACCTTACTACACATTGGTGGTAAAATTTTGATACATAAATTTTATATTCAAACCAGTAGTTTTCAACATTAATCCACTTGGGGGAAATGTTCTTAAAATATATGGAAAAGGGTTAATGCTCTTAATACTTTCAAATAAATAAAAAGATGGCTGTATTAATTTAGAGAACGAGCAAAGGACATGAACAGGGAATTTACAAAAATACCAATGGTGAATTCAGGGGGAAAAAATAACTACTATTAACTAAAGAAATGAAAATGAAACACCAGGGCGCCTGGGTGGCTCAGATGGTTGAGCGTCTGCCTTTGGTTCGGGCTGTGATCTCGGGGTCCTGGGATGGAGCCCCGCATTGGGCTCCCTGCTTGGTGGGGACCTACTTCTCCCTCTCCCTCTGCTATTGCCCCTGCTTGTGCTCTCTCTCTCTCTGTCAGGTAGATAATAACATCTTGAAAAAATAAAAAATAAAATGATAAACTAAAATAACATTTTTCATGAACCAGACAAGTATTATAAAGAATGGTATTTAGTAAGAATGGGAGGACACAAACTCATACCTGCTGGTAGAGTGTGAAGTATAACAACCTTTCTGGAGAAGAATCTGGAAAGGTGTATGAAGAACCTTTGAAAATATTTATACTGTCTGAACTGGCGATTGACTTCTAGGAGTTTATTTAGGAAATAAATGGACCAGTATGCAAAGATGTGCTCAAAGATACTCATCTCATCAAAATGGTATCAAGAGAAAAAAAAAAAGAACTACAGGGACTGATTAAATAATTCATCTGCATGATGGAATATAATGCAGCACTGCAACTGATGATTTATGGGCATATTTACTAAAAATATTTAGCTATACATATCAAACAGTAAAAACAAATATGAAAACAACAACAACAATAATAACAAAAAACAACCAAAAAAACCCCAAATCTGAAAAAGTATATAATCAAATATATACCCAGGGTTAACTCTGGGTGGTGGGATTATAGGTAATTATTTTTTCCATTTTTCTGTATTCTCAGAATAATTTCCATGAGCCCACACTACTTTTACAATCAGAAAACACCATGAGGGGTGCCTGGCTGGCTCAGTCTAGTGGAGTGTGTGACTCTTGATCCTGGGGTTGTGGGTTTAAGCCCCATGTTGGGTGCAGAGATTACTTAAAAATAAAATCTTAAAAAAAAAACAACAAAAAAACCCCACAATGAAGCTATTTCATTTTAAAAAAAAGTTACGACCTAGATATATAATTATTGACATGAAAAACATTCACCATACATAAGATGAAAAATAGGTTACAAACAGTAACATCTTTGAAAAAATTTATTTCTAGATATATATGTATAGAAAATATCTTGGAGCCCATACACCAGAATATTTAGTTTTTATCTCTGCTGATAAGATGTTATTTTTCTTTTTACTTATTTTATTTCCTTAAATGTAACATAAGATATTATTTGCTTTATTATTTTTTTAATACAAAAAAGGAAAAAAAATTTAAAGGCCAAAAAAATTTATTAACTTTGTGTGGTCAAGTTAGAGTCTTGAAATGGGGGAAAAAAATCAGAAAGTGACTCACTGCATCTTTTGAATCTCATCTTCATCCACTTTTTGCTTCTTCTCTTTCTTTTCTTTGGTATCTATTTTCATTTTTTTGGCTGCAGGAGTAAGTAAAGATGAGTCTTCCCTTTCAACTGCTGTTAAATCTGAGATGTCCTGACTCTTGAGCTGAAAAGATGAAAGAAACCCCATTATATATGTGACCTACTTTCCAGCCTTGGGCAAGGTAAGACCTCATTCTCATTACAACACAACAAATCCATTATTCAATAGGTTTTTGGTTTCAGACACTGGCGTGTACCATCATCATGAGTAAGATACACTCTCTCTCCTAAAGAAGTTTATATAGCCCACCTGTGGAAAGAAAACCAGCCAAATAATCCAGTTTTCCAGTTTAGCTGTGCTCATAGCTCTAGTATGTTTACAAAGGAAATGATGTGCCAAGTATCATGAAAAACACTCCCTCCCCTTGAGCCCACCTTCCTGACCTCACTCTTTAAAGGGGATGAGAGAAAAGTCCTCTCCATCCAGCCAGCTCTTCTGCCTCTAAATCTATAGATCTCTTTATTGCTGATGATTCCATCTGGAAAGAATATTAAAAACGAGGCACCTTCTCATCAAAACAGTGTTTCTTTGGATTTGGAACTTGAAATAATTTTTTTTTTTTTAAAGTAACTTTTAACCCTAGCATGGGGCTCAAACTCATGACACTGAGATCAAGAGTCACATGTTCTATTGACTGAGCCAGCCACGTGCCCCTGGATTTGGAACTTATAAGTGAACTTCTCCCACATGTAGTGCTCATTTCTTCCTACCTCTCACTGTACTGTATCATGCACATATTTATGTTCCATTTCTAGACTGAAAACTTTTTGAAGGTAGGTTTGACTCTTGTTATTTATCTCTCCCCACATAAGCCTTTAGCATAGGTTTACTCATGCTAGATGTTTAACGTCTGTTTAATAGCAATTAAAATCAAAAGACACAACAAACCTCATTAATGGGATTTAACCTCTGTTTTTCCCAAAGAGGAACTCACAAAAACTCATACAGGAATATGACAGGGTTGAGGTGGGTGCCTAGGTGAAAGTGAAGGCAGTATACCTTTTTTTTTTTTAATTTTTTAAAAGATTTTATTTATTTATTTGACAGATTACAAGTAGGCAGAGAGGCAGACAGAGAGAGGGGGGGAAGCAGGATCCTCGATAAGCGGAGAGCCTGATGCGGGGCTTGATCCTAGGACCCTGGGATCATGACCCCAGCCGGAGGCAAAGGCTTAACCCACTAAGCCACCCAGGCACCCCGGCAGTATACCTTTAAAAACACTTCTCAACTTCTTCTCTAGTTACCTATTTAGTACAAGTTTTCTAACCTCTCTGTGCTTCAGTTTTGGTGATTTATATTTTCCCCCCAAATGAGCCATTTTTCTTAGATTTTCAAATTTAAAAGATTTTGTTTAATAGAGCATGAGTTGGGGGGTTGGGAGCCGCCATTTTAGCAGGGAGCCTGCCGTGGGGCTGGATCCCAGGACCTTGGGATCACAACCTGAGCTGAAGGCAGATCTTCACTGACTGAGGCACCCAGGAGCCCCTGTTGTTCTTTTTCTGGTTTCTTGAGTTGGGTGCTAATTTTCAGCATCTCCTGTTTATTAATAAAAATATATAAAGCTATGAATTTTTCTTTAAAGTTTTGGCCACAGGATTTAATGTACTGTTCCCTTTGTTAATTTCTTTAACCTAAAGCCTACTTTAAAAAGTTTAAAATATCCAGGTGCTAGTTTTTTTTGGGGAGTGGGGAGTGAGGGTGGAGAGAAGCTTTTCATTATTAATTTTAGGTTTATTGCACTGTACTAACAGGATGTGACGCTTTGATTTCTGCTTTTAAGAATTTGTGTTTTTCTTCGTGGTATGGTGTGTGACCACTTTAAAAAAAAAAGATTTTATTTCATCTTTAGAGAGAGAGAGAGAGAGAGAGCGCAAGTGAGCGCACAAGAGCAGGGGGAGGGAGAAGCAGACTCCCTGCTGAGCAGGGAGCCTGATGTGAGGCCGGATCCCAGGACTCTGGAATCAGGACCTAAGCTGAAGGCAGCCGCTTAACAATTGGGCCATCCAGGTGCCCCTAGATGATCAATTTTTAGAAAGTGTTTCAGATAAAAAAATTTTATCTTCTGTTGGGTGCAACTAGTGAGCTCTTTATGGGACTAAGCAATTATTCACATCTTCTCTGTCCTTCAGATCTGTTTTAAAGGTTCCTTCTTAAAATAATTTCATCACATTTTTCTTTTTCTAAAAGTTCTTACTTTATCTTGATGCCACTTAGTGCTCTGAAAGACTGTTTCTATTTAATCCAATGTCCTCCCCCATGATCTCTTTAAGTCCCAAAGAAGCTCTAAGACCCCAAAATTCTATTTCTAGAAATGGAACTGAGAGAACACTGACATTCTGGTCCCCTGATTGATGCTCAGTTAGGCAACACTGCTGAGCTCTTCGGGTGGCACAACTGATGGGTTTGGGGTATTTATGCTATAGAGATCTTTGGACATTAACACCCAGGTCACTGGTAGTAGTTAAATGTCCAAAGAGGGTAAAAACATGGCTAATCCAGTAACTCCCTCAAAGTCTCCCTTGAAAGATTCTGCAGCATATGAATATAAGGACCTATTTAGCCAGAGCGACTCTATCTCGGTTAAAAGCCATTTTGTTGTTTGTGCAGTAAACTTAAATTGACCTTGCCCCCCAGAGGAACTTACTTAGAAGCAAGTCTGGAAAACCAGTAAAATGTAGTCAGCTAGTTCCTGGTAACAGAGCCCAGAATACAAGGACGAGTCAAGCCAGATGGAGACATCTAATCAGTACTAAGTACTGTTTGTAACAGTGAGGAGGTCTTGCCCAAACCAAAACGACTCCATCTTGGGAAGAACGACCACCTTATTATTCACACTGAATATGTTAACTGACTAAGCCTTTCTAGGAAGTACTATTTGTAACGGCTCCTGGTATGGGGTAATCTTAAATAACAAGTCACCAGACCAGATGGAACTAGCCAATCAACAAGAGACACACAAACCCCGGTGCGGGGCGGGGGGGGGGGGGGGGGGGACAAAAAAAAAAAAAAGGGGGGGGGGGCGCCCCAAAAAAACGGGGGGGGGGGGGGGGGGGGGGGGGGGGGGGGGGGGGGGGGGGGGGGGGGCGCTAAGATACCAAGATATGGGTTGCAGTTTCACCCAATAAAAGGCAGCCTGTAAGACTGGGAGGGGTCGCTCTCTTCGGAGGCGGCCCTGACTGGTCAATCAATTCTTAAGCCTGTAACCTGGGGGTGGTCGCTCTCTTCGAAGGCGGTCCTGACGAGTCAGTCAGTCAATTCTTGAGCCTATAAACTGGGGGTGGTCGCTCTCTTCGGAGACTGCCGGGGCTGGTCAGTTTGACTTCTAATGCTTGGCATAGAATAAAGCTTTGCATAACTTTAACTTTGTTTCAGTCTCGTTTTGTTTAATAACGGACCTAACATAATGACAAAGTTATGCTTGAGGAACACCTAGGAGAAACCATCTTTCGGTCAAAGGGGTACTAGGAATCCTGGGTTCTAGCTCTTGGGCTAAGTCTTAGTGTGACATCAGATCCCAATTTCCTCACCAGGAAAACCATGAGGCTATGTCAGAGTCCCTCAGGGGCGCCTGAGTGGCTCCCTGCATAGACCAAGCCACTCCTGATTTCACGGTCGTTGAGTTCAAGCCCCACCTTGGGGATAGAGTTTACTTAAAAAAAAAAAAAATTCCCTCAGAAGTAGCCTTGATATCTAAGGGGAGGGATTAAAAGTATTAACCCAATGTCTGGGTGTCTAGAACCGAACCAGCATTACAGTTTTGTTTTCTCCCTCTCCCCATCCACCTTCGCAGATCTGGAAGGAGTCATGATGAGTTCGAGTTAGCTTGGCAGAGACCAACCAGAAAGCCGGTCCAGCAAGCAGTAACAATCTCTGGCCTCATCAACACTTCTCTCCCTACCTCGCCTTCTTCGGCCGTCGCTTCTTTCAAGTCCCCATCCCCGTCCCCGTCAGTTTCCTCCGGGATTCCGTCCGTGTCGGTAGCTCCTGGGCCCCGGGGAGCAGCGGCCGTTTCATCTGGCTCCCCCGTTTCTCCTCCTTTTTCCGTGGGCGACTCGCAGGCGTTATCCATAGCAGCAAGGAAAAAGGGAGAGATCGCAGTCCTGACAGATCTGGAGCTCCCGACCTAGTGTAATGCAGCAGCCCACAAGCTTACTTCCTGTCGTCGCGCTATGATAACATCACTCCTACGGCTCCTCGGAGGGGACAGTTTGAAGCACGCGCAGGGGACTTCGGGGCTCCGTTTTAACTATGAATTGGTGGCGGATGGAGAGGGAGGATTCAGGGTACAAAATTCAGTTTGTGGATTTTCCTTCCACGTTGGGAAATCAGCATTTGTAAAGGATAGTTGTATTGTTTACTGAAAGACTCCCCCGCTTCCCCGAAACTTCTGCCTTTCTAAAAACGTAGTTAACTCCTTAATCCGCTTTCTTCAGAGTAAAGTTTGGGGACGGGAGAAAACTCAATTCCGTCATTGCCCGTGTAGTGGGATGCGGCTATCTGATAAAACTCAGGCAGGGACTCAACCTCGTACATTTCAATTGGGTAGAGATCGTGGACCTGTGTGAGTCTCCAGAATTTCTCTTCGGTTCCTTAAGCACCTTAAAAATTAATTAATTAATTAATTAATTAATTAATAAAAATCATATGGTTTGAACAGAATCGATCCAATCCATTTATTCACTCCACAAGTTTTGACCGCTTACTTCGAGCTAGGAACATTTCTAGTAGCAAAAACACATAGTTTCTACCCAATTAAGTGAGTTTTCCAATTCACCAGTCCTCAAGATTGAGGTCGGTTTCACAAACCTGACTTCTTATGTCAGTTTAGTTAATCTCATCAAAAGCAAGAGGAAGCAAATCCTGCTGGGAAGGGAGGTCGTCGTCTTCTTTTTTGCACATTTCACTTTAACAAGCCATTTCAGAGATTGGGACCATGAAGAAGTGGAGATGTTTCTATTTAAAATTTTTCCTCTCTTCCCTCATTGAGGTACGGAGCGGTGCATTTTATTTACCTCTGCATCACTAGGTCTCCACATCCACCACATATTTAACTTATACGTGCTGAAAGAATGGGCTTGGAAATGTAGGTGCGCGTTACCATATTTCTCTCTTTGTTTCTACGCTGCCTGGGTGAATTACCGTATTTCCTGTCCTGAGGGCTCCCAAAACCTTTGGGGAAGGAGCGCACTTCGGTAGGCGCATATAGGTGGGACCCGTTTGTTCCCTTCCACCTGTACAGCGGGTATCTACAAGGCGCTTTCCTCTTGCCCCCGGAGGCCCATCTCCGCAGATCCGGGTCCATTTCCCACAGACCAAAGACACCTGTACCCGCCGGTCGAGCCCCGCCCAGCTAGGTGGGCAAAGGGGCGGGGCGCGGGGGCGCGGTGACGCGTGACGCCAGATCCCGGAAGTGACGCGCTCTTGGGGCGAAAAGGCGGGGGGGAGGGGGGTGGTGTCCCCGGCCGGTTTGGGGGGTGCGTTGCCCGGAGACGGAAAGTTTGGGAGCCGGAGCGGGCTCGGCCGCAGCCCTGGGAAGGGGGTCCAGGGGGCGGTGGCCCTGGGGATGGGGAAGGAGCAGGAGCTGCTGGAGGCAGCCCGCACAGGGCACCTCCCGGCCGTGGAGAAGCTGCTGTCGGGGAAGCGGCTCTCCTCAGGCTTTGGGGGCGGCGGCGGCGGCGGCGGCTCCTCCGGGAGCGGCGGCGGCGGCGGCCTCGGGTCCTCGAGCCATCCCCTCTCCAGTCTGCTCAGGTGAGTAACGCCCCGGGGCTGGACGGCCGTCTGGAGACCCCCTCTCCCCCGCCCGTCTTCGGGGTCTCCAGAGAGGTCCGCGCTTCTGAGACCCGACCGGGTGGGTTTGCTGGGTGCCCCGGGTCGAGGGCGGGCGGCCCACGGGGCGAGGAGCGCGGGTGCGGGTCTGCGCGGCGCCGGGCTCTCGTCTCGCATCCTGACCCAGCTGAGGAGAATGGTGGGAGTGCCCAGGTGGCAGCCGCCGCCGCCGCATGGCACAGCCCGGCTTCACCCTCGCCCGCTGTAGGGTGCCAGCTGTCCTATCTCACAAGCCACTTCAGAGCAAAGAAGTATTTATTTTAAATATCCCTCACCTCCTGCAGAATCTCCCACGCCTTGCAGAATCTCGCCGCTCGCCTGGAGGAAATTCTCTTGATTCCCCTTCCACCACGCTCCGCAGGACCTGGCTTTTGTTTATATTAGCATTGTATCTGGATTTATTACGTTCAAAGTATTCCTTTAGTCCCTCTTGTGCTTAAAGCTCAAATTCTAGCTCGTTGTAGTGAACCTCATTGGATTAGTCTGCTAAGTGGCATATGCAGGATTCATTAAGGGGTTTATTCGTCAAGAAACAAAGCTTTAGAAAGACTGGTTTAGGAAGCTCAGGGGTGCTTTAAAGTTCTCTGAGACCTGTTGTTAAACCCTTGAATCTGGAGATGTACTGATTTTGAGAGAAAAAGGTCATTTTTGCATGGCTTGGAGGGGGGGAATTGGAGGTGCTTTGTCAGTGTGAGTAAAATGTGTTGGTTCAGCAGCACTTTCATTGCCTGTTTTCTTTTCCTTCCTTGTTCTTTTGAGGTTTTTAAGAAGTGGAAGTTCATTTAGAAATGGCTTTGTTGGCTTTTGTTCCCCCTTAGTTTATGTAACTTCAATTTGAGTGAGCTTGGACCAAAGCAGCCCAAGGACCTGATATATTGTTACGTATTAAGCACGGAGTACAAACCCAGGTCTACACAGGAAGATTTTTAAAAAGCAGTATAAGAGAAGAACTGTCCCCAGGAGTTCTTTTGGGGAGGTTAAAACCAGTGCTCTTTGCTGCCCTTTCTCCAGCTCCTAGAACAATGCTGTCACACAGTTGGTACTCAGGATTCATTGAATGAATAAAAGTATCTCTTAGAGGATGACAAATTTCTAAATAGGCTGATGGTGGTACTGGCAGTAATTGTTAGTAGTTCAGAGAAATGAGGCATAACTTTGGGAATGAGATAGAGACCAGAGCTTCCAGGAGGAGGACTTCAGCTGGCTTTGAAGGATGTGAAGATTTAGATAGGTGAAGTACAGTGAGAGCATTCCAGGCTGGCAAGCCATGATCAGAGGCACAGAAGCAGGAAAGGAAACTTATCTGGTGCTAGTGGAGCACTAGAAGAACTTCCTGCCTGTAGCCTCGAGTGGTTGGGCATGATAAAGGGTAATAATAATGAATGGGGTACGCTTCCATCTTTCAGAATGACTTAGTCTTTCTTAAGTTTATAGTCCCAGTCCCTAGATCAGTGCCTGACAACTGATGGGTATTCATTAGATGTTCTTTTTTTTTTTAAGATTTTATTTATTTATTGTCGAGGAAAAGAGAACACGAGCAGGGGGAGAGGAGCAGAGGCAGAGAGAAGCAGGCTCCCCACTGAGCAGAGAGCCCAATGCATTACTTGATCCCAGGACCCTGAGATGAAGGCAGATGCTTAACTGACTGAGCCACCCAGGCGCCCCTTAAAAGATGTACTTCGAATGCATGCATTCGGTTTCAAATCTTCCCTGGATTACTCCCCCCCCCCACCCCCCCTGCATTACTTTGATATATCTGCAGTTCTGATGTCTGAGAGATGAGAGAAAGACTATACAAGTTTGGAGCTGACTATCTCTAATTAGCTGAATAGTGTAACATTTGGAGGTTTGCCAGAAATACCTTAACCCCTAGTATATCCTGCTGAAGTGAGAAACTTTCAAATATCTCCCACCTTCAAGTACAGATCAAATTACTTTTACTGCTCACACTCAGAGACTGTTGAAATTTTGCTGAGGATTTCGCTGCCATGTAGTTAAGCAAGACTAGGAAATCTTTGTTGACCACAGCGTTTTTACCTTGGGCCTCATGCTAAAATGTCTAGTCTCTTGTCATAAAGTGTGCATGTGTCTCCATTTCCTTGCATAAAACAGCTGACCCCTGACTTGCTCTTGTGTCTCTTATGGAGATGGTAGGTGGCCTAAGAGCAGCCCCAGCCTGTCATCCCTGGGATTCCTAGGGGCAGGGAGGCTCTGCAGGCACTAGTTACACTAGGTGTGTCATTAATTAGAGGTGATTCTGGTTCAACCTAGTGAAAGATTTCTGAGCAACTAACACTCTATATTTAAATAATCCCTAGGTCAGCATGTCCTCCCTTTTTAGGTTTGGGAATTTCCCTGTGCCCACACTCCCCACCTCCAAGGACCCTTAACAAGAGCTGTGGAATCATAGCTTCAGATCTGGCCTTCGCATTAGCTGCTGTACCCCACCCTCACTAGTAGTGCCACTGCAACATGTGTTTGTCCAGCTGTTTGAGTGACCAAGTAAAGCTGGCACGAATGGGAGCTTACAGCTGCAGCAGATATAAATGTTCTAAACCAATATGTTTGTTTGCCCCATTCATCTATTTATGAACCCCCCCCCCCAGTTCTACAAAGGTTTTATGTTTATTCTTAAGCTACAGAATGCTCCCTCTCTCACCCCATCTCTTTATTCCTACACTTCTTGGGCTTAGGTCTTAACTTCTTAAAGCCCTCCCTAATGACCCTAATACACACAGATCTCTCAGGCTTCTACTTGTTTGGAACCGATCATCTGGAGTGTACAGTAGCTCACTGGCTCATACTTTACGTGGCTAGCTTTCCTAGTTTATTGCTTTGTTCTGTCAGTATAATATTTACCTATAGTAACACTCACCAGTTGAGAACGTACCAGAGAATCAGAAAGTCAGCAAAAACTTTTAGGGAAGAAAAGTTGTTATAAACTTCATGTCTTTCGGACCTTCACGTATTTACTGCACATTTATTCCAAGGCAGTACAGTATATTGTTCCGCAGTCTGCCTGCCTGAATTCACAGTATACTCCCCCCAGAGACTAGCTGCTTGATTTTTAATTATGCACCCGCTTGGAGCCTCAATTTCTGCATCTGTAAAATGGGGACAGTATTGTTTGTGTTGTAGGTATCATCTTAGATACTGTGTGTAAGATACTTCCGTAGTTTCTTGTGGAATGCTCATTGTAAATGCTCCCTGTTAACCATCCTCAGGTCAGTTCAGCCCGTGCAGTTTTGCCATACCATCCCTGCTGTATGCAAAGTACCATGCCAGACATATTATAACTGGGGTTCTTTAACACTTCGGAGTGTGTTTTCTGGGCTGTGGCAGATTAGAGAGAGTACGTAAGGGAGATCGCCTGCTTAGGTAGGCACATTTAGTGATGTTCATTTATCTAGTGTTTACCTGTCATCTACTTTGTGCCCAGGCCGATTGCTATGTGTGCTGCAAAGTTTAGCTCAGACCCAGGACATAGTAGGTACTTAAAATTAGCCCTTCTCCTGATACATGGTCTGTTTTCTTATGGCATTTATTGCAGCATATGTCTGTGTGACCAACTGACAAAATAAGAGAAAAAGCAATTAAAATCTATCATAATTTTCCCCCACCAGTAATTTGAGACTGTTAACTTGGATGTGCACAGCCCCACACATTTGCTTATGCCCCAGGCATCATTGTACTGTAGCTTAGTGCTTTAATTTCTGTTTATTATGACTCTTAGCCATCAGATACAGATGAAATTATATTCAGTATAGCATGTTAATGGGAGTAGGAAGAACATATTTTAGTTTTTTGTATCCAAAATGATTCAAATATAATTTTTGTTACTTAAAAAGATGGCAACAGATTATTTAAAAGCATAGTTACCAGGGGCACCTAGGTGGCTCAGTGGGTTAAGCCTCTGCCTTCGGCTCAGGGCATGATCCCAAGGTCCTGGGATTGAGCCCCGCATCAGGCTCTCTGCTCAGTGGGGAGCCTGCTTCCCCCCTCTTCCTCTGCCTGCCTCTCTGCCTATTTGTGATCTCTCTCTGTCAAATAAATAAAATCTTTTTTTTTAAAAAAAGGCATAGTTACCTGAAATGTCTAGTCCTAGAAAGGTTCTGGGTGGCATGAATTTTGCTTTATATAATACAATCTCATTTTCTGATTGTTGAACAGATGTATGTCTTCAGTCAGTACCTTGGAACAGGCACTGTGTTAAACTTCTGTTTAACTCATGGTGTTTTTCAGCCTGCGCACAAATTCTCATGTAACGCAGAGTTTGATATGTTGGTGGTCATACTGAAACTACTGATTTCCAGGAAAGCAAATTCTAGATGAGAAGACAGTAAGATTTGGGTAGAAGTGAATTCTATCTACTACAGGGCAAAAATACCTGAGAAAAGGAAATGTTATAAGAAAACATCATATATTAAAAGTATATAGAATTATGAGCTAAATACTGGTATATGTGAACGATATAAAGTGAAATGCAGGGACCCCTGGGTGGCTCAGTGGGTTAAGCCTCTGCCTTTGGCTCAGGTCATGGTCTCAGGGTCCTGGGATCGAGCCCCGCATTGGGCTCTCTGCTCAGCAGAGAGCCTGCTTCTCCCTCTCTCTCTGCCTGCCTCTCTGCCTACTTGTGATCTCTGTCCGTCAAATAAATAAATAAAATCTTAAAAAAAATAAAGTGAGATGCATTTCTGAGGGTTCAGAAGCACAGAGAAACTAAACCAAAGGCTAGGATGAAGGAGTAGATTATATCATGGTTTAGGGGAATTCTATACTTAATTTCTCAAGCTAAAGAGTGAATAAGAAAAGAAGCCAAGGAGGCTTACTGGAGAAATCGGAAAATTTATAGACCGTAGCATTAAATGTGGCTATAAATTGGGTTTTACTCTATGTTTTGGGTGGTGGGGGAGACTGTCCAGAGATAGCTACAGTTTGCCAAAGCTAAATACTTTTTGAAATAAGGAATGAAGAATGAAAGCTTTTGAAAAATGGACCCCACTTTGGGGAGAATAAAAAGTTCTTCCAATGTCAGAAGATATGACAACTTATTCATTGGTTTTTAAGAAAGATTCCTAATATTTATGTCAGGAATTCAGACTTAAAAAAAAAAGAGATGGTTAACATAACCATTCCATTAAAGTAGTCCTTCAAAGTTCACTCCCCAGAATGATTGTGTAGCTTGGCGAGACAGCTTTTCTCATGATGGCCCTGTTACTTTTGTCGTCCCATGGTGCCAGATTTCTTTTGAATAATACATAACTTGAGCAAAATGATTTTAACATCCTAAGGAAGAGGACAGTGCTGACCAAGGACTATAGAATGCAAGGTCCTGAAGCAGGGTCTCATGGGTTTGTGTGATCCAAGTTCTCGTTCTTTCCAGTGAATGCAACAAAATAAAACCAAACACAACTATCCGTTAGGATAACAGTTTTCTAGATCTTACACTAAACCCTCTTAATTCATTAAAAATGGTTTTTAAAGAACTTCTTAATATATCTCTTTAAAGTATGATTTTATTGGGATAGCGGTCCTTTCCCTTTATTTTGGAATTGCTGTACATTTTTGCTTTCTTTAAAGCAGAATATGACTTTGTGTGGTTATTTTATATCTAAAAATAATGCCTATCTTAAACTGAGAAAGGCATGTACTTGTAGAAAAAGATAAATTTAACAGAAGTTTGAAAAGTCAGACATTTCCCTTTTTCTGAATTCTCCCAATTGAAGTTCAGTTTTTACCGTCTGAGTTACGAAAATTAGAGACTGGACACAGTGAAATAGTCTTGTGGTCTGAAGAATTTGGTTTGTATCCAGTCAGCTTGAGCATGTTCACTTGTCCTGGGAGATTGTGGTCCCAGTGAAAGTTGCATCCTTGGCCAGAAAAATCCCTTCAGAAGGTTCTTTTTTTCCTCTTGGTAAGCTCACCCCAAACAGCTGTGAATTTTGGTTTGCAAAAAGGAAATTAAGGCTGTTTCTACCCTAGTTTTCAGGAGGGAAAGTAAATTACTGGGTTTTATAGCCCAGAGACACCAAGGAAACCCCAAAAGTAGATAGTGGAGAGTTTGTTCTTGGAAATGTCAGGCTCTCCTGTGGGTAGGAACTTGGTCTCTTCTGGACAGCTCTCAGAAAATGTTCCGCACACTGATTTCCAAAAGATTACTGGGAGATTTTCTGTGGTGTAGAAAATTACATTGTTACGTTCATAGAACATCTTCAAATAACTTTGGTGTGGTTAGAGTTAATGGTAGTAATACTAGGAATTATATGTTATGGCTTCATATTTATCTTTTCTTAGTAATTTGTAGATCAAGTTTGTTTAGTTTACAAATCAAAGAGAATTTTTAAAACGAGTCAGTTGTCTCTGCTTAACTTGTGATATCATTACCACTATTAAAAATGGTGGAGAGGGGGGCGCCTGGGTGGCTCAGTGGGTTAAAGCCTCTGCCTTCGGCTCAGGTCATGATCCCAGGGTCCTGGGATCGAGCCCCACGTCGGGCTCTCTGCTCCGCGGGGAGCCTGCTTCCTCCCCTCTCTCTTTCTCTGCCTGCTTGTGATCTCTCTCTCTCTCTGTCAAATAAAAAAAAAAAAAAAATGGTGGAGAGGGACGCCTGGGTGGCTCAGTTGGTTGGACGACTGCCTTCGGCTCAGGTCATGATCCCGGGAGTCCCGCATCGGGCTCCCAGCTCCATGGGGAGTCTGCTTCTCCCTCTGACCTTCTCCTTGCTCATGCTCTCTCTCACTGTCTCTCTCTCAAATAAATAAATAAAAATCTTTAAAAAAAAAATGGTGGGGGGACGCCTGGGTGGCTCAGTTGGTTAAGCAGCTGCCTTCGGCTCAGGTCATGATCCCAGCGTCCTGGGATCGAGTCCCACATCGGGCTCCTTGTTCTGTGGGGAGCCTGCTTCTCCCTCTGCCTCTGCCTGCCACTCTGTCTGCCTGTGCTCGCTCTCTCTCTTTCTGACAAATAAATTAAAAAAAAAAAAAAAAAAAACTTAAAAAAAAAAATAGTGGAGAAAATCCAGGAAGCAGAACTGCCCCCTGACTTGCTTAACTAGCGAGGGATATAGCATGGCTCCTGAAGGTCAGGGTCTGACCCAGCTCCGCCTTGTGAGGTAGACAAGTTATGTAACCTCTCTGAGCGTCTGTGTCTTCATACATATGTGTATAATGGGTCTGGAATAGTATCTACTTCCTGAAGCAGTATCACATGAGCTAAAATATGGAAGGCAACATAATGCCTGGCACATGGCCAAAGACTTGGTAAACCTTGGCTGTAAAATCATCTGATGGGAGCCCAGTGCTTGCCGCCTTTGAAATGGCATCAATTTCTATTGATGCCATTTCAAAATGTATAATAATTGATAGCAGAAGCTCCCAGACTTTTAAAATGTGAGTCCCATTTTTAGAAGCAAATGGTAATAGTGGCAAATTACAAACTGATACAGGTCCTCAATCTTTTGTCTGAAACCGTGGGGTTTAGTATCCAAAATTTTGGGGTTGTTGGAGAGTAATAGCAAGCTGCTAGTAGAATCTGGGTCAGCACTCTGAAACGTATTACCACAGTGAAATCTGTCAATATTCACAGTAAAAGGGATAAATTTGAAGAAGCTCTGTATCAGTTTAAGGCAGGTTTTATACCTGAACTAGTTTGCCACTAACTTTAAAAAATTTGTTTTCAGAGATTTCTAGATATCTGAATTGTAAATAAGGGATCATAGATCTCTTTATTTATTATAAAAATTGCTAGATATGTGAAAGCACAAAGAAGAAAATAAAATCTTCTGTAATTTCACCACCTAAAGGAATTAACTGTTTCAATTTTGGTGTACATTCTTTGGTCTTTTTTTCTGTAAAGTTTTTTTGTTTTGTTTTGTTTTGAGCAGAAATGACATTGTTCTGTACGTACTTTGTCTCAGAACTTCATTTAATATATTATAAACACTTTCTTATCATTTTCTCTTCAACTTCATTTTAAACGAATAAGTGGTATTCCACAGTGGGTATGGACTGTAATTTATTTAGTCCCTCCTCCGCCATTAGACATGCATTTCTTTTTAGTTTTCTGGGATGCACTGTCGTGTATATAACATTTTGTGCACACTCATGCTTATAACATTTATATACTCAGAATAGTAGATGTAATTTGAGTATTCAACCATTGCAAAAACCCCATATTTCATTGTATTTGAGGAATCTTAGAGTAATTCAAAGGCCCCCTACATCTCCTGGGTCCTTCTGATTGGAAAGTAATGTACTGATCTATGGCTGCTAAATGTTACTTATATTTAGAAAGTTACCTTTGTGCAGGCATAAGATTTTTAATGGTCAAGTTGGGGCCTCTCGGGTACTTCTTCAGAGGCTAATGTTTAGTAGAGGGACATTAATAACACAAATGCAAGGAGCAACATGCTCCAAGAAAAACAAGACAAAAGCCATTTTCTTTTGTTCTAGTTTTTATTATGGGAAATTTCAAACATATGGAAGTCAAGAGAATAAAATAATGCATCCTCGTGTACCATATGTACTTGTAAGACAATTACCAGCTTCTTACCAATTTTGTTTCTTTTTAATCAGGTCTCCAACTAAATTATTTTGAAGAGAATCCTGTATGTCTTATTACTCAGTACATGTCTTTAAAAGATAAGGACTCTTTAAATATTCACAATACCGTTGTCACATCTAGAAAATGTCAGTTTCTTAAAACCATCAAATGTTTAGTTACAGTTCAAATTTTCCATATTGTCTAAAATATTTTATATTTTACAGTTGGTTTGTTCAACTCTATATCCAAACAAGGCCCATACATTGTATTCATTTGCTATATCTCTCAGTCTCTTTAACTCTCTGGGTTTCATCTCTGTAATTTTTTTCTTCAGTTTATTTGTTGAACAAAAAAAGGTATTGTGCCCATTTCCCACAGTGTGGGTTTTGCTGATTGCATCTCTGAGGTATCACTTAACGTGTTCATCTGTCCCTTGTAGTTCCTGTAAGCTGGAAATCAGATCGGGAGACTTGTTCTCATTCAGGTTCTGAGTTTTTGGCAGGATTTATTCCTGGGGGTGTTGTGTACTTTCTTCATTTAGTCTTTATTTTTTTCGTGATATCGGCAACCATTGGAGATCACTGCCTTGATCCATTTTGCCTTCACTTATTAACTAGAAGACTTTTTTTTTTTTTAAAGGGAGACAGAGAATGCAAGTGGGAGCAGGGCAGGGGCACAGGGAGAGGGAGAGAGAATCTTAAGCAGGCTCCATGCTCAGTGCAGAGCCCAACATGATCTCATGACCCTGAGATCATAACCTGAGCCTAAATCAAGAGTTGGACACTTAACTGACTGAGCCACCTGGTACCCCCAATAATAACCTTTTAAAAATGTGCTCTGAGACAAGACTGACAGCTTTACTTTAGTATGAAAAGAAGTTGAATTGTTTTATGATGAGTAGGTGTTATGTGTGTTTCTGTATTTTACTTGAGTGATATTTCCCAGTTTGCGCTGGTTCATCTGGCCATTTGCAAATCATGTGTTCTAATCTTTGAAAGTGTAGATCAGCTAGCTTCTAATCTTTTTTCCCTCTTTAGTTTCATGCAGGCTGTGGATGGCCCTATAGATGACAAAGCCTTAAAAAAGATAGGGATAGGGTCTTGAGTAATCAAATTTTCTTAGGTTGCACTTTTGGAAAACCAATTTTAAATGGTTTTCCCACCAGCTTTATGGGTTGGCTCTAGATAAGAAGGTCGATGTGTCAAGCTGAGTTGCTACTTAGATTATTCAGTCTCATTTGTTACTCTGGATATGTTTTATGGTGCTACACTTTCTACATGAGCATTGAAGAATCCACTGAATTGTCTTTCATTAAGTATACCACTACATTTCTCTGTGTAATTATTGTTGATTTCTGTTATCGCATTGGGAGTTCCCATTCACAGCTCTGATTTTGAGTTCCTGTTCTGACATCTGTGTGTTTTCTTTGCTTGTTTAGGAGCTCAACTATATAAAAAAGCATTTCTTTTGTTAAATTTTTTTCATTGGTTTTATGTATTTCAAGTAGGGGTGGGTGGTTCGGGTCTGGGTCCTTCTGCCTTGGCCCAGATTCCCTCCTTTGACTAGCCATACACACGGTACATTATGGAGTCAATTTAAAAGTGATAAAAGCAGCACATAGAACCATTTGTTTTTTTTTCTTTTTGACAGTTGCTGGGACAGTCAGCATTCTCCTTTAGAGATTTTGACCTCTATTAGTCAATGACAGCATCCATCGCTGTTATACTGACCGATTTCCTGGCACTTTCACGTTGGGCTCTCAGATTCCTTAGAGAGCATTTTCATTAGTTAAGATGAAAAAATGAAAATAAAAGTAAGAGAAATAAACTGAACTTCCAACATAGTTGAGTTGGATGGTGCATGGTTCTTACAAGACTGAGGTTGTGGCTCTGTCTCCAGGTGATGGGGTCCATCCTTTGTCATGATAACACTGCCTGCTTATCCCTGGCAGTGGTGACTAGAGGCAACATGATATATGGGGTCAGTCAAGCCTTTTACTGTGCCTGGAAAAGCAGCTCCAAACGTATGTCCCACCTATAATACCAGTAGTCAGCATTCATCGAACGTTCACTGATAGTGGAGTAGTAGCCTTGATTTTTACATTTGGAAGGCATTATCAAGTGTTTGTCTTTCCTAGGATTAAGAAAGTAAAAATTTTTTATTGTCCATCCTGTTGTGCATTTTGTGACTTTCAGCTTTGCACACGTACAGTTACTCCTAATTAGAATAGTTTTCAGTCACAGCAGAAGTTTAAAGTCTCAGGGATTTTGATTTTTTTTAAGGCACATTCTATTGTTAAAGATTGGAACGTCTCTATTCTTACCTGTGAAAGGTAGACAGAGTGGTACTGTTACTTGAGGTATCAGCCATTATAGAAAACACAAGCTAGTTTATTTGGGGGGGGGGTACTTTATTTAACCTCAGAAAGATCCTTCTTAAAGGGTTTATCTGCCTGTGTCACAACCCTTCTTGTCTGAGTGAACCGACCTGTTGACTTTGTTTCCTTTCACCTGAGTAAGCATTCCTTGTGATTTTCCATTGTTTCCTTTAAACACAACCCATTTCTTGGGTTATTTTACCTTTTGAATTATTGTCAAGATCCACTAAAAAGAAGTTCAGTGACCAGGAAAGTTTACAAAACACATCAGTTCAGGGCTGTTTATGTGAATCATTGTAAGATTCTTAGGCCTTCTTGTGTTTGTTTTTAGATCTTTAGCTCTTCTCTGGGCCTGGCAAGGAGCCCTTAGTCCTGGCTCTGTTTGTAACTCTCCATGCATTGTTCCCTGCTCTTCCTCTGATCCAGTTTGACAAAGTCTGCATTGAGTGGCTCTTACTCTTATCCTAGTTGGGTCTGGCTACCCGATTCTTGCTTCTTGAGGTTGTCCCCCTGCCATGATAAAATTTGCAAAAGCCAGCCCACATTGCAGTGTCTGGGGTAGTTAGCTCACGAGTGAATTCCCAACAGCTCAGAGTTCCTGCAAATTGTACTGTAGGTGGGTATGCACCTGTGTATTTTCTCAGTCTACCTTTATAATATGCCTAGTATATAATTATTGTTATTCCCATTTTGCAGATGAAGAAGCAGAGGTTCGGGGACAGGTTAAAGTGACCAGCACAGGGCCACACAGAGGGGTGCAGAGCCAGGAGTCTCTCTGACTCCAGAACTGTAGCTTGCTTAGCACTCCGTGTGACCACTTGGAGAATTCACTCTCTTTGGAGGAGGTTCAGACATCACATACTATATGCTTAGGTAATATTTTACCAAAAAAAAAAAAAAAAAAGATGAATTTGGGATTTATTTATTTTAATTTAATAGGTGCTTTTATAACACTTACTTTGTGCCGTTCACTTTCCTAAGCACTTTACAAATACTAACCTTTTTGTTCTCATGAAAGCTCTTTGAGGAAGGCACTAGTATCTTTGCCATTTTATTGATGAGAAAACTGAAGGACAGAAAAGTCACATAGCTTGCGCCAGGTAGTAAGGAAGTGGTAGAGGTTGGTTTTGAACCCAGGCAGACTGGCTCTGGAGTCCTTGCCCCTTAGTTTTTATGCAACTGGGGATTCTTCCTTTTATCCAAGAATGTAACACAAAATCCCTTTAGAACACTTTGACTACATAAAGTGAGAGGCTTATTAAAAAAAAATTAGCAATTTCCTTGGAATATAGGAATATTATATGAGGGGAATGTCTTTAAACTTATGCCAATAATATATTAGTTTAGAGGATATAAGGGAATGCCCCACAGCTCACAAAAAGGAAAAATCCTCCCATATTGCTTCTTTCAGACTTTTCTTCTAGGAAATTCCCATCTTCCTCTCAGGCAGGTTAATGCATTCATGAATTTATTTCATCTGGGAAAAAATTCAGCCTCCCCCATCCCCCTTCCCCAAGTTCAAAGTGATAAAGGTTTGTTTTGGACACATGACTGCCAGATGTACCACCAGGGCCAAAGTGTGTGCAAGAGAAGTAAATCTAAACAATTGGCAAGAATCCAGAGGCCTGTGTATTTGAAGTTATTTCAAACTCTTGCTCCCCTCTCTGCTTTTTAACAGTTCTCTCCACTCCTCCTACCTCATTGGTGATTGATGACCACATTTTTTTTTAAAGATTTTATTTATTTATTTGACAGACCAATATCACAAAGCCAAGAGGCAGACAGAGAGAGGGGGAAGCAGGCTCCCTGCTGAGCAGAGAGCCCTATTTAGAGCTCGATTCCAGGACCCTGAGATTATGACCTGAGCCAAAGGCAGAGGCTTTAACCCACTGAGCCACCCAGGCGCCCCATATGACCAAATATTTTATCTCAAATAATAAATTTGACAAATAAATTTGTCCATAAAATGATTTTCAGAGAATATTATCTGACCAGTTAAAATGAGCTTTGATACTAGTTTGAAGCCTGGGATTTGGGGATAGGAGACGTCAGTTACCGTAATCCTTAGTGCTTTAATCTTCACAGTCCTGTGACAGAGGTACTGGTGACCACTTAATTGATGAGATTCAGAGAGGTTAAGTGACTTGTGGAGGACTAAGGTTTTCCATTTGGGCCTTTAGAGTTTATTTAAAGAAAGAAGTCCGAGTCCCCAGTTTGTAGAAGTATAAGGGAAATGTAGTATTCTATATTCTAGTTATTTAACAGCTCTGAAAAGACCTATGGATCCTATATGCTTAGCAGTAATAGATGAGCTCTATTACTTTTTACCTACTAATGCAAATACCTCAGATACTGAAATTGGCAGAGATTCCAGATTTGCTACTTTTTAATCTATTGCTATCTCCATAATTGTATGTTTAAGACCTAGCTGGAGAATAGTTTCCTTGCTAGTCACTTACCAGCAGCCCTTTTGCCATCTTTAGCAGGCCCAGAGCAGACTTTCAAAAAGGTTTTTAAGTAAATGATCCAGGCTTTAGTGCATCCTTTTAAAGTTTAACGATTTGGTTCATTTTTTAATTTTTAAAATTCTTTAAAATTTTATTTATTTATTTATTTATTTTATTATTATTTTTTAAAGATTTTATTTATTTATTTGTCAGGAACAGAGGGAGAGAGAGCGAGCGAGCACAGGCAGACAGAGAGACAGGCAGAGGCAGAGGGAGAAGCAGGCTCCCTGCCGAGCAAGGAGCCCGATGTGGGACTTGATCCCAGGACCCTTGGGATCATGACCTGAGCCGAAGGCAGCCGCTTAACCAACTGAGCCACCCAGGCGTCCCAAAACTTTATTTATTTTTTAACATTTTATTTATTTGAGAAAGAGAGCACGGATGGGGTGAAGGGGCAGACGGAGAGGGAGAGAAAGAATCTTAAGTAGGCTCCATGTCCAGTGTAGAGCTAAACACAGGACTGGATCTCATGACCCTGAGATCATCACCTGAGCCCAAATCAAGAGTTGGAGGCTTAACTGCTTAACTGACGGAGCCACCCAGTATTTTGTTTTTTAAAAAAGAGTGTATGAGAAATTAGTTTCCAGTACTTTTACTTATTATGCTTTGTCAATCAAAAATTTTTTTTCTGGGGGCGCCTGGGTGGCTCAGTGGGTTTAGCCTCTGCCTTCAGCTCAGGTCATGATCCCGAGGTCCTGGGATCGAGCCCCGCGTCGGGCTCTCTGCTCAGCAGGGAGCCTGCTTCCCCCTCTCTCTCTGCCTGCCCCTCTACCTACTTGTGATCTCCATCTGTCAAATAAATAAAAAAAAATCTAAAAAAAAAAAAATTTTTTTTTCTGTATGAACCAAACTGGTGAATTAAACAGAGGTATAATAGAGACAGCTAGCCCTTGAGATCCTTAAGGGTGGTGCTGATTTCTGTCTTCTCTCCAAAATGGGATATACATACATGTGTGTGTGTGTGTAAATTAATCCCCCCCTTTTTAAAGATTATTTATTGATTGGTCAGACAGAGAGAGCACACACAAGCAGGGGAAGTAGCAGGCAGAAGGAGAGGGAGAAGCAGGCTCCCCTCTGTGCAGGGATCCCAATGTGGGACTCAATCTCAGGATCCTGGGATCATGACCTGGGCCGAAGGCAGGTGCTTAACTGACTGAGCCACCCAGGCATCCCCTTAGTCAATCAAATTGATAGAGCTTTTTCTTAATGTCTTTCCTTTACCCATTATGATCTGTTAGATGTATTGTCTTTAGTTACGATCACTTCTGTTTACCTCTCTTTGATATTTACTCTTTTGTGAACTGTATCATGAATTTACAGAGAGAACTGATGAAAATTGTAACCCAGGTATACTTTAGCTTCTGCTCATTCAGTTGGCAGGTATTTATGAAGACCTATTCTTTTGAGTGAGTTTTCATAATCATTTAAAAATGCCTGTGTTTGGGGTGCCTGGGTGGCTCAGTGGGTTAAAGCCTCTGCCTTTGGCTCAGGTCATGATCCCAGGGTCCTGGGATTGAGCCCCGCATTGGGCTCTCTGCTTGGCGGGGAGCCTGCTTCCCCCCGCCCTTCTGCCTACTTGTGATCTCTGTCTGTCGAATAAATAAATTTAAAAAAAAAATGCCTTTGTTTGCTGAAAGGAACACATACGTAATTGTAAATTTTGTATAAGCTGATGGTAGTAACATAATAATGTAGTAGAAGCTAAACCCAAGACTTATTTTGTGTGTGTGTGTTGGGGAGAGGGGAGGTCCTATTGTAATTTATAAAATTGATTGCTTATAACTTGTGTGTTTTTATCTTGATATTGATGCTTCCCAGTTGGCTTATTGTAGCCTTTGGTCATCATTCTAAAAAACCAACTACCCATAAGCCACTTCTTTAAAAGTCAAATCACCAGGTAGAAATACACTTTTTTTGGTGGATCAAATCAGCTGTGAGTTCAGACCACGAGTCTGGGTCTCTGAAAAAAATGTGAATGTTATCTAGAAACATAATGACCACCATTTAATTTAATTTATGTGTATATACACATACATAAATTTTTTGAATGCTTTCCTCTTGCTAAGGTGTTACCTGATTTTCTTTTGGTGATGAATTAATGAGGTTATTGGAGTCATCATATGATGAATCTGGCTGGCATCAGATTTCCTCATTAGCGGGTACTAGGGACTTGTGAGATTTTAACACCGATAGGCTTAACCTGCTGCTTTTTATCATTGTTTTAATTATGATTCACATTTTTTTTTAAAGATTGATTTATTTGAGAGAGAGAGAGAGATAGAGCATGAGTAGGGGGGAGGGGCAGAGGGAGATGAGAGAGAATCTCAGGCAGACTCCCTGCTGAGTGTGGAGCTGATGTGGAGCTCAATCCCATGACCCTGAGATCCTGATCTTAGGCAAAACCAAGAGCCAGCCAATCAACCAACTGAGCCACCGAGGAACCCCTTGAGTCACATTTGTTTTAACCTCTTTGTTTCTCATTGCACACTTAGTATTTATTCTTAGAAGTTTGGACTGGTCTTTGGGTTCGTGTGGCTATCTGGGTTTGAGTGGAACAAAATCTAAGTCATCTCTCTCCCTTCGTGGATTTTGATTTTAGCCTTTTATATGTTGTTGTAGATACCTGGACAAAACCTGTAAATTAAGCTTTAAGTTCTTCTTCTTTATAGAGTTCTAGCTTGCTCTAGGGCTGTCTAGATCCCTGGAATCTGGAAAGTACATAAGTCTCCTACTTTTAGCCACAAGTCTCTCCATGTGTGAACTCTGAAGGGAATGGGCAAGACCGAAAAATCAGTCTGCAGGAGACATTGTCCCCAGGAACCTTCCTCCTTCTGAGTGCACCCTGCCTCTGGGATGGAGGGAGCGCATGGAAGGGCAGTTCCTTGAGGCCTTCCACCTATTATCACTTCAGCCACACTCTAGCTGAATGACCTTGGGAATGTTCGGTCACTTCACTTGTATCTCAGTTTTCCCATCCATAAAACAAGGCAGTGTTTGCAGCGTGTCCTGCCAGGGGTCCCAAGGAAGGAACATCAGCACGTCATAAAGCAGTTGCAGAGTCAGACCAAAGCTTACTGTCCTCATGCTGTGTGCTAGAACTGGGCCAGGCCTTTGGTGTACCTTGTACAGGAGGGTAGGTCAGGAGAGGAGGAAGTCTGTCTGTCCGCTCATCTATGGAGTGTAGAAGTGGGCCATTGCTCCTCCTGCTCTTGAAGCTTTCATAAACACTGATCACTGTATGTTATATGTACTGCTGTAGGAGATATTTAGGAATACAAAATCTGTCAGTTCCCTTAAGAAATTGGCCTGATTCATGGACTGTTACAACCGTTTTGTTTTCCATTAGGCCAGAAGGATATTATTTTATATTTATTGTATTATTGTAACCTGAATTTTGCCACCTAAATGGAATGTTCACATGTTGCTTCCTACGTTAAAATATTTTTTTGTTAGGAATTTGTCGTGTTGAACAACATTTTAACATGGAAAATTCCATTAACCATGGGAATTTTTGCATGTTTCAGAAAAGTCAGTAAGTAAAATACTATATGAATATATATTGATTCTCTTGAAGCTTTTAACTTCCCAAGAATTACTGCTTTCTTGACTGGGATATACTGTATTCATTTAGTCTAAAATGAGCCTGATGATACTGTAAGCAAATTTTGTTTGTTGTTTTGTTTGTTGGTACTTTTTATTATATGACTTTCTCTGAAGATATATATTGATGGGAAGGTTGTTTTCTTGATTAAAAAAAGTGACATCAAGAAAAAAAGGGAGGAAGGGAGCAAGGGAGGGAAGAAGGAAGGAAGGAAGAAATTGGTTTGATTAGAACAATGTTAAAATGACCCTATCAACTCCTCAGAGAAATGGTTGATTCCAGGACTGGGTCAGGGAAAATAAAAAAGACAGGGGCACATCAAAAGAACACGGAAGCCAACCTGGAATCGCTCTCAACAGCCAAAGCTGGAATTTGAACAGCAAAATAAATAACAGTAGTATTAGATTATAAACCAAGGAATAAAACAAATATCCACAAGTTAGTGATATAAATGATTGAATAAATAAATGGGGGTGAAGAGATAGCTCTTCTTTTCAGAAGAATTCCAACTAACAAATGCAGAAGGAATAGAAAATAGAAAAGAAATAGAAATCACCTTTAGTACACCGTAGTAATAATCGCTGCAGGCAAGATCTTCAATGGGGGCTAAAATTAGCGAGTAAAAGCTCAAGGAGAGACAGGATGTTTGCATGGCCTTAAAGCTTCTTCCCTAAAATATATATTGATTACTGTTATGCTTTCAACCCATGCCCTCATAGTCTTCAAAACTTTTCTCTCCAGGAGATGGAGTTTAATTCCTCTCCTTTTGAGTGTGGGCTGGACTTAGAGACTGGATTCCAAATCATAGAGTATGGAAAGGGAAAAGCAATAATTTTATAGTGGAAGAACCTGGCAGACACCACCTTAACCAAGTGGTCAAGGTTAACATTACTGGTGGTGAGTCATGTTGCTATCACTTACCCCTGATAGGATGTGGTGAGGACACTTGACCTCCTATTTTCTTCCCTGAAATCGTCCCTGTAGTGTAATCATGAGAAAACAGATAAACTCAAGTTGAAGGACATTCTGTAAGATACCTGACTAGTACTCTTTAAAAGTGACAGGATCATGAAAGACAAGGAAATACTGCAGAACTGTTGCTGACTGGAGACTAAGGAATTATGACTACAAAGTGTGAAGTGCAATCTTGGAACAGGAAAGGGGCCTGAGTTTAGTTTAGTTTAGCAGTTTAGTTAATAGTATTGTACTGTTGGGCGCCTGGTGGCTCAGTGGGTTAAGTCTCTGCCTTCGACTCAGGTCATGATCTCAGGGTCCTGGGATCGAGCTCCACATCGGGCTTTCTGCTCAGCAGGGAGCCTGCTTTCTACTCCCCTGCCCTCCGCCTGCCTCTCTGCCTACTTGTGATCTCTCTCTCTCTGTCAAATAAATAAATAAAATCTTAAAAAAATAGTATTGTACTATTACAATATACCATATGCAATACAGTGTTGGTATCTTATATTTTGATCAGTGTACCATGGTTATGTAAGATGTTGACATAAAGGGAAGCTGAGCAAAAGATATACAGGAACTCTGTACTATCTTTGCCATTCTTTTGTAAGCCTAAAATGATTTCAAAATAAAAAGTAAATAAAGTCCACATCAGATAGTGGCTCTGGAGTCATATTGTCTGGGTTCAAATCTTGCCTTTGCCACCTACCAACTGAGAGATAATAAATGACTTTCTTAATTTCTTTGCCTCTGTTCCCTCATTTGTAATAATAGTTCTCCTTAGGTACTCAGCATGTAGCTATGGAGGTAAACTGTGTGCTCAAGGATTTTGGAATGGAAGAAGATGGTGGCAGAGTAAGGAGACAGGGTGATGGTGGCAGGGTGAGGGCAGACCCCTCCTCCCACACCATAGCCTCCTGACAGGTGAGACTTGAGCCCCACCTGTGAAGAAAGCCCAAGACTTAGCTGATGGGAGTGTGGTGTGGAGGAGGAAAGGGAACAGCTAGGGGCAAAGGTAGAGAACCTATATTGGGAAAGATCTGTTTGAGTAGTGAGTAAGCCTTGCCAGGAGAGTGCAGACTACCTGTGGAACCAGTGAAGGGTGGGTGGGTGCCAGCTTGAATGCTGGCTTGATCAAGTTTAGACTTCAGCTCTAGGCCTGAGGGAGGTGGGGAGGGGAGGGAGGGAAGGAGAAAGGGGGGAAGTGGGGGAGGCAAGAAAGGGAAGGGGGAAGAAGGAGGGGGAGAGAGAGAGAGAAAGAGAGAGATTATTTGAAAAATTGTCAGCCCCAGCAGGATTGTGATTGCACTTTGAGTATCTGTTAATTGAGGAAATATGTTATGACAGAATGACTGTGAAGGTAGTAATAATACTCTGCAGTAAATGTGCTTTATTAAGTATGGGAGCTTCTCTATACCTTTGGGACATTGTAATATGTGTGGATGAGACATTTATTCTGCCTGCTGTCAATGCTTACTGACCTTTTATAATAACACTTTGGCCCCAGGGCTAAGAACCACTGCTGTCAGTGACCAGGAGCCTTCAGTGTACAAGCATACTTAGACTTCAGAGCCTTGTCTTTGGGTTTGTCTTCTCTCACACAGAGAGAGTGTGTGTGTGTTTCTTTTATTAGTTAAAAAAAATCTTGGTGTATCATTTATGTACTGTTGAGTACATCGACATTAAGTGGACAGAACAATGTAGGGTTATCCGTGTATACATCTGTCTAGTTATCAACTAGATCAAGACGTAGAACATTTCAAAGACTCCAGAAGGCTCTCTTGGTCACCTCTGAGCCCAAAATGACCCTCCTTGAAGAAACCACTATTCTGCCTTCTGCCACCATCAGTTTTTGCCTGGGAATGTGTTCCTTTTTCTCCCCCATTCACCCAAGTCCATGTAGTACAGTGAGCCTAGAACAGGGATGGGGTCTCTTTTTGCCTCGTACTACACTAGACAGAAGCCCAGACTTAAATAAGTTCTCTCATAAAATCACAGACCAAGGCTATGTGTTATTTATCTAAATGCAATCCCATATCTCACTGACTACAGAATCCTTGCTTTTTCCATGATCCCATGCTCTGTGCCTTCAGTTGACATTTATCATAATCATCATCATCATCATCATTAATGTAAAGTCACCTTAGTAGTTTTTTTTTCTTTGAATAGTTTACAGGGTAGTCAGCAGCAGTTAACCCCCAGACCCCCTTCTGTTCCCCTTCTGTGCATTTTTTCGTAACCCTTTTGGGAAGTAGAGAGAGTTGTGCTGTTTGGAACCAAAAGACGACGGCAGTTTCTTCATTTAATAGGTGCCAGACCACGTGCTAGCCAGTGGAGTTAGAAAAGAATCTAAATCCCAGGCTCTCATCTTGTAATGGGGGACACAGATAATAGTGTGATGAGTGCCGGGAAGCAGGTGGATGCTGGAGGATCACATAGGCATTAAAGGACAGGGTTGGAGGTGGGGGCAGCGCCAGGTGTGAGGGAACCATGGGTCTCTTAGAAGTGAAGTCCGAGTGGAATATTAGAGCTTGTAGGAGCTGTACTGGCAATGAAGGGGGAAAGCGAGGGCTCTTCTAAGCTGGAGAGAGTGTATGGCCGTGCAGGGAATGAATATATGGGGAGCAGGGCACGTTCAGGAAACTGCATGTGTAATTGCCTGGTGGGAAGGAAGGTCATGGGGTGCTGTGGAGTGGGGAGAGACGATCTGAGATACAGAGGCACAGGCGAGGCCATCATGCCCCTGTTAAGAAGGTGGATTTTGTACTGAAGGTAATGATAGATTTGCAGTTTCAGAAGATCAGTTCAGTTTTGGGGGAAGTGGATCCAGGGGTTGAAATTGAGTAAGAGTGTAAAAACGATTAAGGCTAGTAACAATGGGAAGGGAGGGGAGGCCAAATTGGAGAGATACTTAGGAGGCTGCCTGAAATAGGACTTGGTAGTTGTTGATTTTTGGTAGAGAGGTTGATGACTAAATGGGACTTAAATAGGATGTTACAGTGGAAAGAGAAGAGTGGGTTTTTATGGGACTGGATTTTTGTAAGTCATAATTGAAATGACGTGCTTCTCCCCCTCTTTCGCACAAGGATGGTGTTTGCTTTAGCACAGCCCCGTTACTTATGGGGGGGGGGTCACAGAAGTTTGTAGATGGAGGCCTACGGTTGTATGGTAACTTCCTAAAAGTCAGGCAGATAAACCTGTGTTTTGGTTTCTTTTACTCTTCCTTTGTTTATTGTGATGACGGCTAAATCTCCTAAGTGGGTATTTCCAGAGAAGACCCGTGAACCCCTGAATGGAGGGGACACTAGTGATAGGAAAAAAAAGGCAGACCTTACTCCTTTCAGGCGTGGCAGTTATTTATTTACCGAGACGTGTGCAGAAAGCCAAACCAGCACTTCTTGCAAAATGGTGTCTAGATTTGATTCTAAGGGTTTTCTATAGTTTGGAGCTAAGCCTGTCTTTGCTTTGGCCTGTGCTCTGCTAAAATGAGCTCCTCTGTGTGCACAGGAGAACAGTGAGGGTCATCCTGAAACCCACAGGGCTATTGTCTAGGCGCCCAGGACTCCCTTGCTCACAATCTAGCTTCGTAGCTACGGGAATGTGTCCTCCTGAAGCTCAGGGATTGGGTGCCTAGGACTGGACACTAGAAGAGGCAAAGGCAGCACAAGCTGCCTGGGTCTGGCGATAGGCAGTGTGGGGAGTCCCAGCCCTGCCTGGTCATTAAGAAACCCAAACCACACCCTTTGGGCTGAGAGGAAGCTTTTCTCTCCAGTCAGCCAAAATCCAGCCATCTGCCTGCCCCAGCTCCAAATTTCCTGTTATTCTAAATCCTTGACAGTTTAGAGTGAAAGACGGTGGTGTGTGGGGCAGAGAATCCTTCCTCAGATGAATAGAAGAGAAAGGGCGGTTTAGCTACAGAGACTTTGATAATAAAATTGAAGATACATTTCTTGCCTCTGGAATCTCTGTGTAGTGGTCTGAGGCACCACGAATCTCTGCTTTTCCGGTTCTCAGGTTGTGCCCAGGGACTGTTAATGCTTTTACAACAATACAAGTTCTTTTTTTTTTTTTTTTTTAAGATTTTATTTATTTATTTGACATACAGAGACCACAAGTAGGCAGAGAGGCAGGCAGAGAGAGAGGAAGGGAAGCAAGCTCCCTGCTGAGCAGAGAGCCCTATGCGGGCCTCCATCCCAGGACTCTGGGATCATGACCTGAGCCAAAGGCAGAGGCCTTAACCCACTGAGCCACCCAGGCACCCCAACAACACAAGTTCTTGATGTTCATTTCAGCTTGAACTTGTGAGTAAACAAGCATGCTAGGTGTGAAGCAGTTTATGGGTGACTTCAATGCAGCTTTGTGATGAAATCTAACATTCACATGCTAATCTGATACCTTTAATGATACACATGATCATTATTGTGCTGCATGGTAATTAGGTAAGCAGCTCATACAAGGGACTGTAGTTAGTAGTAAGTTTTACATGACCAAATCAAATTTTCACAGTTTCTCGTCTATTAATTTGTTGGTTCTTCAGTATCTGTAACTAGCATCAGCGTCAGCATTTTGCATTGCTAGCTCAGGTGGTCTGAGCCTCATCACTGGCATGTTCTGGTTCTCCTGTGTTCAAACACACAAGTCTAGGTTCTCTTCCATAGAGCCCCCGGTGGTAGAGGGTTGTCCTCAGCCCAGTTCCCTCTCCCCACCCAGCCTTAACCTCAGAGCAGCTCCTACGGCTTCTCCCTGATCTCAGGTATCCTGGAACTCCGGGGTCTTCAGGGTGTTGAAGCTACAGATCCTGAGACTGGGTGGCCTGCCCAGGGGTAGGAGAGCACACTGTTGGGGTGGGAGACCCCTTCACATCTGAGCGGAGTTGGCAACACATTTTATTAAAGAGTAGGATTGAAATAACTGAAAATTTCTCACTTAGTGGATAGTTAGGCCTTAATAGATATTTATTTATGGAAGTATTTTACTCTATTGTGAAGAGGGCGCTTGTAAGAATAGTTTGAGGGGAGCCTGGGTTGCTCATTTGGGTAAGTGGGCTGCTCTTGATTTCGACTCCGGCCAATGGTGGTGAGATCCAGTCCCGTGTCAGGGTCCGTGCTCAGCGGGGAGTCAGAGCCTGCTTGAGCTTCTCTTTTCTCTCCTTCTGCCCCTCCCCTGCTCACATGCTATCTCTCTTTCTCACTCTAAAATAAATAAATAAATCTTAAAAAAAAAAGAGAGAGAGAGAGAATACTTTGATATCTTGGTTAGGGGTTCATTGAAAAGAAAATGGTACATTTTAGATGGATTGAGAAATAGAATTGGTTTTGAGTGACACTTTTGACCTGCCCTGTGTATCTGTGTGGCAGGCAGTGATGGGTGGTTCAGTTTTTGGTGGTGAGATGCACAGCCTCTTATTGTGGTCCTGCTGGCTGAGTGTGTATTGTGTATTTTTATTGTGGTTAACCTGACCCACCATTTGGTTCCCTAAGGTTAGGTTTCCTTTCCTGTACTTGATGAATGCTGTCAGCTTCTACAGAAGTGAACTTTGTTCTTTCTTGAAACATTTACTGTTTCTGCCCTGTGGTACGTTCTGTGCTAGGAGCCAAATACATACAGAAAGATCATCAAAATCTCAGCTTTGCCTTTCCCTTTGTAATTTCATTTGGCTTCACTACCCCCGTAAAATGCAGAAAGACTCTTTATGTACCCACAATACAGATAAGTAATCACGGAGCGATGAACCAACTTGTGTGAGGTTACATATCATAATCGTTGAGCTAAAGGCTCGGTCTCTTGACCACCAACTATTCAGTACGTAGCAAAGACTAAATAAAACAGTCTTTGAATCTAAAATTGGTCAATTAGGAAGGATGGCGTCTTCCCAAAGAAGTTTATGCAGACATTTAAAGAATTCATACAAATGATTCTGAGATCATACTTCTTGAAAATTTGATAATTAAAAACACTCTGAATTTAGGGGTATCTGGTTGGTACAGTTGGCTGAGTGTCCAACTCTTGGTTTTTGGCTCAGGTCGTGATCTCACGGTCGTGAGATTGAGCCCCGCGTCAGGCTTCACTCTCAGCATGGAGTCTACTTGGGATTCTCTCTCCCTCTGCCCCTCCTGCTTGTGTGCTTGCTCTCTCTCATAGATAAATAAATCTTTGAAGAAAATTCAGAATTTAAATAGTAAATTTTAAGGACTCATAGTTTGCTCAAAAAAATATTCCTCGCTTACTAAATCATCGTAATGGGCCTAGAATGATTTGTCATCACCTTTTGATTTATGTGGTGTTTTCAGGTAGATACTGTTCAGTGTATTTTTTTTTTTAAGATTTTATTTATTTATTTGACAGACAGAGATCACAAGTAGGCAGAGAGGCACGCAGAGAGAGAGAGAGGGAAGCAGGCTCCCCGCTGAGCAGAGAGCCCGATGTGGGGCTCGATCCCAGGACCCTGGGATCATGACCTGAGCCGAAGGCAGAGGCTTTAACCCACTGAGCCACCCAGGCGCCCCTGTTCAGTGTATTTTTAAATTGATTTGGTAGGTAGTAAGATTTTTCTAAGGTTGGGGAGGAAACGGTTTTGAAAATTCTGTTAGCCAGTATTGAGTTTGCCAGGATGAGAAAAACAGAGGTAAGGTAATATGCCCACCTATTTTCTAGTGCAGCTAGAAATCCTCCAGGGCCTAATAGCCATTTTAGGTTTATTCTGTGAAAAAGGCCTTTGGGCTTCTGTGTTATTGACTGTTTGCAGTTTCTGAAGACCTTAGGTAGGAAAATTTCCTCACAAGTGAAGTGAGAAGAGAAGCGCATTTTAACATTGCATTGTGGACTCCAACAGAACAGTGTTTATTGAATGTAGGCCTGTCTGAAGGCTCGGAGTAAGGCAAGAGGATGTGCCATAGAGTTATTTCTTCCTGGTGCTCTTACTGTGGGCGTCTGGCAGTGGCAGTAAGAGGGCAGAGGTGACCTGGCATGGTCAGAGAGTGTGGATTTGAGGCCTTGCTGAACTGATGTAGGTAGTTGTGTGATCTTGGCAAATTGCCTAATGTATCTTATTTTTTCAGCGATAAAGTGGGATGATCTTTTACTCTAAAAGGGAATTTTGGGAGGTGCTTGGGTGGCTCGGCAGTTGAGCATCCGATTCTTGATCTCAGAGTCGTGAGTTTAAGCCCTGCATTGGCCTCCACACTAGGCTTGGAACCTAGTTTAAAATAAATAAATAAAGAAAATAATAAATAAATAAATAGATAAGTAGATAAATTTTTTAAAAAAAGAATTGGGGGGTATCATGTATCTAGAGGATCCTGTTTGGAGTGGTAGGTATTAGATAGCTCTTTACCTACATTTATTTCTGGGATCATTTGAAGTCTGTCCCGCCCATCAGAATATATGTTCCATGAAGGCCAAGGCTGTATCTGTCTGATCTTTGCTAATGTGTATCGCTGTCCATATGGCAGTGCCTAGAGCTGAGGAAATACGTAGATACTTGGTGAGTGAAGGAGTCCCCGCAGTTAGCACTGTAGCAGCTGGGGGGGAAATGTAGACGCGCGGTCCGTGAGCACGGATCTGCAGCTGTTAACATGTAGGAGCGTCAGGTCTAGACAGGTTTTGTTTTGTTTTTGTGTTTTTTGTTTCATTAATGAGGTACAGTTTGGGTTTTTGTATTCCCAAGATTTCCTTGCAGAGGGCTTTCTTCTATGTCAGCTTGACTGATGACAGTGTAATAATGAAGTGAAAGACAAGGTGGGCCGTGGTTGTGTTTTGGGGTGGCTGACATGTTCTCAAAGCCCTGATCTCTGAGCCTCTCAGTGTTGTCTGGGGTCCAGTCTCGGCTTAAGGCAGAGCTGTTTCTCTCCACTGCCGTCTTCTCAGAGAAAGTTTTTGGTTGCAGACCTGAGCTGTTTTCCTTCTTACAGTCTGTTAAAAGCCTCTGAAGGATTTGGGGGTAAAGGAGCATCATGTCTGCGTCTTACTTGTTAACACATTAAGGAAAATCTGTACACGGAGATTTATGAAAGGCTGAGGCCGGAGTCAAGCACAGGACACCTTTCAACACATATTGCTGAATTGGAGTTAAAATATTAATTAATGTGAAAATGAAAAATTACTTTGGATTGAGACTGCTGCTTCGTCTGTGTTCTCAATGGAGCCTGCTGTGGAAGAATAATTAGACAAAATGCTCTCTATAAAGCCTCTATTTTAAGAAGAATGATTCAGAGGGGAACCCAGGTCCAAGAAATGTTCATCAACAAACAAAAACTGAATTGCCAGGTTTACCAGATGTCTCATTTTAAAGAATTTTTTTCCCTCATTTGGTCTCTTGTAAAAGTCTTCCCTTTGCCTCTGAAATATGTTCTGCCCCCATGTGACTTAAAAATAAAAAGTTTCAGGGACGCCTGGGTGGCTCAGTTGGTTAAGCAGCTGCCTTCGGCTCAGGTCATGATCCCAGCGTCCTGGGATCGAGTCCCACATCGGACTCCTTGCTCATCGGGGAGCCTGCTTCTCCCTCTGCCTCTGCCTGCCATTCTGTCTGCCTGTGCTTGCTCTCTCTCCCTCTCTCTCTCTCTGTGACAAATAAATAAATAAAATCTAAAAAAAAAAATAAATAAATAAAAAGTTTCAGAATGTTCAGAATCCCATTTCTGTAGGGCTTATAATTCTGTGGGGTTCAGCTGGGAATTGCATTGCATAAAAATAAGGGCAAAAAATACCACATTACTGGACTACAGAGTTCTGGAAAATTTTCTTTAGTTATTTAGCGTATCTGTCTTGGTCTTTTGCTCAATATTTGTTGAGCACCAACTGTGAACAAACACTGCTCCATGTTCTTTAACGCAGCAAGCAGCACCCTCATTCTGCCTGCAGTGTGGTTGTCCCTCATTAGAGGTGTACCTGACAGCCCTCCTACCTTACAGGGGTAGCAGGAGAGAATGGCTGTAGTTAAAGGCGCTGCACCCTTTTACAGTTAGAGACGCGGGTCCTTCTAATGGGCATCTCTTTGGGGGGCAATATCAAACACTCCTGTGGATTCCTTTATTTGATCCACCCCTGAACCTCTCCGTGCAGGCCCTCACAGGGTCCTCTGCGCACTGGCAGAGGAAGGAGCAAGGGGGAGAAGGGCGAGGGGTTCAAGGGCTAGTTCAGCAGTCTGCCCCTGCTTTGCCTGGGCCTGGCAGAGCTGCAGGTAGAGAAACGGGAGCAGACCCTTGGCTGAGTGGAGAAGCTCTTCCTGTGTGGTCTGTGGAAAGGCCGCTTTCACTCGAGGTGCATTTAGACGTCAGTCATGTTTTCTTTTGCAACTTTTCAGTTGTGTGACCTCTTTGTGTCGCATCCAGCCAAGCTCCCCTGCCCCTCGTTCCAGTGTTCCAAATTACCTAGTAAAATCCCTGTAACCACTTTGTAGCTGGGTTTGACTTGGTGGTAGATAATCAGAATTCACATTACAGTGCAAATGAAGTGGCATTCTGCCCTGGCCCACTCTGTTCATCTGTTCAACTAACCAAAAAAATTTGATGATGTGCTGCAGGAAAAACTCCTTTGAGGTAGAGCTGCTTTGCTTTCTTTCAGCTGGGTGGAGGGAAAGGGACATCCTGTCCCTACACGATCCACTGCAGACTGCTCTGTACCGCCTCCTTTCTCACTGGCCTCTTCTCTGGACCTAAGGCCAGGAGACCCCTGGCCCAGCTGCCCCCCCCCCCCCCGCCCCGTGGCAGCCCTGTTTAGGGAATTCTAGGTGTTTCTACTGTGGCGAGGGTCACAACAGTTTAGGAAGGTGGACCTGTGGGTGGGAGCTGATAAGGAACTTCCAGAACTCGCAGACTCTTCCGTCCTTGGAGAGAGGAAGAGGCTGCCCTCCCCACCTGGTAGCAGATACTGGCTCTCCTTAAGGAGGCTTTTTTGCTCCCCTCAGTTTTGCTGTCTCAGGCTTACTCCAGAATTGTTTTCCTGTTTCTCATTCTACCCTCTCTGCTCTACATCTGGAACCAGCCCCCGACTTGTTCCTTCCAGAGACCGAATTTAGCCATCATTGACAAATTAAAGCCTTGAGAGTTTGTGGGTGTGGAACACCGTCTGCTGGAGAATCACAGGGTGTGGAATTCCGGCCAGTTGGGGCTTGGGATTGGTGATGGCCATCTGGAAGGCAGGTGTGACTTGGGAGAGGCAGTGTGCACCGTGCTCAGGAGTACAGCCTGTGGGACCACTCAGCTTGGGTTCAGATGCTAGCTCCCTGTATAACAGGAAGTTATTTAAACTCTCTGGGCCTTGGTTTTCTCACTTCCCAAATGGGAGTAATAATAGTATTCACCGCCCTCATAGTGCTCTTGTGAGGATCTTTAACGTAAGAGAACGCTGTGACAGCACCTGGCCCATGGTAGGTGCGTGTTCAATGCAAACGTTAGCGTAGGTTTCACGAGGTGAGCTCGTGGGGCTGCTGAAGTGGCTGCCGACAGCTTTGGCCCTGGCCTGGGTGTGCCTCTTTCTATGCGTGTGCTTTCTACGTACAATATCATGATAAGGACAAGAAGGTAGCAAAAGGTATCTCTGGGTCAGTTTCACAAACGCCATCACCCATGTTGGCACGTTGTCTCCAGATCTCCTCAAAGATGGCTACTAAATACGTTTCCTGACTTTTATAGTCTCATCTAATTCTGTTGCCTTCGGACCTGTTGAAAGAAGAAGTTGACTGCAAGTGTGAAAAAAAATTTTTTTTTCCCACAGAACACCCCATAACTATAGCATATTCAGTGTGAATTGGCCAAGCTACAGTTTCATTTTGAACTTTATATACACCTTAAAACTTGATCCTGAATGAGTATCAGGTATGACTGGTAAACTTATAAAGTTTCTAGTGCTTTAGACAGAAAGCTGGAAGTTAGTCCCTTGGGAAAGTTCCCTCAGGAGACGATTGTTTCTAGAGAAAATTAAATCCTGGCTTGGAGCACCTTTTCAGAAGCATGGGCCCTTGAGTTGAATCTCTTTAATGCGTCTTTGAGGCTTGTGCCTTCTGGCTCATTTCTCCTTCATTGCTTAGTCCTGGTGGCTTTGTACTGGGTGCTTCACCGTGATTTAATTTAACAAATATGAAATGCCCACTTGCAGTTCCCTGAACCTGGGCCCTGTGCCGACTCGCATCTAGAGCTGTACACATGCCTCTGCCTGCAAAACTTTTATGTTCTGATATTTGACGGCTTCTGGTCTCATCTTAGAAAAAGTAGTAAGGTGTGGTGGTTAAGTGCCTGGACTCTGTGGTCAGGTAGTGTGGGTTCAAATCCTGGCTCTGCCCCTTCTAGTGGTATGACCTTGGGGAAGGTTCTTAACCTCTGTGTTTCATTTTTAAAATGACAGTAATGGGGCGCCTGGGTGGCTCAGATGGTTAAGCGTCTGTCTTCATCTCAGGTCATGGTCCCAGGGTCCTGGGATCGAGCCCTGCATTGGGCTCCCTGCTTGGTGGGGAGCCTGCTTCTCCCTCTCCTTTTATTCCTCCCCCTGCTTGTGCTTACTTCTCTCTCTGTCAAATAAATAATTTTTAAAAAATAAATAAAATGGCAGTAATAGTGGCTCTCTTGGACTCTTCAGAGGGTTGCAAGAGGTAATCCGTAAGGGCACTTAGCATGTTCTAAGCACATAGTAGCTTCTCAGCAAGTGGTAGCTATTATTATTGTTGTTGTTGTCCTCATAGGTCCTTCCTTTGGGAAGTCTTCCAGTTCTACACGGGAAGAAGGGCCCTTCCTTTGTGCTCCCAGAACCTGTTCTGTAACTTCTGGTGTTGCTTTTATTATGCAGTTTTGTAATTTCCCACTTGCTTGTTTCAATCCATTGCAATCCCTTTAAGGTACTCAAGGTCTCTTTCTTGGCTACAGTTGTATCCTCATTGCCTGGTAGACATGATTTCCTTCCTCTCCTGGCTCTAACATGTTAGGGTAGGTGTTTTCTTTTTCTTCTTCTTTTTTTTAATTTTAAAAAAGGAGTCCCTAACTAAATTGCTGTTGATTTTTAAAAAAATTTATTTATTTAAATGATCTCTAATCTCTACACCCAACATCGGGCTTGAACGCACGACCCCGAGATCAGAAGTCTCACGCTCTTCCGACTGAGCCAGCCAGACGCCCCAGCTACTGTTGATTTTTGATGAATGAGTCTGCTTGCCTGTTTTGTCATGAGCCAAGAGGTACAAGTGTTTCCCTGTTCCCTCATTAGGGCAATTTTTTTTTTTTTAAGATTTTATTTATTTGACAGAGAGAGATCACAAGTAGACGGAGAGGCAGGCAGAGAGAGAGAGAGAGAGGGAAGCAGTCTCCCTGCTGAACAGAGAGCCCGATGCGGGACTCGATCCCAGGACCCTGAAATCATGACCTGAGCCGAAGGCAGAGGCTTAACCCACTGAGCCACCCAGGCGCCCCCCTCATTAGGGCAATTTTTAAAAGATGCATCAAGTTTGGGGATGAAAAATCACTAGGCTAGGCTCTTTGTGATATTGTGCCAGGCTCTTTAGATACACTCTGACTGAATTTTCCTTCAGCTCCTCTGAGGTAGGTGTGAAGAGAACCATTTAAGAATTGGGTCATGGTGGGACGCCTGGGTGGCTCAGTGGGTTAAGCCACTGCCTTCGGCTCAGGTCATGATCCCAGCGTCCTGGGATCGAGTCCCACATCGGGCTCCTTGCTCAGCAGGGAGCCTGCTTCTCCCTCTGCCTCTGCCTGCCACTCTATCTGCTTGTGCTCACTCTCGTGCTCTCTCTCTCTCTCTCTCTCTCTCTCTGACAAATAAATAAATAAAATCTCTAAAAAAAAAAAAAAGAATTGGGTCATGGGCTCAGCATCATTCGACTTAGTAAACATCTGTGTTGGGCTCTCAACCTAGTCTGCCTGGCCTCATGGCGCATGCTGGTTTTGTCCTGTGCTCACTGCCTTGCAGAAGATTTGTCAGCTGGCTGTTCCCCAGCCCACAGTTACCGCCTCTTCCCCAAATATCAGTCCAAGTAGACTTCAAAAGTAGTCATTAAAGAGATTGATTCCTTCGGTTGGGAAGATACTGCATTGGATGTCATGTTATATTGAGCAACTGTAGCGCTTCAACAGCACAAGACGTTGAGACTGTCGTGCAGGCAGATGAAGATTCTGGACAAAGACAAGCCTGGGAACATTAGGGAGAAGAGAGCAGAGAAGTATCTATTTTTATAGCTTCATTTCTTAGTTTGTCCAAAAGTTAAAAATAGAGTTAATTATGCCCTCTAGGCCACCTGGGTCTCTGGTTGGTACAAAAAACTTAGTGTATCCAAAGGATAGTCTTATAAAGGCATTCTCTGTATCAAAGTAGGCCATTTGTCAAAGAATAGGTTCCACCTCCCTTCTGAATATCTTTTTTTTTTAAACAACAAAACACAGATGGACTCGAAACTAAGGTTTAGTGGGACCAGAGATGATCTAAGTGGTAAGATAAGCTAATGAATCAGAATAATACAGCGTTTGCTTTTTACTTCAGGAAACATTAGGGTACCAGCCTTTTGTAACATCGTTACATTTTAAATTTCTATTTGCATGTTTCAGAAAACAACAGAGTGGGAATGGCAGGCTCTTAGGTGGTTAATTAGCGCCCACGGGCTGAGCTGTTTCCAGTGTAATAGGCATGGCCAACTTGCATGGCCATCTAAGGACTCCCCTCCTCCTCTGGTTTGCTCAGTCCCTCACCCAGACTGACGGCACAGGGACGACTCAGAGGAGCTTCCAAATGTAGTTGCTGTTGAAAGCCTTGGCTTCAAAAATATCGAAGTCTCCTTCTAGCTCTGAAATTGTGTAAGAACTCTGAGAATACAGAAGAAAGTGGAGAGAATCTTTGTTAATTTTAAGTCCTTCGAAAATGGTCACATCTTTTAAACGTACACATCTTCAACAAATTTTATTTAAAATCTTTTTCTAATATTAAGTGATGTGTGATGATTTCTCTTCTCAAAAAGCCCAAGCATAACTTAAAGCTTTCTGATCAGAAGATGGTGTAGGTAATGACTTCTTTAACAAGACAGCTGGTAGTTGGTGTTCACAACAGCTTGGGACACTTTGGGAAGTTCCTTTTGGGACGTGGATCTATCTGGCCAAACTTGCAGACTCAGTGTTGTTAGGATCTGTTGCCTAGTAAAAGAATCAGGCACTTTTGTTTAGTGAACAAATGTTATGGGCGTTAGAGGTTTGTGGGGAGACTCAGAAGAACATATCCAGCTCTTCTGAAGAAATGGACACCCTCCACCTGGTTGTTACATGCAGATCATTTAAAACATTGTTCCTTGCTCTGTTTCCTATGTGGATTATTCCCCGTTTGTGTAATTGACATTCTTTTTTTGGCTAAGCCTGTGTATGTAAGTGTAAGGCAACAGCAGCTGAAATTTCAAGCACACTTACTGTATTCGAAACACTGTGCTAACGCTTTACAGTGACTCTTCCCAAAACCATATGAGTGGGTACTCTTATCCTCATTTTATAGATGAAAAAACTGAGGCACAAAGAGACTAAGTAACATATCCAAGGCCAGAGAGCTAGTTCGTGGGTGAGTCAGGATTCAGTGTGGCTCCAGACCCCAGTTCCCGTCGGGGCTGGAGGTATCATGAGAAATGTAGACATTTGTAAACCTTAAAATAAAAATGTTATTTTCATAGGTTGTTTTGGCCACAGATATCACCTTCCCACCGGGATCAGCACACCCAGCTTTGTGTTCCAGCAGCTTTGCAGAGATGAACTCTGTCCTCACAGAATGAAGGTTTCCTTCACACGCATGTGAGACTGCTCAGGCCCCCTCACAGTTGGTCTTTGTAGCTCCGAGGCCCATCCCCAGTGGAAGATGGTGAGGTGCGGCTTCAATCGAGGGTGACCGCATCCCCTGAGAGCAAGTATGCACTGAGGAAGAGGGGACAGAGTACTGAGCCCCAGGTGTCCCTGGAGGGAGCAACCAGAGAATGCCCCACAGGAGGAACCATAAAGGAGATGTCTTGGAAGGCCATAATAGAGTGATCAAGGGAATCGCCAGGAGGGAGGGTTGGATCAACTGTATCAAGTGCTTCAGAGATCATGGGAAATGAAAACAGAGATCAGATGAGGGGATTGCGTGGGTTGCCAATCTCCGAGGATACGGTTCCATTAAAGTGGGGGAAAGCTGACCGTGGCCTTGCGGGGCTGTGCCGCGTGTGGGCAGGGGGTCCGCGTTGGGCCTGTTGTGTACAGAACACTGATTATCAAAGTTTGGCAAGAACAGGAGGAATTGAAATAGGATGACTTTTGGGGCTGTGGGACCTAGTGAAGCCCTTCTCTCTTTGGTTCTCTGTTCTGACCATATTGGAAGGCAGTGGCAAAAGCTGATGGAAAGGGAGCAGTCGAAAATGCTGCTCAGTCATGCTTCTTGCACACATCCAACCCTTGGTGCTGAGTGCATTTCCTGTCGTGTCTTCTTTAATGTCCCAGTAATTCTTACTTAATAAACTTAAAGTTTAAGCCACTTGCCCACACTCTGAGTGCTACTAAGTTGTATAGTTTGAAAGTGAGATCAGCCAGGCTACATCATGGATGTAATGGAGTGAGCAGATGATAGGGGAGCTGGAGTCTGAGAAGGGAGGTGCCTTTTTAACTCTGAGATCCTAGGAAAGGATTCCTGAATTCTGGTAGAGAGAGGAAGACGGATCAACTCTCTCACTCTCAGTTAACTGTGTTGTGCCTAGTGGCTGGCTCCATATGCTCCTTACAGCTTTGTACTCAAAGAGCCTGCAAGCTGTTTGGAAGACGTCTGCTTTTTTTTTTTTTTTTTTTTTTTTTTTTTAATGGTCCAAGCCCTTTTGCAGAGGCAGGATCTTTAGACATCTAGAGGAGGTTAAAAAAAAAAAGCAAACGCACTGTGAATGTTGGCTTGGGTCCACAGCCTCCCAGGATCTATTTGTATTTGGCATTGAGTGGAGGGTATTTTCTTTTCTTGTGTATTTATGGATGTTAATATGAACCATTCAGCCAGGTCTATGAAGTCTGACAGAAGTTGGTCAGGGTTTGGTTTTAGATACACTTTCCTCTAGCTTTTCTTTCAACAAAATCTTTATGCCTTTACAGGTCCCAGAGACCTGTGTCCTCAGTACTCACTACAGTCCTCATAAAATCGTTGAAGATTTGTACACATTTTTTACTTCAGAAAGCCTCTACAGTGGTGAGCATAGTCGCTTTCAAAAAAAGCTTCGACAAATGCAGTTTCCTGTTTTTCCCAGCCTTTAACCCTTCCTAAAGGAGACATTCTTTAGGGGCAGATTGTTGAGCTTCGAGTTTCTCTGCAGCACTGCTATTTCTGTATGTGGTTTGGCAACAACCACTGACTCAGGGCCTTCGGGTTTCCAGGGTTTCCAAACGGGTGGCTCCTGCCATTTCAAGAAAATCTGTCTGAAGCCATCAAGGAGGTGGAGGAGGAGGCAAATTGATTAGAGAGACAGAGGCATAGGAATCTCTTCTGTACATTTATCAGTATTATCTGATCGTAGAAGTGTCTTAATTGCCTCTAGTGTCATTCTTATGGTTCCTACCTGATTATGTAGATCTTTATGTCTCTTTGTTGTTGAAGATTAAGGTTTTAAAATTGACAGCACAGCAGTTACTTCTGTGTTTATTTCTGTTGGTCTTTTAAGTATTCTCCTATTTCTTCCATGCGTTTATTTACAAGGAGACATTTAATTCTTAGTACCTTACTGGTCTGTGTCAAGTGTAGTCTCACGTTACTCTTCTTTTTCTCAGAAGCCTTGCCTCTCTTAGCAGACTCTTGATTTCTTTCCTGTCCTCTGTAAAATGATTTTTAATAAAACCCATTTGTTTGGGGCCTTCAATAAACCCTCTTCATATATTTTTCGCCTTCTAGTTTCTGCTTGTAGAATTGCTTTCCTGAGGTCCTGCATGATAGACGACATCAAGGCTGCAGGAAAAAGGAATCTGGTTGGTTTCTGGCTGTGATCAGATAGTGAGCCTGTAAGTAGGCCTTAGGGCAAAGGCCTTCCCGCACTGTGTGTGATCGCAGAGTAAGCCCGTGGTCCCAGGGGTAACGGAATAAGAAACTTTGAACTTTTCTAGAGAAATAGCTGAGATACCATGGAGGCTTAACTGCTAAGACATGGAGGGAAGAGCCCTTTTACCAAGAATTAGAGAATTTTATTCAGGGTGATTTTGTCCATAAAATTCTGGGGAGCTGTGTTTGGGATGGGAAAACTGAAGGAAAAGTGATTTCAGCTTGAAGCTGGGTTGGGGAGGGTGCGGTCTAGGATTCAGACCAAACGGAGCTGTCTTAAGTTTCTTTAGAACAGTGATTATCCATCACTCAGGGCTGATCCTCCCCATGCCCTGACATTGATGATATTTGCTAACACAGCCCGGGGCTGGGGAGTGGTGTTACTGGCACCTGGGGGGTGCAGACCAGGGATGCTACATACACAATGCATGAGACAGGTTTCCCCAAACCAAGGCTTATCTGGCCAGAATGTCCATAGTGTTATTAAAGTTGAGAAATCCTGCTTTAGAGAGAGTCGAGGGATTTTCATCTGGAGCAGATTAGAATTAGGGAGACCAGAGGAAGCTGTAAAAACTCTCTGGTGGTCTTGTTATGTGTATTAACGTGTCCAGGCTGACAGGAGGCACAACATGACTGAGGTGGTATTTGTGGAGTCTCCCTACTCAGGTGTGGTTTGTGTCTTCAGGTGATCACAAGTCATAGTAAAGCAACCCTGATGTTCCCAACCACTGGTGTGCTACCCGGCAGAGGACACAGGTGAGGTCGCCAGTGACAGTGGCAGAACATTCTGGAATCTTGAGTTCTCCAGGCCATTCTCTGGGTGGTGGCAGCTTGGGAAACTTAATCTGTGGTAGATGAGAAACTTATTTGAGGGCTTCTCATGGCCTCCTTTGACCTTCAGTTGGATGTGTTTAAGGAAGGACAGTCCCTTAGATGTTTCTTGAGTCTTCTGAAGGTACAATGTTCCCAGCCTCTTAGAGCCATTCTTCTTGGGGCTAATGATAATAGATGCACGACCTCAGTCCCTGACTGACTGGCACACGGGTGGGGTGGGACCCTAGAGTGTTGATGGTGTCCAAAATCCTTCCTCGAGATAGTATCATTTTTTTCATAGTTTCCAAAATGGAACCTTCTGAATTTTTTGTGATCGCTTCTCATTTGCCCCATGTAACTTACTTGAATACTTAAAACAAATATTTCTCGCTATAGAATCCCAGACCCCAAAGTCATGGACTTTGAGGTGTAGTGTATAGACAAAGAGACAAAGTGTGTTCTGTCTCCGTACTTGAACTGGATTTTTATATTGGAACACTCACCTTAGTCAGATGTTAGTTTAAAGGGTTTATGGCTCACTCACAGCCCTGTTACCCCGGCCCCAGCCTCCCAGGAGGAGACAAGCTCCTCTTTCAGCTGCTGCTAAGCACCAGAACTAGTCCCTGATGGGGGGGCTTGACCTTGTTTCTTGTCATGGGTTACCGGGTATTAGCTAGTGTGCCGCTTTGGGGATGGGCTGAAGGGCATGTGGGCATGGATCCTGCTAGTGAGTAACTTACAGTCGTGGTGCGGCATGAAGCAGTATATAATTATTATGTAGTGGCTGGGAGTGCCAGCTCTGGCACCAGGGAATCCTGACTCCAGGGCTTTCTGCTCTAGATCCTGGGCCGCGTAGCCCAACCATGCATCCGTTTGTCCATTTGTGAAATAATAATTCCATCAAGTTGTTGTTAGGATTAAAGGAACATAGGACATTTGGGACAGTGCCTGGCACATACTAAGTGTTCAGTAATTTTTTTGCCATGAAGTGATGTGGCACAGAATACGAGTGCCCAGGAATTCAGAGGAAGCAGAGGCAGGTTGAGGGAGATGTGATCAGGAAAGGCTTCATTGTGGGCCTTGACAGGAGCTGAAGGTTTGAGTCAGGCAAAGAGAACAGTGTGCATAAGGGTGCAGAATTAGGAAGGGACATGATGGGTTCTAGAAGCTATAAGGAATAAGGTAATGGGAACTTAGATTGGGTTATGTGATATTTGTGCATGGGAGGTGGGAGAGATTAATAAATTCTAACACTATTGTAAAGGATTCTTTTCTGTAGAGGGGCACCAGGGGCGGTTTGAGCCACAGAGGATTTCTGAGCTGTGGAATGTCATAAGGACCTAGAAATTCAAGGAGATGAGTCTCCGGTAGACTGAGTGGCTTGGTAGAGGGTTGGTAGAGAGAGTGGGTTGAAGTGAGGAGAGTGACAAGTGTCAGAAAGCCAACCAGGAGGTTGTTCTGTAATTCATCTCATCTGGGTTGGGACTAAGTGATAGCCATGGGATTAAGGAGGAAGGGGGTAGTATACGTAGTCTTTTGAAGTAGTCCTAATACACAGGGCTTGATGACTGAGGGAGACACAGGGAGATCAGTGTGAGGTGAGGTCTTCAATCCTGTATGAATGGCTGTGCAAAAATCTGGTCAGAGAGAGAATGGAGAGGAGGAGCAAGTTAGGGGAAGATTTCATGGCAAATGAGAAAGTCATCACCTCTCACAACCAAGAGCAATGCTAAGAAGCAGCCCCGTCCCCCAGACTGAGAGGGCTTCCTTTGGGCTGCAGTTTGAATGTAGGAGCAGTGGGCAATGTTAGCCTTTACCCTGTTCATTCCTAGGGTGTCTGGCCTACTTGGTCTGCTGTAGGCTAGGCCCAGACTTGGCACTAGCTTCTTAGTGGCTCCTGTTCAGCTTTACTGCCAGTTCCCTCAGACCCTCTGGAGCACCGGCTTCTCGGAGAATTGGGGAATTTGGGCCACAGCCCTGTTTTTCCCAAGGAAGCCTCTGAACCTTGATCGAAGTTGGAGAGACCGTCTCCCCTTTCTTCCCTGTGTTCACAAACCACAGACTTCTGTTTCAAATCTGTCTAGCCCTCAGCGACCATGGTCAGGTGCTGACGGCGATGTGATTGCTTTTGAGATTGCAAAGGAAGAAACACAGTGGAAAACGAGAGCAGCCTTACAGAGCCCCAAGCACCACGGGATCCTCTGGAAGGTCTCCTCCAATTTTCATGCTTGGCATCACGCTGTCAGGAGCATTCTATCACAGGGAGGACGCTGCAGTGGGACGAGAAGGTAGAGCCCTGGCTTCCCCCAGGCCAGGGCTTTAGCTCAAAAGCCCAAATAAAGGCATGATCCCAGCCAGGCGGATAGGACAGACCTTCTCCATGTCTGCTTTGTTTTAGTGATTTTTTTTGAGCAGGTTTTTATTTTGTTTTGTCTTTGTTTTTTTCCTCACTGCTTTGTGTCAGCCAATGTTCAAATACTCTCCAAGTACTGGCTCATTTATTTATTTATTTATTTATATATTTTATTTTTTTATAAACATATAATGTATTATTAGCCCCAGCGGTACAGGTCTGTGAATTGCCAGGTTTACACACTTCACAGCACTCACCATAGCACATACCTTCCCCAGTGTCCATAACTCCACCACCCTCTCCTAACCCCCTTCCCCCCAGCAACCCTCAGTTTGTTTTGTGACATTAAGAGTCTCTTATTGTTTGTCTCCCTCCCGATCCCATCTTGTTTCATTTATTCTTTTCCTACCTCCCAAGACCCCCTTGTTGCATCTCCACTTCCTTATATCAGGGAGATCATATGATAGTTGTCTTTCTCTGATTGACTTATTTCGCTAAGCGTAATACCCTCTAGTTCCATCCATGTTGTCGCAAATGGCAAGATTTCATTTCTTTTGATGGTTGCATAGTATTCCATTGTATATATATACCACATCTTCTTTATCCATTCACCTGTTGATGGACATCTAGGTTCTTTCCATAGTTTGGCTATTGTGGACATTGTTGCTATAAACATTTGGGTGCACATGCCCCTTTGGATCACTACATTTTTATCTTTAGGGTAAATACCCAGTAGTGCAACCTGGGTCATAGGGTAGCTCTATTTTCAACTTTTTGAGGAACCTCCATGCTGTTTTGCATGGAGGTTGCACCAGCTTGCATTCCCACCAACAGTGTAGGAGGGTTCCCCTTTCTCTACATCCTCGCCAGCATCTATCATTTCCTGACTTGTTAATTTTAGCCCTTCTGACTGGTGTGAGGTGGTATCTCATTGTGGTTTTGATTTGTATTTCTCTGATGCCGAGTGATGTGGAGCATTTTTTCATGTGTCTGTTGGCCATCTGGATGTCTTCTTTGCAGAAATGTCTGTTCATGTCCTCTGCCCATTTCTTGATTGGATTATTTGTTCTTTGGGTGTTGAGTTTGCTAAGCTCTTTATAGATTTTGGATACTAGCCCTTTATCTGATATGTCATTTGCAAATATCTTCTCCCATTCTGTCAGTTGTCTTTTGGTTTTGTTAACTCTTTCCTTTGCTGTGCAAAAGCTTTTGATCTTGATGAAATCCCAGTAGTTCACTTTTGCTCTTGCTTCCCTTGCCTTTGGCGATGTTCCTAGGAAGAAACTGCTGCGGCTGTGGCTCATTTATTTTTAACAGCAATCCTTTTGGAGGAGGGTACACTCGTCACACCCTATTTTGTAGATGAAGAAACTGAGGAACAACATGGTCAAGCACCTTGTGCAGTCACACACCTAGTACTGGGGCTGGGGTTAGAATCCTGGCGGCTGGCTCTTGGGTCCCTGTTCTTCGTTACCTTGTTTCCCGGTCTCCCATCGGTTAGCCGGGGCCACCATTGGCATTGGCATTTTCTGTTTCCTCTTTTTAGAGGAATTTGTTTGAGGAATGCCACATGGTATGGGACTAGGTGCTTTCTTGAGTCCTGTAGGCCTGCTGCGAACACTAGCTCTGTCTCTTTATTCACTGTGTAACTTTGGGCAAGTCACTTAACCTTTTTGACCCCAGTTTCCAAGTCTGTGTAATGAAGAAAAGACTTGTCATGAAGATGCAAGACAGGTTTTGTAAAGTAACTGGTACTTAGTGGCTGTGGGGTTTTGGGCCCATAGGATTCAAACCCCACCTATAGTCCTAGGTGTGCAGCTCAGGGCAAGGCGCTTAGCCATGCTGTGCCTCAGTTTCCTCATCTGTAAAATAGGACAACAGTGTACCCGCCTCATCAGACGTTGTTGTGTAGAGAGAGGGAGAAAGCTCTCAGCGACACATAACTAAAAAGAAAAATCTCTTCCATGGATTTCAGATGTCCTACAACAGCAACAGGGAGAGTAAGCCTGAACTATATGGGGAAAAAATAGGATAAAAGTAAGGCCTACTAGACAGGGACATTTTAGGTGTTGGGTCTCATAACCAGAAGTAATGGTTATATACCCAAAAGGAATGTAACATTGTGTGGCATCTGTATTTCGATTAAGAAGACTTTTTGGGTGGCTGGGTGGTTTGATTGGTTAAGTGTCCGACTCTTGATTTTGGCTCGGGTCGTGATCTCAGGGTGGTAAGATCAAGCCCCTCATTGGGCTCCACGCTGAGCTTGGAGCTGGCTTAAGATTCTCTCTCTCTCCCTCTGCACCCATCCCCATCGGGTATGTGCACTCTCTCTCTCAAAACAAAAACAAAAACGAAGCTTTTTAAAACAAAAGTAGTGGTTAACCAGTACAATCTTTACAAGAAAGAGAGAGGTAAAATATTTCAAAAGGGTAAAGAAACATGGAGAAAAAAATTTAAGCAAACTGGCAGATGGCTAAATACTCCAGTGACAATGGTAAAAACCAGAACTGCCCCCACTAGAATAGACATCTGGATGGTTGCTCTTTTCTCGTTACTTTTTGGGGGAGGATTTAGCGAGGGGGTGGTCAGTGCATCTCTCCAAGTCTGTGTTTGGAAGGCCAACAGCATAAGTAGGTAAAGCACAGGAAAGGAGCGGAGAGACAGAAGTTTCCGTGAGAGAAAAGGTAAGTGGTGGTTCTGGAGGCAATGCGAGCCCAGCGGAACAGGGTTCAGACTGCAGCCCTATCGGGCACACTCCGTGGGTGACCCGGGCAGCTCTTAAATTCTTCTAAATCCCAGATTCCTGTTGTAAAATAGGGATGCTGATAGTTACTGTGCACAACTGCATTAGGGTTGATGGAGATGATCTAATTGTCTCTCCCCCTTCTTTTGGCCTTTTTCCCTGTTCTTCTGCTTGTCTCTAATGAAGCCAGTTTCTTTGGCTTTGCACAATTTCCTGTCATGGAAATTAACAGCAATTTTGCAAACTCTTAGGAATGTTATGTCTCCTAAGAAGTATCATTTCTTTCATTCCCGTGGTGGCAGCTGCAGATTATAGTAACCGAGTCCCCTTCCTGTTGGTAAGCTACCCATCAGAAGTGACCCTTCTTCCTTATTTCTTTGGTCCAGGGGAGGGTTTTATGCTTATCTCAAATAAAGGCCTTGGACCTTCATGTTCTCATAGCTTTGAGATTTCTCAGAAACAGGTTTTATCTTTGTAAAGAAGAACTCCCATCCTCTCCCCTTCAGCTTTTTTTGCTCCTAACAAATGGGATTATTTCACAGAGCCACCAAGTCTTAAGGGGTATTTAAATCTTACAAAACCTGGGTGATGTAAAATGGTTGAAGGAGAGAACTGCTGTACCCTTCCTTCCAACCCGTCTGGCACGAGGATGAAGCCGATTCGCTGAGTTCTTTTTCCCCTCCTTTAGGACAGTCCCATATAGTCTACCTGCAAGCCTGTGAAAATCCACAGTCAGGTGGTTGTATGATGGATGACACCCCTTTATGTTCTGGACACTTCCAAAGAGCTTAAGGGTGGGAAAATAATTGCATAAGAAGCACAAAATAGTAGAAGATTAATAATAAGTGTGAGTGTCCTTTTCTGTATTCAAAGTTTTTTTTTCCCTTATAGGGTCTCTTTTTCACAATAACATATTTATATGAATGAATCTGTTGCATTTGTAAAATAGAGACTCCAGGGAAAAGCACCAGTCTTCATTTCCACAATACGGCTTCGATGCAGGACAGGTAGTGTTGAATGATAATGCTCAACATTTTACCATTCTCACACTTCCAGATAATGTGCATTCATCTTTTCCTCTCCATTTTGTATGTTACTTTACAACTGAAGAATCCTTATGCATACATTTTAGGTCAGAGCTTTGGAACGTTGATAAAATTTGAGTCTGTATTTGAAGTTTTTTGTTTTTTTGTTTTTGTAAGATTTAATTAATTTATTTGACACACGTAGAGAAAGAGAAAGAGCACAAGCAGAGGGAGCGGCAGGCAGAAATAGAGGGAGAAAAGCAAGGAGCCCGAACTGGGGCTCAATCCCAGGACCCTGGGATCATGACCTAAGCCAAAGGTAGTCGCTTAACCAACTGAGCCACCCAAGTGCCCATTATTCGAAGTTTAATGAACATACATCGCAGATACAAGAGAGTGTTCGCCTAAAACAATTGATAGCTTCTGGAGAAGGGGTGAGTAGCACTGTTTGATAGCCTGAGGTATCCAGCAGCAAGTTGGGTGACCCTGGGTAGTTCCAACAAAGTTTAATGTACAGAGAGAGACTGGAGAATCTGGCATGGGATTAGGCCTTCAGTTGTCACCTCAACTCTGCCTTTAGTTGGAGTCATTTCTCCCCTTTTGACTGTACTGTTTTCATATATGAAGTAAGAGAGTTGGTTTGGATGTTTTCTTGTGTCCCTTCTAGCTCCAAAGCTTCTGATTCTTCGCATTCTGCTTGTGTTAGAGACAAGACAGATGCAGATTCATAGGCCAGAATAGTGTGTGTCATTCTTGTCTTTAACCTGGTCATATCGACTGGTCAAATTGTGTGTGGTGGGGTGGTTTTTTCCTTAAAGCTTAATGAAATATATTTCACACATTATAAAATTCATCTACTTAGAGTGTACAGTTTAGTAGTTTATAATATAGCCACAGACTTGAACAGACGTCACCGTAGTCGTCTTTTTAGGACATTTTTATCACCCCCAGAAGAAACTCCCATATACATTTGAATTCACTCCCCATTTTCCTCCAGTCCCCCCAGGCAACTACTGATCTTTTTGTCTCTATGGATTTGCCAATTCTGGACATTTCACACAAATGGAAGATAAAAACAGATAAAAGAAGAAACCTGGGGCCACCTGGGTGGCTCAGGGGGTTAAGCGTCTGCCTTTGGCTCAGGTCATGATCTCGGGGTCCTGGGATGGAATCCCGCATCGGGCTCCCTGCTCAGTGGGGAGTCTGCTTCTCCCTCTCCCTCTGTCCCCCCCCCCACAACTTCCACTCTGTGCTACCTCTCAAATAAATAAAGTCTTTAAAGAAATAAGGAAGGAAGGATAGGAAGGAAGGGAAAAAGAAAAAGGAGAAACCTGAGCAGCCTGTTTGAGATAACTAGAAAAAGTGATCCACAGCAGTCTGGGCTGTGACTAGAGTCTTAGCGTAATATTTTCAAGGGCATCTGTGTTATAGCGAGTATCAGTACTTCATTCTTTTTTATTGCCAAATGACACTCCATTGTATGGGGATGTCAGATTTCACTTACCCATTCATCAGTTGGTGAAAATTTAGATTGTGTTCATGTGTTGGTTATTATGAATAATGCTACTCTGAACATCAATATACAAGTTTTTGTGTGGGTATATGCCTTCACCTGGAGTGAGTTGTTGAGTTCTGTGGTAACTTGATTTACCGTTTTTCAGGACCTGCCAAATTGTTTTCCAAAATGGCTGCACCATTTTGCAGTCCCATCAGTGTTTGAGGGTACCGTTTATTCCCCATCCTTGCCAACACCTGTTATTGTCCATTTTATTTTGGCCATCCTAATGGGCATAAAGTGATTTTTTATTTGCTTTCCCTTCATGGCTAATGATATTGAGCAATTTTTCATGTGCTTATTAGCCATTTGTATATCTTCTTTGGAGAGCTATCTTTTCAAATCCTTTGGCCACATTTGAATTGGTTATTTTTATTTTTATTGTTGAGTTAGATAAGAATGTGTCCTTTTTGAAAGTTCTCTTTGGCACTGTGGAATTTAAATTTGTGTCACTTACCATTCCAGCACCACTTTGATAGACTAAATGTCACTGGTTAAATGGATTTTTTTTTGAAGTCTGCTATTAGAAATAGAAGCTTGAAAAGATTTTAAATGCAGGGTAGCAGAGAGGTCATGCAAAGAGTGATGGGAAGAAGGTTGTTTTGGGTTATATATGGAAGAACTGTAAGTTTTCTGGAAGCAACTGCCCTTCCTTCAAACACTTGACTTCCTTTGATACTGTACCAGTGCATGGTTTCTTCCCATCCTTTTGTGGATTTGACTGGCATCTTCCAAAAGAGTTTTCAGGGCTAATGCCTTTGAAAAATACTAATGAATGAGATGGAAATTAATGCAATTAAACATTATTTTCATTTGAGGATATTGTGGGTTTTAAAAAAATATGGCAGTCAGTAGTTGGTATTTTATGGGTGTTATTCCAGGAATTGTGGCTCTAGACTACTGTATGATGGTATTTGGAGGAATGAGCTGGAGAAAGGGAGAAGAATTGAAGAACCAACCAAATAACTGTATGTTGGAAAGTTAAAAGTTTTGTTTTTTCATTTATTCTCCTTACAAACTAAAGCATTTTTTAGGTCAATGAGGAAGGAGTTGATGAGGAAGGAAGCCCTCATCTTAGTTCCTAGGACACTTACAACGCTGGGTAATGGGTTTTTTATTCCCTGAGGTCTTTGGGGCCTGCGTAGAGCTTGGTTAGCTTTCAATTTTTTTGGCCTTACTCAAGGACCCTGTCTAGTTTTTGTCCATTTTCTCATTTGCATGTGCATATAGCTCATGAGTCTTCCCTACATCCCCTCCCCCCAGGCTTACCACAAAGGGAAAAAAAAAAAATCCTTGTAATTTTGCCTCTTAGTGAGTATTGGAAACTGGGCTTCATGACAAGTTGGCTCTGAACCAAGCTTGCCTTGCTCTTACACATGTGAAACCTGTTTCTTTTGGCTTAGGCATTTAAAGGGGAAAAAAAGTGTCTATATCTCAGTCTTGTCTTACTCTCTTCTTTTTCCCTTACCCCGCTTCTCCTAACCTTGTTCCTCTTCTTCCTTCCCATTTCATTTTATAAGACTGCTGTGGATCACTTTTCCATTTATTTCAATCCCCAGGCTGCTCAGGTTTCTTCTGTCACCTGTTTTTATCTCCCTCAGAGCAGTAGCCACGTGAGGCCATTTGCATTCACACTGATACAAGAAAATCTTTGGAATTTTTGTCCTTTTGACATGCTGAGGAGATCTGACTCTGTTTTCATGCTTCTCTGTATGGCGTTGGCTGGTTTATATTTTTTAATGCCCATCTTCTGAATCTGAAGTGAAACTGCCTAGTGTTTGCATTAAAAACTGCCAAGATTCAATATGGGCCTGGGACTTTCTGACATTGTTGGACTCCATTGTTTGTACTGGGTTTGTGAAAGGGAAGTGCTTCAGCAGTTAAGTTGGGCTCCTCATTCCTGGGGTTTTCGATGTCTCCTGTGTTTAAATCCTGGAGGCATAAAACACTTTAAATGAATATATTTTGTTAAAAGCCCCATGGGGCGGGGCAGGGGGTGCGCCTGGGTGGCTCAGTGAGTTAAAGCCCCTGCCTTCCGCTCAGGTCATGATCCCAGGGTCCTGGGTTCTCTGCTCAGTGGGGAGCCTGCTTCCCCCTCTCTCTCTGCCTGCCTCTTTGCCTACTTGTGATCTCTGTCTGTCAAATAAATAATCTTAAAAAAAAAAAAAAAAGCCCCACTGGGTAAAACACACACCAACATTTTAATATTAAAAATGTCATTGATACTTCCTGTATCTCTCTGGCCACCAGCTGTGTAAGGAGAACCTTGAAAGGTGCAAATTACTTACTCCTCCGTGAAGTGCTGATGTGGTTAGCCTGTCCCCAGGAACTGGGAAGGGGGCTTTAGGAACTTGTTTCAGAGTGCTGAGCAACTCTACTCTGTACTGTGCGTCAGAGAAGTACACACCTTAGGGGGAGAGGCAGGTGAGGAAAGCATGGAAGGGGAAGAGGCTGCTCATATCTGGAGAAAGGCTGCATTATGCCGAATCAATGGGGGTATGAAGCAGTGAAGTGGGAAGTAAGAATAGGAAGTAGGTAAGTTGTGGCTGGACCATATAAGTCATCGGTCCTTCACCAAGTCATTTGACCTTATTTTGAAGGATGAGGGATGCCGCTGAGGGTTTTAGAGTAGCTTAGTAACGATTAGACTCTGGCTTTAGGAAAATTAACCTGGCAGCAGTCTTTACAGTGTTCATGGTGGGGGGGGGGTCGCTAAACTAAGTTGTTTTATAGCCTCTCCTGTTCTAGAACTTGGTTCAATATGTATCACGGACACTTTCCTCTGTCATTGGATTTTCTTTCTTTCTTTCTTTTTTAAAGGTTTTATTTATTTATTTGAGAGAGAGCAAGTTGACTGAGCGAGGCGCGGGGGGCAGAGGCAGAGGGAGAAGCGCAGGGAGCCCTACTCTGGACTCAATCCCAGGACCCTGGGACCATGATCTGAGCCACCCAGGCGCCCCAGTCATTGAATTTCCTAACACATCACTGTTTTGTTTTGTTTTTTAAAGATTTTATTTATTAATTTGACAGAGATCACAAGTAGGCAGAGAGGCAGACAGAGAGAGGGGGGGAAGCAGACTCTCCACTGAGTAGAGAGCCCGATGCGGGGCTCGATCCCAGGACCCTGAGATAATGACCTGAGCTGAAGGCAGAAGCTTAACCCACTGAGCCACCCAGGCGCCCCAACACATCACTGTTTTAAATGATGCTTTTACATCCTCCTTTCCCACTTCAACTTATAGCTCCCTCTGCGGTGACCTCTCTTCTGCTTAAGGCACCTGTTGACCTCCTTTTCTCTTTCCCTCCGGCTAAGCTGGGAAAGCTCTGATGTTACTTATTCATAATTAAATAAAATGTAGCAACTGCATTTCTTCTCAACCCTTTTATTAACCCTTTATTAACATATAATGTATTATTTGTTTCAGGGGTACAGGTCTGTGATTCATCAGTCTTACAATTCAGAGTGCTTACAATTCTCAACCATTTTTAAAGCATATTTTAAGCCATTTATTTCTAATTGCGGTTTAATAGGTTTTTTTTTTTTCTTAGAAGAATTTCAGTCATCAAGTAGATTGGAAACAATCCTTTTAGGCCTATTCATCTGACCCTTAAAAAAAATCATTCTTATTTGGGCTTTTTTAGAACTAGGGGCAGGGGAGGTCTCCAGGATCTTCCCCCAAAAGAGCTTTCCTCTCTCTTGGGGAATGGAGCGCAGTTGCCCTGTGGAAAAGGCCCACGTCATTGTCTTTGCCCTGACACAAATCATTCTGTTCTCATTTCCACAGACATCTGCCCCTCAGTGGACAAATGTTTGTCACATCCCTTCATAGCTGTAGTCTGTGCCATGCCTATAACATACTCATTCTTTCTCTCTCTTCCCCAGAAGTGTGTTTCTGTCACATTTGAATTTTTATTTTTTACTTAGTTTTCTTTTTGACTCCTGGGATACCTTAATTTTTACATTGTCGTTGTTCCTTTTTTTTCCCTTCTCTGGAAAAAAGAGTTTGGAAGAGTCTGACAAACAAATGTGTCTTTGAAATGCATCTCGTAAATAGCTGCAATATTAGAGTATAACTGGTTGTACTAAGAATTACGATTTTGTTTTAAAAAACATTTGACTGTAGATTATATAAGGACTTAGAGCACTGCTTTTAGGTTCTTTGGAGGTGGCTTTTCTGAGGTGTAGGGGAGCCAATTAAAGAATACCTATCTCGGGGCGCCTGGCTGGCTCAGTCCGTTAAGCCTCTGACTCTTGGTTTCAGCTCAGGTCATGATCTCAGGGTCATGAGATCCAGCCCCAGGAGATCCAGCCCCGTGAACCTGCTTAAAATCTCTTTCTCTCTCCCCTTCTCCCCCTCTACCCCTGCCCAACCGCTCCAGCCTGCACATTCTTTCTTTCTCAAAACAGTTACCTGTCTTTAGTAGTTTCTGCAACGATTGAAAAGAGAATGAAATACACACGGTCAGACAGATGTAGATAGACCACTTTTATTACCAATAAGGTGATTGATAGTTGTGGCCTTGATCTGCAGCCAAATGAGCTCACTCACTTTAACATCTGAAGTGGACAGGCTTATAGACTAGCAGAATTGTCACAGGAACCGTTCCTGAAGGGCAGGCTCTTTACCTCTTGGGATGGGACAGATCAGAGAAGCATGATGCCTCCTGCAGCTGGGCATATAAGTCTCTTCGACAGCTTCACTGGAGTGAGTTCACAAGTCTCAACCAACTCACTTAATTGGATCCTGTATGTTTCGTCCGATTTATGGAACTTGCTTGCAGATCTTGATTCAGTGGACATCTAGGTTGTAATATGCATTTTGATACATATTATTATCACCAGTTAGTCCAGTTTGCCTTAGCAATACTACAGTAGGGGTAAAGTAAGCATTTCGTTGCCTTCTGCTATTTATTTTCAAACAATCAGAAATAAAAAGAATACGATAAGGGCAGTAAATGCTTTGCATTTATTCATAGTACTTGTTAATGGTTTCGTAATTCTGCTTCAAAGAAATATCTGCAAAGTATATGATGGTACAAAAGTCAACCACAGCAAACTTGAAGAGTCCAGAGTATTTTGTTTGTGTGGCCTTTCTGTATCTTGCTCGTCTAAGAAACATAAGTGACTGCTGCTCCCAGCTCTTGTGGGCGGTGGCTGAAGCCACTTGAGCAGGCTTTGGAGGAAGCGCTGTGGTGTAAGCATAATGAGTTTTAGTCAGCTTGATGCTGGCTGGATGGCCACTAATGCTCTCATTTCCAGATTTGACTTTGCAGGGTCTATTGACTTATCTTTTGAGCCAAGAATAGTCCTAAGATAAGCAGTTATATGGATTAAGAACAGAGTGTATTTTGTACCGTCTGATGAGCACTTTGTGTCTCTAAAGTTGAGATTCCACAAAGGGAGCTCTGGAAAACAACTGTCCATAAACTTGGAAGATAGTGGAAAGATTAATTATACATTCCTTATCTCACTGAGCACCCTGAGTTGACCGATACAGTTCACTGACCTGGAGACGGATCCAAGAAGCCTGGAATGTGCTGTTTCACATTGTTTCTCTTGAGAAATGTATTTAATCAATGTGCAGAGCACTGGGGGCAATACACTTGGTATGACCTTTATGCTTGAGGCACTGATGGGAATCTGCATGTGACACACACAGTGAGGATGAGAATTTGGAGGAAAAATGGAAATGAGGTTATCTAATTTGTATCAGTCTATATAACTGAGAAATATCTTTTTCTGATGATTCTCAGTAGATAGTCTTTTCTAAACATTTGATATAAAATTGATCCAAGATTAGGAGTGTTATTGATCCTAATTTTCCTAAAACAATATAATTTTAAAATTATTAAAATAATACATCTTCATGATGGAAAACGTCAATATAAAAATCTATAATGTCTCTTCTTCCCTTCTATTTCTCCAGCAGTTCTGTGTATATTTTTTTTAGATTTTTTTTCCTAGTTTTTTTTCACTTAATATATTATTGACATTGATTAATTGAAGGAGTTTTTTTTTTTTTGAATCACCAATGAGTATTGAGTCAACAAATGTTTTATAGCTAATGAAAGGAACATACGATTTTTCTTCTTTAATATGTTAATGGGTACATCAGGTTTTCCAGCGTTCAACACTCCTGACATTCCTGGTATAACTTTCGTCAGTTCTTAAAATTGACAGCTGCTCGTTCTTTTTTTTTTTTTTTTTTTTAAGATTTTATTTATTTATTTGACAGACAGAGATCACAAGTAGGCAGAGAGGCAGGCAGAGAGAGAGAGAGGAAGGGAAGCAGGCGCCCTGCTGAGCAAAGAGCCCGATGCGGGGCTCGATCCCAGGACCCTGGGATCATGACCTGAGCCGAAGGCAGCGGCTTTAACCCACTGAGCCACCCAGGCGCCCCAACAGCTACTCGTTATTTAATGACATTTCAGAGATGTCACCAAGCAGCAGTGTATGACCTGGGCTAGGAAACCTGAGAGGGGCGTGGTCTGGCTTGTGCAGGGATAGGACTGAGCACACACTGGGAGTAGAGGAATTGAATTAAGATGACACTTGCGCACACTTTTCTCAGTATAATCAGTGGTGGTTAGAAGTGATACCTTATTAAAAAGAAAAATGGGGGGCGCCTGGGTGGCTCAGTGGGTTAAAGCCTCTGCCTTCGGCTCAGGTCATGATCCCAGAGTCCTGGGATCGAGCCCCACATCGGGCTCTCTGCTCAGCAGGGAGCCTGCTTCCTCCTCTCTCTCTCTGCCTGCCTCTCTGCCTACTTGTGATCTCTGTCAAATAAATAAATAAAATCTTTAAAAAAAAAAAGAAAAAAGAAAAAATGGAAGAAAAGGAGTGATACCTTATTAGGGATTAATAATATAATTAGTCTACAAAGTATTGGCTTCTAAGTAACCTTAGTTGTAATCTTGAGGAATTTGCATACAGAGAGGTTGTAGCACTATGACTGCTTTCAATTTTTGGAGTTTATTATGTCTCATTTTCTTTCAGAGTCCTTTGGGGGATGTCTTAGTTGTCAGGTGGAATTTGTCATACCATTCTGCAATTAAAATATTTTGGTGTCTTTTGAGTACTAGGTCACACCTTGGTTTCCTCATTTCTTTGAGGAATCAGATTCCAAGGGAAAATGTTCTCTACCAGCTCTCTCTAGAAGAACTGGTGACTTAGCAGTACATGACAAAGTAATTGGAGATTGCTGTGAATAGTCCTCACAAGTGGCCAGAGCTCAGATACTCTTGGGTTTTTATGGTCTAGGTTTTGAGGTTAGTAGCTTGAAAGAGATGTGATGTGTTGGCTTCTCGGAGCTAAGACAGCTTAAACACTTAGGTTTCATGCTCCCAATCTAAAGAGTGAGTGAGTGAGTGGGTGATCTCTAGTTTCTTTTATCTTTATAATATTCCAGTTTTGTATAATTACATCCACTTCTCTTAGACCGATCCCTCACTTGAGAACTGAAGACTGCAGGCAGGGGGTGGAAAGTTCGGATCTTGACTTGTATTTAAATTGTATCACCCTTGTTGGCTTATGCCTTTTTTTATTCTGATGCTGATTTTTGTCTTCTCAGGTTTTGGACTGTACATCACACATTGCTATTTCTGGCATTAGTGTTCATTTTTGGGGAGTGTGGAGTTTTTCGATAGACTAAATTTTTTTAGAGCGACTTTAAGTTTATAGAAAAAATTGCTTAGAAGGTACAGAGTTCCTATATACCCTTTCCTCTCCCTCACCCCCACAGTTCCACTATTATAAACACCCTGTATGCATGGTATGGACATCTTGACTGTGTGGTACGCTTGTTGTACGTGATGAACCAATATCGATATGTCATCCTTAACTAAAATCTGTTAGGGCTCACTTTGTGTTTTACAGTTCTGTGGGTTTTGACAAAAGCATAATGTATATAACCACCATTACGATATCATACAAGATAGTTTCACTGACCTAAAAATAGCCTGTGTTTCATCTGTTCATTCTCTTCCACAACCCCTGAGCCCCAGGCAACCACTCATCTTTTACTGTCTTTATTGTTTTGCCTCTACTGGAGTATCATAGACAGTTAACCTTTGAATCACATGAGGGTTAAGAGCGCGGACAGTTGAAAATCTGCGTATAACCTTTGTCTCCCCCAAAAACTTAACTACTCATTGCTCACAGTTGACCAGAAGCCTTACTGACAACATGAACACTTGATGAACACATAGTTTGTACATTATAGGCACTGTACACTGTATTATTACAATAAAATAAGCTAGAAAAAAATAAAACTTTGAGAAAATACATTTATATTATTGTACTGTATTTATAAAAAAAATCCTGTATAAGTGGACCTGCTCAGTTCAAACCAGTATTGTTCAAGGGTCAGCTGTAGTTGGAATCTTACTGAGTGTAGCCTTTCCAGACTGGCTTCTTTCACTTAGTGATATACATTTGAGTTTTCCTCTATGTCTTTTAGGCTTGATAGCTCATTTCCTTCTATCAAAGAATAATTCTGTTGTCTGGATGTAGCACAGTTTATCTCTTCACCTACTGAAGGACATCTTGGTTGCTTCCAGGTTTTGGCAATTATGAATAAAGCTGCTGTAACATTCATGAGCAGGCTTTTGTATGGACATACATTTTCAGCTCATTTGAGTACTTTAAGTGCAATTACTAGGTCGTATGATAAGCCTGTGTTTAGTTTTGTAAGAAATTGCCAAACTTATCTTTCAAAGCGGTTGTATCACTTCTCATTCCCACGGTCAATGAATGAGAATTTTGTTGCTGTACTTCTTCACCAACATTTGATGTTGTGTTTCCGATTTTAGCCACTCTAATAGGTATGTAGTGCTATTTAATTGTAGTTTAGTTTGTAAATGCCCAATTCCCTAAGCCAACATGAGTATCTTTTCATATGCTTCTTTACCATCTGTGCATCTTCTTTGGTAAGGTGTCTGTTCAGATCTTTTGCCCATTTTTATGTTGCATTGTTTTTCTTATTATTGAGTTTGAAGAGTTATTTATGTTTTGGATACATGTCCTTTATCAGGTACTTTTTTTTTAAAAGATTTTATTTATTTATTTGACAGACAAAGATCACAAGTAGGCAGAGAGGCAGACAGAGAGAGAGGGGGAAGCAGGCTCCCCACTGAGCAGAGAGCCCGATGTGGGGCTCGATCCCAGGACCCTGGGATCATGACCTGAGCCGAAGGCAGAGGCTTTAACCCACTGAGCCACCCAGGTGCCCCTATCAGGTACATGTTTTGCAAAGATTTTCTTCTAGTCTGTGGCTTGTCTTTTCATTCTCTTATGGTGTTTTTCACAGAGCAGATTGTTTATTTCAATGAAGTCCAGCTTATCAATATTTTCCTTCATGGCTCATGCTTTTGGTGTTGTAGCCATAGAGTCGTTGCTGAGCCAAAGCTCATCTATATTTTCTGCTATTGTCTTCTATAAGTTTTATAGTTTTGCATTTTACATTTACATCTACAATCCATTTTAAGTTAATTTTTAAAAAGGATTTTATTTATTTATTTGAGAGAGAGTGAGAGAGAGCACAAGCGGGGGCCGATGGGAGGAGCAGGGCCCCACATGGGCCTGCATCCCAGGACTCCAAGGTCATCCAGGACTCTGGGACCATGACACAAGCCGAAGGCAGACACTTAACCAACTGAGCCACCGGGTGCCCCTAAGTTAATGTTTATAAGAGATGTAAGGTCTGTGTCTAGATTCATTTTTTGCATTTGGATGTCCAGTTGTTGCAGCACCATTTGTTTTAAAGGCTCTTCTTTCTCTATTGAACTACCTTTGTTCCTTTGCCAAAGATTCATATATTTGTGTGGGATTATTTTGGGGCTCTTTGTTCTAATGATCTTTTGTCTGGTTTTGGTTTTTTGGGTTTTTGGGTAATACCACACCATCCTGATAACTGCAGTTTTAGTAAGTCTTAAAGTCTGATATTGTCCACCCTCCAACTTTGTTCTTCTCCCTCTCAGTGTTGTGTTAGCTGTTCTGGGTCTTTGCCTTTCCATATGAACCTTAGAATCAGTTTGTTGGTATCCACAAATAACTTGCTGAGATTTTGATTGGGATTGTGTTGAATCTATAGGTCAGCTTGGTAAGAATTGATCTTAATGATATGGAATCTTCCTATTCATGAACATGGAAATGCCTTTCTATTTAGAGCTCTGATATCTTTTATCAGAGTCTTGTAGTTTTCTTCATATAGATCGTATTCATATTTTGTTAGATTCATACTAAAGTATTTCATTTTGGGTTGCTAATGAATGTAAATGGTGTTACATTTTTAATGTCAAACTTCAGTAGTTCATTACTGTTATCTGGGAATACAGTTGACTTTTTTTTAAGATTTTATTTATTTATTTGATAGACAGAGATCCCAAGTAGTCAGAGAGGCAGGTAGAGACAGAGGAGGAAGCAGGCTCCCTGCTGAGCAGAGAGCCCAATGATTCTGATTTGGTAGATACCACACGCAGCATGGCCTTGCTTTTTCAGTCAGGTGTTTTGCCAGGGTTCTTAGTCATCCACAGTGAGTGCTGATTTTTGGCCAGACTCCAAGGACAGGGTAGGAGGTGCTTTGTGGGAAAGCTAGGAAAGGACTTGGGCAAATAGCACAGATTTGGGAGGCTGATTAAATACAGATCTCCGTGGAGTTCCTGAGACAGGCTCGGGGATTAAAATAGATTGAAACATAGTGCAGAGACAGAAAAGTGAGAAAATCTGGATTTAGTTAAAGCCAAAAGTTTTGTTGTTGTTATTTTGTTTTTAATTTTCCAAAGTAATGTGCCTGTTCAGCTGTTTCCACTAACGGAAGTTGCAACTAGGTAGCTATAGCGCTTACCAAATTATGGAGAAATGACTTTAAAAATTAGTTTAAACAGAAAAGCATAACACAGCAAAATTCGGTCTGTATAACCTATAATATGTATTTTCAGAAATAATTGCCCTGTTTTCTTTAAGAACAGAATGTAATTTTTAGAAAGGAAACCATCTGCTCGGGGCAGTTATCTTGGTTACATAGAACAAAAGCAGAGAGAAGGTTACTAGTAAAATGATTCTAAGAAGGGGGTGGTTACTTGTATCCTGACTCTCCTTGGTTCAGGGTAAATGGTGGCACTTGAATAAGAAGTCTTGGCCATGGACTAGGTGCTGGGAGGCCCACGGTTAGCCTCAGCCAGGAGATCACTTGCTGTGCATCAGCCCCTTTAGAATGTTCTAGCTTCCTCTGCAGACTTCATGGACTTCACCTCACCTCCTTTCCTTTCATGACCTCACAGTACCAGAGTGTTCCTCACACCGGGATTTACCCATGAGCAGGATGACTCTGAGCCTTAAAATGAGAGTATTTAGCTGTTTGCTGGACTGAATTGGATTCCAGCCTTTTCGTAGGTCACCTCATGAAGAGAAGAGTAAGGGGAGAGGGGCAGGGAAGGTGATGGAAGGAGAGAGCTGAGGACAAATGTCATATGAGGAAGGAAGGAAGGCTTATCCTGCCAGGCGGTGTAGTAAAAAGAACATTTCATAGGAAGACAGAAGGCTTCCAGTTCAGTCTCATTCGGCCTTTTACTAGCTGTTTCTTCTCCTCAGTGTGGCTCAGTTTTCCCATCTCTAAAGTAAAAGTTTGGGGCAAGATGGGTTTACACACCGGTGATTGAGAGAGGAATAAAACAAGACTCCTATCCCCTTCATCATATTCTAGTGAAGGAAACAAGCTTGGTGTAAGCAAATAAAGAAAACAGTAATTGTAATGTTTTAAATAGAGGACTATGCCGTGGATAGTTAATTCAGCCTGAAAAGTGGGAGGACATTTCGCTGGGGCTTTGACGGATGTTGGAGATTTCGCAGAGATTAAAATAGGGTGAATCAGAGAGAATAGCAAGCACAAAGACAGGTGGCAGATAGCTGGTACCCAGGGTGTGCACGGGAGTGCGGAGGGGTAGAGCCAGATGGGTAACTGGGAATAGCCTGGGAAGATCCTTACTGCATGGTTGGCTAGGAAGCTTCTAGAGGCAAGAGAGAGCTATCAAAAGCTCTTGGGGAGAATACCTGATTGTGTATGTATTTTAGAGAGTTAGTAGTGACAACATTGTAGAAAGCGTTTTTTGGTTTTTGTCAATGGAGGGGAGACCTCAGGCAGTCGAGATCATTTTGGAGGTTATTTCAGGAATAAGGCAGCGACTTTGGAAATGGGGAGGAAGGGACAAATTTGTGAACTGTTTTAGGATGTGGAATATCTGGGATTCAGTAACCCCCAGTTGACTCACTCACCTGCCCTAACCTCACCAATCACTTATACCAGCGGTACATAACCATTATGGGCAATTCCTATACCGTCTTCTAAAATCCACTAGCCTTTGAAATCACTGACCCATTTGGTCCCCTCCCCTGGGGACCGGTACTGCCCTCATTTGGGCAAGCTTGTTCTTAGCCTCTGTAATTGAAGAGCTCCATTCAGAAGCAAATGGGAATAATTGATTTTCATCCTCCAGAGACTGGAAAAAAAAATCGAAGACCACAAGAGGTTTTTTAAAAAGGAGGCCAATTCCGGAGATAAATTTTCTCCATACTCCTTCTTAAAAGAACTCTTAAGAATCTCATAAATAGAAGCCCGTGTCCCTGGAATAGATCTGGCTTCACTTAAAAAAAAAAATAAAACAAACAAACAAACAAAAAAAACGGCGTGTTTGTGTGTGTTGGTAAAAATCGTTCTGACTGTTGTTAAAACAGTAAGGACAACTTTATTTAAGACCACTGCACAGGGAGAGAGATGATGCTCCCCTCTGAATACAATAAGGACAAGTAGGGATTTATAGCCAAGGAGCAGGGTAAAGGGTCAGGGGATGAAAATTACTAAGAGGAGACAGCAGGGTAGGGGGATCCTTGCTAAACTGACCTAACAGGATTCTTGCTAAAGGCAGGCCAAGGACTTAGATAGCAGAGGTGGGGGATGAGGAACTTGATCAGATGGAGCGGGATGCGGGTAGTTCTTGTTAAACTTACTTATTAACAGGATTTTTGCTAAAATTTGGCTGAGCCGTCCAAAGACTGGATGGGGACCAAAGTCAAGGTCTAGTTGAGAGAGTCCTCAGAGGAACCTGAGTAAAGTTTGGTCAAGGAGAGAATCTTTGTCAGTTAGTGCGTGCATGTGTGCGTGTGTGTGTGTGTATTTGTGTGTTTTATTACAAAAGTAATGCATGCCTCACCACCCCAGAACTCATCGATCTTAACAGTTTGGTATGTAGCCTTCCATGTATGAGCAGAGGCTTAGAAAAATACACCATGAAATGAGATCATACTCTACATACTGCTATGCAGGTGCATTTCTCACTTCATATATCTTGCGTGTTTTCTCATGTCAGCACGTATATACTGACTGTTCTCAATCTTGAGAATGCCTTGCCTCACTTGAGATACTGATGCCAAACCCTTATATTTTAGATTTCCAGTGTAAAGGTTTTTTCACAGACATTCTCCCATTTATTCCATAAAATAACCCTCTCGGGTTAGGGGTAGGGCAAGTGACATCTCCATTTGACATAGAGATTAGGTGATTTACTAGAGATTCTGCAGCTAGGATGTGTCAAGTCAAGGCTTTACATATATGGGTCAGTTTTATGTGTGGAAAAAAAAACCTTTGACGTTCAGCTTCCATGTGAGCTACATTCATAATACCGTTTTTGTTTGTGGTGCTTGGGGTATTTAGGAAGTATATGTGGTGTAGATGGGACCTGGAATCTGCTAATAAATTTCATTTGAGGCGTTCATCCCTTTTGCGTGTATTACTAACTTCTATATTGAAATTTTCTGTCATTTTAATTTCCTTAAAACAACAAAATAGTCATCTTGAATACCTTAAGATTAAATGAATTCAGTCGGTTTGTATCTTCCATTATAATGTTGATACTTTCGATAGTTAGCTTAAGTAATGAAGTTTGTCACTAATTGGATTTCTGGAAATGTTAATGGGAGGCTTTCAGTTAACTACCTCTACTCATTTCCCTCTGGGACCCATTTCTTACCTACAACACAGTGCCTCTCTCTCAGCCCTCTTTATTGGTTTCCTCCGACCCTGGCGAGAAAGAAAAAGAGCGAGACAGCCTCAATGAGGAGTGAGGAACGTGAAGCAGGGCGGAAATGAGAGAATATGAGCTGTGGGGGGAGTCATCTTATTCAGGAATGAGAAAAACAGTGAGGAGAGAGAGGTGTTTCAAGAAGTTGCATATAGCACTGTGGTTAAGATTGCGGAGTTAAACCCAGGGTCACCCATTCTAGCCTTATACCCCTGGGTAACTTATTTACCTCTCTACTTGTCCATTTCCTAGGGTTCTCTTGTAGGGTTCTGGTGAGAAGTAAGTAGTATGTGATTTAATCCACTTCATTAAAGTATACTTGGGTCCTGGCAAACATTTAATGTTAGCTGTTGTTTCTAGGCCTTTTAGAGTCAAAATTTCCAAGAAATGGGTCTCAAAGTCTGGATTGAGTAAAGTGACCATATAATTTTTTGTCCAGGCCAGGATGCTGTTAATAATTATTCTGGGACAACAGATATAAGCTAAGATTTATGGTTTCCCAAAGGCAAAGGCATCTTTGTCCCCAAACATGACTGATTAAAGGCACCTTGCCTTCCTACGTCAGCCCACTGAAGCCTCTGGACTTTGACACACGGGGGAGCAGATTTTTCTTATAAGTTCTTCTTCAGACACGCGCATGCACACACACACACTCACTAAACAAGAGAAGAAACAGTGCTTTTTCTTTCAAGGTAACATGTTATCTTAGGATGGAATGAGTCTGCACGTACGTTTAGTAAAATTTGTGCAGTACTTTTGACCTAAGAAATAACTTGACAGAGGATATTTGAGTTCTTCCAGTTTCTATAATCTAAAAACTGCTGTACCTCTCTTTGAGAAGCTCCAGGCCCCCTCATGCTGTGAGGCATCCATTTCTCTTCCTCTCTGAGCCATCCGCGTGTGCCAGGTACAGCGCTCTCTTGGCAGTGAGCATCCAGGGGCAAACGTGGTTGTTTGTGTTCTGGTGAGAAAGACCATCAAATCGTGACAGAGAACGCTAAACCAAATTGTAATGAGGGCAGAGTAAAAGCAGCTCCTGAAGAGCCAGCTGTGTCTGGCCGGGGAAGGAAAGGAAGGAGTTCCCTGAGGAGGAGAGCTTTTTGCTCATGTTGGATAGGAATTGAAGAGGTAAATTGGAATGGGGGGCGTTGAGGAAGAGGCAGGAAGGAGCCCGGTCTTCCAGGACAGGAGACCTTGAGTTGAAGAAGGCAGAAAACCACAAAGTGTCTGCTTTTCCAAGATCACACACCCTCCCTGCCTTCTGCAAAGTCCCTTGTCTTGCTGATGGAATGCCTTTCATCCCATCCTTCCTCCGTGTTCCTTAGCATTGGCATAGTTCTTTTAGAACACATGTCACTTCTGTTGATAATTGTTTCTGTGTCACTCAAGTTCTTTTGAGCAGGGACTTGGTCTTTTTTATTGCAGGGTGCCTAGACTAGCACAGCGGCGTTTTCCCTTCTTCCCTCTGGGCGCCAGGTACTATGTAGTTGCTACTGGGGAAGGTGGCACAAGACGGGCCCCGTCCCTGCTGTCACGGAGCATACAGGCTGGCAGCAGTTTTGCTCCGTGACTGAATGCATTGCTGGATTCACCAGTGAGAATCAGAATTTTGAATTCTGGAGGTCATTGTCATGCAGTTCAGTGGTACCTTTTTTGCAGACATGGAACAGAAACAGGGTTAAGAAGCCATGTCAAGGTAAATTGACTCAAATAGAAGATAAGTGCCCCCCCCAAGTAATCATGGAAACCATGGGGGAAATAGGGCTTGTAGAAATTTGATTTATACATTGGTCCTCATGAATACCGTGTAGGAACAGCAGAGAACTCCTGTAGTGGTGTCCGCTGCGGGGCAGCGTGCCTCCCACATGGTCACGTCCATGTCCGTATGAAACAGCAGTCTCACCGTGCACCCCCTCACGCTGCTGCTCAGATTCCCCCTCCCTGCTATAGGCACTAGGTGGGGAGGCCGTGCTAGGCTTGCCTAAGGTAGCAGTGACTGAAAATAGTTGTTCCTACGGTGACTGTCCGAGGGCTCACAGTCTCCCTACTCTCCAGCAACTTGCAGCCCTACATGTGTGTGGCGTTGGGTGTGTCCATACCAGTTACCGATTAGAAGCCGAAGGGCCCAGAGGAGAATGCTGTGGAGAGCAGGATGGGATTTAAGCAGTGTGTCTATTTTGAGCACCTTTGTCCTTGGCAGAAGGCAGGGAAGCACTCTGCTGGCTTTGTGGACCAAGGAGGCCATCCTTCCAAGTTGATCGTGTGAGTCCCATCAGCTGTGAAGTTAAAAGGGCGCATTGCCTTTCTGCTTGTGTTTTCTCTCATGAGGGAATAAACCAAACCCTTCAGAGTTGCTGCCTCTCATCATGCTCAAAGCACAAAAACACATGGCCGCATTGGCAGGGGCTCATCTGTCACGTAGTGGCAGAATCGTTTCTGATGTTCTTACTGGAAGGCCATGGATGCACCCCAGCATTCCTTTCCAGGAAAGCAGCCATTTCCAGCTCTTAGCTCTCTGTACCTCTTTCCTCCATATTTTGGATTAGTACGCTTATGCTGCTGTTTCTTGGTTTTTAAGTTTTAGGCATTCTCTATCAGTCTTTGTTATGAAGAGGTTTTAACTTTGTTGCACTCTGTCAGTCCACTGCCTCTCCATCCTTGAGATGGTTCACAATGTTTAGTTCTGCCAGCATCCCCTGTTTATATTACTAAGGCTGTTAGTACTATCCACCTGCTAACCCAATGAGTGTACTACAGTCTGATCTTTTTTTCCCGTGTAATACATGAACTGCCTTTCTCATTGGTTTTCTGAGCTTCCAATGCCCAGCTCACTCTTGATTCCCAAACTACAACCACAGTTTTGAAGTCCTTAAATGTTATTCTCCACATCCCAGGCCGACATATCCGTTGATCTTGTCAGTTTCATTTTCTCCTGCAGGCAGGCCCCTGGAGCCCTCCGACCTCCAGCCACGCTTCAGGCTTGCTGCATGACTGCTCCCCTTTGCCTTTTTTTGGCCCTGTTTCCTGGATGCTGGTCTTCCTCTTTCTTGGTTTGCTCATTTATTTGGTAGAACATATCCTCCAGTCGCTTCCTGATAAAAGGGTGTGTGGGAGGTAAAATTTGAGACCCTGCATGTCTAAAAATATCTTTATTCTCTTTTCACACTTGACTGATAATTTTTCTGCTATAGAATTCTAGGTTGGAAATCACTTTACCTCTGAATTTTGAAAGCATCGCTCTTTTGTCTTACAGCTTCCAGAGCTGCTATTGAAAATTCTGATGCCACTCGATCCTTTGTGTGTGAACTTTTTTCTCCCTGGAAAATGTTCTCTTTATCCCGTGACTTCTGAAATGTATTCTGAAATTTCACAGTGTGCCTTGAGGGGGATGGGTCTTTTTAAAAATTATTCATTGTACTGAGCATAAGATGGACTCTTTCAACTGGGAATTCATATCCTTCAGTTCTAGGGAAATCTCTCAAGTTGTTTCTTTGATAATATTCTCCTCTCTGCTTTTTCTCTTTTCTCTGGAACTCTTGGTCTTCTAATCTGCTTATCTTTTCTCTTATATTTCCCATCTTTTTCTTTGGTTACACTTTCTGGGAGATTTACTCAGATTTATCTTCTAGCTCTTTGATTGTGTTTTTATCCCTACTATCATTTTTTAATTTCCAAAACTTTGCACTGATTATTGCAGTTCTTTCTAATCCTGTTTTTGTGTGATAATGGTTTGTTGTTGTTGCTGTTTTTTTGGGTTGAAATTTTATTTGGTTTTCTGTTTCTGTTCCTCTGAGTCCCTTTTTTTCTGTATTGTGCTCTGTCATTTCATGCTGAACACCTTCCTCAAATGTATGGTCCTCTTTGGTTGTCAATTTCATTTAAGAGCGGGTCACTAAAGAGCCAGTTGCATGGTCTGGGTAGAAGTGGGAACAACTTGCCAAGGATGGCTTTTATATCATATAGGGTGATTGGGCTGGAACCCACCTGCTTTGATGGGAGGTCCTCCAAAGTCAAGATCTGTTGAATTGTTCTGTGGAGTGCTTGGTCCAGCCTTCTGTTTGGGGGTGGGGATGGGGCCGCCAGCATTCTGGGAGCAGAGCTGAGATCACGTCCTTCAGGATCTTTTAGGACTTCTATTTTCAGTACAGTGCCTTTCTGCTTTCTGCTGTTCCTGATGTCCCCAAGGCTGGAGCCCATCTAATTCAGTTTCTTCACTGAATAGATCTACCTTCTCCTGCCTGGACATGGGGAATCATTGTCTACAGGCTGCCCTAGATGGGACCAGAGATTTAGTGGTCTGATGCCTCCTTATAAACAGAATTTGTATCAAGTTCTTATTTTCAGCCCTTCCTTATCCCTGGCCTCATGTACCACCTGGTACCTCTAATCCCTGAGCCTCCTCAGGGTACATATGTGTGTATATGTAGAGGCTTCCCAGGGTATGTATGTGTGAAGGCCAAAAAGGCATCCCCTCGTATGGCCACAAGGATTCACTTTCTCAGTTCTGCTAGCTTCTCTACTTTCCATTTTCCAAAAAATGTTGACTTTTTATGTTCACTGTTCTCTTTCTCCTATTGCTTGTTTGTTTCCACTTGCATTTTAATGGGGTTCAAGGCTTAGCAGAAATAAAATACATGTACACTTCTTCCCAGTTAACTAGATTTTAGAGGCAGTTGCACTGTTTTGGAGGTTTTGTATCTAATTATTTCATGTTGGTAAGTTTTGTCTTTTTCCAAAGATCATAAGCTTCTTTGACAATGGGGACTTGTTATCTCTTCTTTTAAACCTCTACAGTTGGGGCACCTGGGTGGCTCAGTGGGTTAAAGCCTCTGACTTCGGCTCGGGTCATGATCCCAGGGTCCTGGGATCGAGCCCCATGTCGGGCTCTCTGCTTGGCAGGGAGCCTGCTTCCTCCTCTCTCTATGCTTGCCTCTCTGCCTATTTGTGATTTCTCTCTGTCAAATAAATAAATAAAATCTTTAAAAAAAAAAACAAACCTCTACAGTTAATTATGTAGAAGGCATTTTAGTAAGGATGTGTCAAATTTGTTTGAGTAAGATGAATTCTTTTTAAAATAAGACTGGCTTTGGATAGTGTTTCATTGTGTTGGAAAACTGCCAGCCCCTCCTGAGGTTCAGAAGGAAATCTGCCTTTGTAGGGATAACTCAGAGGAAAACAGCGAAGGCCTTTGGCAGAAAAAGGCTGATGAGACAGACTCTTTAGACTGTAGTGATTTCATGAAACTGGATGGAAAACTGCTCTGAATCTCTCTTACCCTCATGTGTCTTGCCATTGCGCTCTCTTCATAGAGCCAGTGCTAGAGAAGGCCCTTTCCTGACTTAGTGCTCTGAGAGTCTTTGACCTCCTGAGAATCAATGCAGGGGAAGACCCACAGAGCTCCAAGTTGTTTTCTCTCAACAGTCAAGTTCAAGATCCTGGAAAAACTGGAAAAAAAAACATGCACTAGCTGTCAGACATGGAATTTTGTTTTAGTGCCACATGAATTAGCTGTATGATGATTGGCAAGTCAGTCTAATTTCAGTTTTCTTACTGATAAGATGGAGACAACACTATGTACTTTCCTACTGCATAATATGGTGGTAGAGGTCGAGTATGGGGAACATGCATGCATGTAAACACTTGAACATTATCATTTTAAACTATGTAACCAACATAGGGCATTCTGGACCCTCATATGCACCTGCTGACTGGACATCTACATGTGGGAGTCCAAATTCATTTCAGCGCTGTCTAATCCAACACAAAACTTTCTTTCCCTCCCCTGTTTACCCCCCTACCCCACAGCATCGCCATCACTAAGCAGGGCAACCCCAGTTTTCTTCCAGAATTTACTCTCTGTCTACTGAATTTTTCACTTCTCACCCACCTTATGCCCCCACCATCATTTAGTCACCAGATCCTGTCTTTTCTGTTGATTCTATCTTTTTTCTTCTTTCCTGCCTTCATTCAGGTTCTCACTTAATGCCTGAATTGTTGTTGACTTCCAGCTGAGCTCCTTGGATCTAGTCACACTCTTTTTCCTCTCCATTGTCTACACAACTGCTTAGCAGAATTATTTTTTTTTTTTCAAATTCTGAAATATATCAGGCCGTCACAATATCATGGTGAATAGCCAAGTAGCCATCTAGGCTCCCATCTCCCAGCTGTCAACAGAAGGATTTCTCCAAAATATACATCTGATTATTCCCCACTCAGAACTTCAGTGATTTCTAGGACTCTGCCTTCCTCTCCTTGCTTACATCTACCGTCCTTTCACTTGTGTGCCCCAGCCACTCACAGTTAACTTGCATGTGCCCCAGTTTGTTGGGACGACTTGGGATACCTTGAATTTAGGTGTTTCCTCTTTGTTTCTTTGGTCTGGTGGATTCCTTCTGAGCTTTAAGGTTCTGCCCCAGTATCTCCCCTTCTGCAAAGCCTCCCATATTTCCATTTCCCTATAAGCTACGCTTTGCGTACTTCCTTTTCCAGAATGTCACACACTATTCGGTATTGTCATTTGTTTACTTGTCTGACTTCCCCACTCAAGTGTGGAGACTGGGTAGCACCCTGGCATATGGAAGACAGGGCATAAACATTTACTGAACTGAACTGGATTGGGCCCTCTGCCGGCCTGTTGAGATGCCATTACTTGTCTGTATAAAGTAAACAGTTAAGTAGCTGGGCAACCATGTGACGCTCGGGGACTGCTAGCAGAGAGCCGCTTTAGGGTATCATTGGGTCCTGAAATCGGATTCCGTAGAGTAGTCACAGATGAAAATGACTGGCAGTTCGGTTCTACCTTAGGGTGCTTCTGTCTCAGTGTTTTATGGGCAGACATCTCAAATCAATATTGGTCTATGCCCCCTCAAGAGATCGTTGCCATTTTTAATGGCCACAGGTATAGCGAGTCATAGAGACCATGTCACATTTAGGTAGCAGGTTGGTAAAACCCAGTATTAGAAGTTGCATAATGATGGCCCTAAGCCAATTCCCTGCATAGTGCTGTGCTCTTGGAAACATGAGGGATTTCCCTAAAGAGCTTAAAATATATGGTGTGGATGAGCAGCATAAAGAATTCACAGTGGTTCAAGGTCAAATATAAATTTGGTCAGATAAGATAAATTTATCATAATTTATCAAATGTGATAAATTATGGTGAAGGTGTCATCGATGATCTGGTAAATCTGAGATGGGTGAGATTAGTATCAGCCCGTGCAGTCAGGAAAGGTGTCACGCCCCAGTGCGTATTTGAACATGGGGTTCTTTCTGGGTCTAGAGTAGGTGTCTCCATGTGTTTTCTGCTGTTCTTCTTTGGTTTCACAGAGACTTCAGCAATTTTACCTCAGGTTTGTGCCTGAGTTTTGCTAGGTCCGAAGGGTGATATGTAGATTTAAATATGGGTGTTCTCGATGGACAACAAAATTCAGGTATTAGGAACCCTGGTTCCCTTTTAGAGATTTAGTGTTGATCATCATGGTTTGAACTTGAGTCTGTGCCCCTTCCTCTTGCTTGGCAAGTGCCCCGCCTTCAGTATGGACTTCGTATCTTTCCCCAAAGCCCAGCCTATAGCTGAAGCTCCTCTGGGGGGCCTCCCTAAACCTGCTCCCTGCAGGCAGAGTGCCCTGCTTCTCCTCACTCTCTAGCCTCACGCCAGGTCTGCTCATACTCCGGCTGCTGGCATCTGATGTTCTCTCTACCTGTCCTCCCCAGACACCCACACTGCTCCTTCCTTCACTTTGTTCACATCTCTTCTCCAGGGTCACCTTTTTAGAGCGGTCTCTCCCGAGGACCTTATTTAAAGTGTTACCCCATTACATTTTACTCTCTTACTCAGCTTGATCTGTTTGCTTTGTTTCTTTATGGCATGGACCGTTGCCTGCTACCGTATTTCTATTTATTTGTTTATTTGCTCACCCCCCCCCCCATTCAAGATCCACAAAGGTGGACCATTTACATTCCCAGGCCCTGGAACAGTGCCTGACGCATAGAGGGCACCCTTGACCTATCTATTGACTACATGCACAGGCAGCCCTCCAAGCAGGCCCTCGCTCAGCACCTGTCCCACTGTACAGAGTGGGCTGTGTCTGTATGGCTGGCCTGATCTTCATCACTGCCTCCAGATCCAGACTGCCATCTGCTGTGGATCAGGGTGTAGTCAGTTTGTAAATGGACAGAGAGAGGCCCTTGAGGTGGGACTCAACAGCCACAGGTTCTCATCAGCCCTGTTCCTCCTTGCCCTCCGGTATCTTTAGATGCCTTCTCCAAACATAGGTGCTTCTGAGTCCCAGACGGCACGGCTTCCTGTGCTCAGCATCATGTCCGTGTGGTTGGGTTGCTGTGACACATCTTAGGCTTCCCAACCCTAATGCTTTATCTCCTTGAGCCACTGAAGCGCTGGGGAGCCTATCACAGTAGGATTTGCAGATGCAGAGGAAGATTTGAAGGACTAAGTCACTTGTCCTACAACTGACAAGTGGCGGAGGCAGCTAATGAGCGCCTCAGCTCTTAACCTGGGTCCTGTAGTTGCTGGAACCCCTCTGAGATCTGTCAAGGGTGGGGTGAGGGTTTGTTCTATGAATCAAGGGCAGCAGTTGCATGTCTGTACAATCGCTGTAGGTTAGACTTGGTTGAAGAATCTTCCCTCTGGTTTTCTCGGCGCTTTGTGTTTTGCTTTTGTTGTTGGTGAGCAGCCCTTGGACATTTACTGTCTTAGAAAAACCTATTAGGACAGCTGTGATGGAGAGGAAGACCCCAATTGTCAAAAGCTCTTTTCTTGGGCTGCCAAAAAGGAAGAAACTTGGGTGGAGGGGGATATGACTACCATCCTGTGTGAAGTGAAAATTCTAAGCAGGGAGATTCAGTTCTCTGTTTTCATTTAGGTGTTATTTAATATATTCCCCATTCCCCCAAATTTCTAGATGGGTGTTCAGAGGAAATGCTAGTTAGAGAAAAAACAGGGGATGGAGGGGTCGACCTTACTGGTTGGAAATGTTGCAATTTATGCACGGAAGGCCTTTTCTTTCTTCCTCGTCTTTTCAAATTGTTTTGAGGGAGTTTTAGTGCTGGTAAAGGATATCCAAGTAGAGGTAAAAGTTAGAGAGTGAAACAAGGCTTGCTCAGTCTTGCCTTTTTTTTTTTTTTTTTTTTTTTTTTTTTAAGTGAGGGCGGTTTAAGTCTTAGTTTTCAGGTTACTTTGGGACCTGGCTTGAGATCACTAAGGAGCTAGCAGATTCCTAATGGAGTCCTCAGGGCTGACAGACCTGTGCTCCTGACTGCCTGACCCAGTCCTGGTACTTTCTTTTTCCCAGCTCCTGTTGACGTCTTCTCGTCATCTTGCTGTTGGATTGTTATTCCAGCGCTGTACCCCTGCATCTTTACCTTCCCTTGTCATCCCAGTTAGATCGTAAAGTCCTTGTTCAGCCAAGTGCCAAGAGCTCTATAAACGGGAGTTTGGGATCTGCCACTGCTTTGGGGCCAAAAATTTGTTTTTTGATTCTTAGTGTCACCTCTTTTTTGATAGAATGACGATGTTTCGTCTGGTGGGTCAGTTTGAAAATGAGTGTGAAAACTACCTCCTGGTTTTTCCATACCTGTTTCACTTTCTGTCCTTCTCATTGTTGCCAGATTACAGGCATACAGTTTTTGATCTAGAAAATGAGGTTATTGTACACATGTGACAGACATAATTGCTTTTAACCCTTTGTTTGGAGGGTGCTGTAGGAATCCCAGCTCAGTGGAGGGTGGGTATGTCAGGATATACCTAAGGCTTCTGACTCTGTCACCTGCCTGCTTAATTGACAATGAATGAATAGCCTGGATACCAGAACATGCGTATCTTCTCCTTTCACTTAAAATTTATCTTCAGATTTTAAACTGAATGTAGACTGCTCATTAAAGTGGCCCAGGTCACATATATACAACCATTTAGCAGTAACAGTTTGAAGTTTTTCTTGGTTTTCTTTTTCCTGTGCACAGGTTCTTTCCCCTCTTTCTTTCTTTCTTTCCTTTTTTTTAAGATTTTATTTATTTATTTGACAGAGATCACAAGCAGGCAGAGAGGCAGGCAGAGAGAGAGGAAGGGAAGCAGGCTCCCTGCTGAGCAGACCCAATGCAGGGCTGATCCCAGGACCCTGAGTTCGTGACCTGAGCCGAAGGCAGATGCTTTAACCCACTGAGCCACCCAGGCGCTCCCTTCCCCTCTTTCTTTTAAAAAATTATTATAAAAATACATGAATGCATCCTCTTTGTGTTTTAAACAGTGTGGTGGAATACTGAGCGGAACATGGGAGTCCCTCCTCACCATCTGTAGTGTCCCCCAACACACATTGCTTTCCCAGAGGTGATCACTGGCAACATCGGCAAGCACTTTGCCCGTCACCGTCCACCATATGGGCGTGTATGTACACACTTCTAAAGCAAGGGCTCCTGTTTTGTGTGCTACACAATGACCACTTCTTTTTTTTTTTTTTTTAAGATTTATTTATTTGACAGAGATCACAAGTTGGCAAAGAAGCAGGCAGAGAGAGAGGAGGAAGCAGGCTCCCTGCTGAGCAGAGAGCCCAATGCGGGGCTTGGTCACAGGACCCTGGAATCATGACCTGAGCCAAAGGCAGAGGCTTTAACCCACTGAGCCACCCAGGTGTCCTAACACAATGACCACTTCTTTTCACTTATCCATAACACAGTATGTCTTGGGGGAAATCTTTCTATGTCAGGACACATAGGTCCAACTTGTTTTCTTCCCTTTGTTGTGGTTGTTGTTGTTAATGGTTATGTAGCAATTCATTGTATGGGCATACCTGGTATTTAAGTGCCCACCTGTTGATGGACATGAAGTGTTTAGTTTTTGCTCTCACAGTGAAGCAGTCCTGTACAAGCGTGTATCTTTGTGCATGTGTACGAGTGTCTCTGCTGAATAGTTGCCAGGAAGTGGAAATGCTGGCTTAAAGTGAATGCCTATTTTTGGTTTGGTGGATGCTGCCAAATTGTCTTCCCAAAGGAATTCACCAGTTCAAACCCATGCCAGTGGTATATAAGAGTGCTTGTTTTCCTTGTCTTTATAAATACTTCTTATTCTCATTTTTGTCAGTCTGGTTGGTGTAGAGTAGTGTGTGGTTGTTTTTGTTTTAGATTTTATTTTTAAGTAATCGCTGCACCCAATGTGGGGCTCACTCTCACAACCCTGAGATCAAGAGTCACATGCTCCATTGACTGAAATAGCCAGGCGCCCTTAAACAGCTATTTTTTAAAAAAAAAGATTTTATTTATTTATTTTTCAGAGAGAGCACAAGCAAAGCAGCAGGCAGAGAGAGAAGGAGGCTTGCGTCTGAGCAAGGAGCCTGATGCGGGGCTCGATTCCAGGACCCTAAGATCATGACCTGAGCCGAAGGTGGACGCTTAACCAACTGAGCTACCCAGGCGCCCCTGTACAATTATTTTTAATATTTTTTTAAGGAAAAAAATAAGACACTTCCTTTACGTGTTACAGAGTACTTACCTCACACCAACTGCCAACAGTAGAGGCATTCTTATTAAAAGCAAGAACAAAACAACATTGCCCTCTACTACTTAATATTGTTTTAGAAGCTCTGGCCAAGGGGTGCCTGGGTGGCTCACTCAGCTGAGGGTCTAGCTCTTGAGTTCAGCTCAGGTCATGGTCTCAGGGTCATGAGATCCAGCCCTGCATTGGGCTATGTGCTGAGTGTGGAGTCTGCTTAAGATTCTCTCTCTCTCAAAAAAACAAAACAAAACACAGCAGCAGTAGCTCTGGCCAGTGTAGTAAGGTGTGAAACAGAAGTAAGAATTAGGCTTTGAGGATTAAGTTAGATGATACTTCCACTTCTTAGTACAGTATTTCTGATTCAAATAAAGCACTCAAGTTCTAGATCTTGTTATTTTCTTTCTTTCCTTCTTTCTTTCTCCTTTTTTTTTTTTTTTAAGCAATAAGACATTCAGAAAGGAAAGCCTCATTGTCTCTTACATCTTAACACATGTGTCCTGGTGCTTTTATTAATGTGGATTCTTTCGTCTTGGTTCTTGCTGGTTAAATCATCCAGATTATCTGTAGGTCTGTGTTGAAGTCTCTCTTAAGTCTTCAGTTACCAGAACACCACCAGAGGTGGGTGTTCAGTACCTGTGACTTGCTGAATGGTTGGTTCAGTGATATTTTTGATGACCTTTCAGTGAAATGTTGCAACAGTCCTGGGAGTGTTTAGAGGTACGTGTCCCATATTGAGTGAATAATGTAGTTAAAAATAAGAAGGGTACATGGGGCTCCTGGCTGGCTCAGTCAGCATGCAACCCTTGCTCTTGGGGTTGTGGGTTCGAACCCCACATTGGGGATAGAGCTTACTTTAAAAAAACATGAAAGAAAATGTAATACTTCACTGGCTTATTGTAGAGCAGAATTCAAACATATGCCTAAAGAGAAAATGGATTCAACTTAAAAATTTTTAAAAAAAGAAAAAGACGACAAGGGTACAGAAGAGCAAGCTTTTAAATGCTTACACGGTTATCTGGACACCTGACCCCCTGCTGAGCAGGGGACCCCCTGATGCCTGCCTATCGTGGGGGTCATGCATTTCCCTAGTAAAGAGCTGCTGTCCTTTCTCAGGAGTCATGTGGATATAACTAGTTTGGTTCATCACCACTGAGAACTCTTTTCTAAGCAGTTAGCTGGCTCTGAATTTGGTTTGAGACTTCAGTCTTCTTTTTTCTTTCCCCCCATAGCATCTGGAGAGGGCCCAATGTGAACTGTGTTGACAGCACCGGGTATACACCGCTGCACCATGCTGCTTTGAATGGCCATAAGTAAGTATCCATGTGCTGTATTCCTGCCCTACCCTCCAGAACCCAGGCCTTTGGATCGTCTTTTTTGATTTCCATAAAGAATTACTAAGCAGTAATGTTGAGGAACAGGGAAGAACAAAGGAAATTCAGTCCATCCAAAGTTCCCAAGTCTCTCATTAGGGTATAATTTAAGCACCCTTCCCTACTCCTCCGCCTATAAACCTTCAACCAAAGGATAAGTTATATCTTTTCTTCTGTTTGTCCTTTTCTTCTTTGAAACGGCACAATGCCATGCAGTGATCTGCTTGTGAAGGTCACGTTTGGGGCAGCCAGATATAAAGGGGCTGGATAATCTCTTAGGTAACCAGCACCTTTGTAACCTGAAGATAGACTGAGTGGTCATAAGAAACTTCCCTTCTCTTAAAGTACTTATTTATTTACTCTATTGGCTTGCCACTCTTCCCCATATAATTAGCCTGGTAGACAACAAGAACCTTTTTTCAGGGGAAAAATACATCATCATATGGCCTATTTTTTTTTTTTTTAAGATTTTATTTCTTTGTTTGACAGAGAAAGAGAGGTAGCGAGCTCAGGAACACAAGCATGGGGTGTGGGAGAGGGGAAGCAGGCTTCCACCCAAGCAGGGAGCCTGATGCGGGGCTCGATTCCAGGACCTTGGGATCATGACCTGAGCCGAAGGCAGATGTTTAACCATCTGAGCCACCCAGGTGCCCCTGTACAACCTATTTAATTCTCTTTAGGTATTGGTTAGTAGTTGCTGGGTGGGATTTGCATGGAAGGTTTTCTGGAGAGGCTGTGCTTTGGGGGGAGTGGGAGAGAAGATGACATAGGTTTAAATGGTTTGGCAGCCTTTTCCAGGGGGCACTACCCTCCATGTGAGAGAGAATGTGATGGCCCAGCCCAGGGGCAGGCAGAGCCAGGGAGTGCAGTGAGTGGATTTGCCAGGATGTGGAAGAATGGAACCCAGAGTGTAGCAGCACAGAGCGTGGTAAGGGGAACTTGAGGCATCATGCTCTAAGAGATAAGAGTAGAAGTTTAGTTTTCAGAAGGTGGGATTATCGGAACCATTTTGGATTTTGCTGAGCAAGGAGCAGGGCCTTCCGCCCCCGGTGGTATTCTGTATCACCTGTATAGTGCTTAGCCCAGCCTGATGGACTCTGATGTGCCTGAAAGAGGTGGTGGTTGTTTCCTTCTACATTAAACTTCTCTGAAATATATTGAATATGATCCTTGTGTCTTTTCTATGGCCATCTTAGACAAAGCTAACAAGGACTCTGTGGAGACCCCTCCCCCCATAACTGGGGGGGGTGACCTGAATTAAAGTAAATCTTATACTTAAATGACTTTAGCTTGTTAGCCAAGTTTATCTCCAGATGCTGTTTTTATTTACAGTGGGGATTTTCTCTGACCTCATGTGCATGGGGATAATTATACATTTGTATCTGCTTAATTAGTAGTGTCACCAAGGAGAAAGCCAAGCCCTTCTTTCTGAATGTATCAAATGATACCATATGTGTCTGGCTTATGTTTGCAGCAACTTTAATTCTGCTCTGCCTGTCTGCTTTTAGCTCCCACATCACTAAATGCTCTGAAGAATGTGGTGAATAACGATATTTGTCTTGCATGACTACTTTCATGTAAATTTTATCCCCAAATGCTGTTTAAACATCACAAACAAGGTAACATTGTAAGGTTTAGACAAGGGAACCAGACATTTTCAAAATAATGGAATAGAGATGGATTGTCTAGAAAGCCCAGAGAATGGCAAGGTGATGAGTCAGTGTCATTTGGCTCAAGATGTTTCAGCCGCCTATCAGCAGCTATACACGTAGCTCATGGAATAAAAGGAAGAGACTGGGCAATGAGCTCAGGTAGAGAGAGGGGGGCCGAGTGAGATAATATCTGAAAGGGATTCAGCTGCCCAGATGTGAAGAGCTGTAAGTAGGAAAGCCTTCTGAGTTCTGCAAACTCATGATTGATTTTTGCCTTCTAGGGATGTGGTTGAGGTTCTTCTGAGGAACGATGCGTTGACCAATGTGGCTGATTCCAAAGGCTGTTACCCTCTGCACTTGGCAGCCTGGAAAGGAGATGCCCAGATAGTGCGGTTGCTCATCCATCAAGGGCCCTCACACACCAGAGTCAACGAACAGGTCGGAAGGAAGAGAAGCGTTCTTCCCTTCAGCTATAGCCAGACCGTGGCGGCCCTGGCGCTGTTTCAGTTCCACAGCGCAGATCGCAGGGAACTAGCTCTTCCAGGCCCTACAAATGGTTCCCCTCCTCCGAGCACTACTCCTCTGAGGGCATCAGGGAGATCTTGTACCCCAAGGAAGCATTTTACATGCATCTGAATCGTGCAGATTTGGAGTAGTGCTATCATAAAGATCTACATACCTCGTGTGCAAAATGGGAAATAACATAAATCCCGTAAAATTGTTTAGAGGCTATTTCATAGCGGCAGGCTTAATTAATTACAAGCAGTGCTTATGCCACCGGCATGGCGGTACGGCCTTAGCCGATAAGCGGTGGTCCTCCCCGTGCGGCGCGCATCAGTGCTGCGTCAACCCTGCTGCTGTTTTCCCTCCATCGCAGCTGGCAGAAGTGGAAGGATTCGTCCCGGGACTGATAAAGGAGCTCATAAAAACATCTGAGTAAGCTCAGAGGCCAGAGGTGATGGAGCAGAATGAAAATCATTTATATGCTCTCCCCTAAGGTCAACTTAAGAGTGACCCTGTTTTGATAAAGCAGAGATAATTCTTAGAAAATAAAAAAAGGCAGCAGTTGAGCAAAAATACCTTCAAATGGCCATGGATTTATGTTCTCTGATACCATACCTCCACTTTTTTCACCTTGATTCCTTTGGAAAAGTTATGCTTGCATTATGCAGGTTCTAGACAGCCCTCTCATAAAATGCAGTTTCCTGTAGTTTGAGTCTGAGATCATGTATCCATTTGAGAGGAGACGGGTTTTCCCTGTGTGACAGACCACTCTGTTTTCCTCTCTGCTCTGAACTGAAGCAGGTGCTTTTCTTAGTTGCTTGAATGAGAGAGATGCTGCTCTTTCTCAGTAAGCCCAGGACTATTTTCCTAATGACTTTACTGAGAGGAAAGTGTTAAATTACTTGTAGGATTAGGCCAGGGTTATTCCTCCAAAAATAGGAAATCATTCTCGTGAGCCCATCTATCAGCAGGGCTCTGCACACTCTCAGTGAGCAGTTAGGACTAAGACTGACTCAGAGAAGGGCAGCTTCACCCTGAGGTTGGAGAAAATTAAAACAATGCTCCCAAATCTCTCAAATTGGAGATTGCGTGTGTATAGCTGGTAATCAGCTTCCCTTTCGCTTCTCAAGCTGTATTTTCTGGATAGGTAAGCCACAGAAATTTAAGATCATCCATGAGGATGTTTGTGTCATAACATTAAGAATGAAAATCGTCTCTAGAATTGCTGCTTTAGAATCTAAATGCAATTTTACTCCTCCTGGCTAAAGTGATTGTAATTTCTCTTAACTGGAGGAAATTTATCAGGAAGTTTGCTTTTAACTCCTATTCCTCTGTGTTGAACCAACTAGTCACCCATTAAAGTCCTTCTCATTTAAGAAATTTTCGGCGACCATTTCTAATCCTGTCTTTGCTCACTTTTGCCTTGAAACACAGCTGCTTGGATTTTTGGGCCACCTGAGTGTGCTAGCTTGTCCTGCTCACCGCCACCTCCTGCCTGGAGTATCCCTTGATAGGGACACCAGCCCAGTGTTCTGAGTATCTGGCAGGCAGCTGGGTGGGGCAGGGGCTGGGCAAGACTTCTGCAGGAGATGGAAGAACCTAATGGCTCTAGGTAGTAGTACCACATGGATCTATTTAAAAACCGTTAATGTGGTTCTAGTTGGATGGTTGGATAAGAGGGGGTGATGAGTGCTGTGCCCTCGAGCCTGCCTCCCCATTAACTTCCTTTCCAGGCTCCCAGAGGGCAGATCCACGTTGTTCTCATGTTGGACCCCCTTGGGGCTGGGCATTGCTTTGATATTTTTCATCCATTTTATCATCACATTTTCTTTTCCTCTCCTTTTTATAGAATGCTCTTGAGATCAAAGAATTCAAAAAGTACGGCCCCTTTGACCCTTATATCAATGCCAAGGTGTGTACGTTGCTGCCAGGATTTCTCTGCATCATTTCTCCAAGCTGCACTCCCTCTTTGGTCCTCTCTGGCTTCCACTCTCATCCACTCAGGCTCCTCATCTTCACCCTGACTATTGTCTGCTTCAGCCCATCTGCTTTTGGCTTGTCTGGGAATGGGATATTGCAGCTTCAGTGAGTTTGGGTTTTATTTTTAAAACCCATGCTAATTCTGGAAAGGTTGGGTGCTTTTCCCGGAATGTCTGAAAAGCTTAGAAATGGCCGAAATGGGGAAAGAGAAGGAACCATATTATATGCATAATTTACCATTGTGATTGCTAAAAATCATTTAAATTTGAAAAAGAAAAATTCAATTAAGAGATGTCAAACATATTAGCTTACTTTTTAATCAGCACAGAAAATGATTAAATTACACTAACTGGATTTAAAGATCTTTTTTACACTGCTTCTCTATTTCTTTTGAAGTGGAACTTCATTTTCAATAAGCTATTAGTGGAGGTGGTGGGGAAGGGGTATGATGACTCCATTTTACTCTTAAAAGCTGTCCCTTTGGGCTCATTCCTGATTTCCTTGAGTTCGTGCATTTCTTCCTGGGACTTTAAAGCCTCAGTTGCTCCTCCCCAGCTCTCAGCTTCTCTCACTGCTTGGTCACTCTGCCCCTGGGAGGGGGTCTGAAATAGGAAATGAAGTCGCAGGGTCAAGCAGGACACTGGCCTCCAGCCTTCCTCCCTGTGAGGCGGGGCGGGGGGGGGGGCAGGTTAGGCATGGTGATGAACGGCGCAGAGTCCCACCCTCCCCTCTCCCCGGCCTTCACCACACCAGGAGGCAGAGCTGTGGGTGCTGGTTAGCCTTTCTCCTTGGTGCTCTCACCTGCTGGTTTTGACCTGAGTTTCCACTCGGGTGAGGTTTGCTTTTGGCACCAGTCTGGAGTTTGGTTGAGTCAGTGCAGTTAGTCACATTAGCTACCTTTCCCTTGCTCGGAACACAGTAGCCTCAGGGAAGGGAAACATAAGGTGCTTCTACATGTTTCCAGATGCAAGGCAGATATTCTTTGAGAAATGCTGATTTAGTGAGTGAAGCTCCATGTGGGCCGTGCTCTTCAGCTGTTGGGACTTGATGGCGGAGAAGCAGTTCGATTTGGGGTAGTGGAATGCATTAGCTTTTGCTTGGCCCTCTCTCTGTAAATTCTGTTCTCTAATTTTCAAAAGAGGAAGATACCGTATCTTCATTTTCTTTCTTTCTTTCTTTTTTTTTTTTAAACTTGTTGTAGTAGTGGAGAAAACTCTTATTAAAGGTCACAGCCTTTCAAGTCAAGCCTGAGTTTGAATTCTGTGCTGCCACTGACTGGTTTTGTTGACTTAAATAAGTTACTTAAGTTCTGTGAGCCTCGGTTTCCTCTTCTGTAAAGTGCAGTGTACCATTTGGAGTTTAAGTAAGTGAATGCACATTAAGTACAACTATCTGATAACTAGTAGTATTTGAGATCTGACTTCTGAAGGGCATATACAGTCTGCTCTTTCTAAAGCGGTACTTTGGAATTTGTTCTTTGTTACCGATGGATTGAAGCTTAATGAAACATTGCTCAATTAGTCTGGTCAGGGTTTTGTTTTGTGGGGAGGTGCCTTGAAGTGATTGTTTTCGCACTCGGTAGTTAGTTTAGTTAGCTTATAAAGCTCTGATTAAAGGGTAAGTCTTTGGTTCTTTAAAGCACATTTTCTTATCCCTTGATTTCCCACACAAAAAAGAAAATTGGTCTAAATGGCATAAGAACATATTTCTCTTTTTGGAAACACTGCCCTTAGCCTCCCCCCGCCGCCCCACGAAAGGCTAAATGATGCAAATTGCACTAAGGGCTAAAGCTGTTTGGATTTTGCTATGAATGCAAACTCTCTGAGCTGGTTCGAATCGAACCTCGCTGGGTTTTATCCTGATTCAGTGGGTTTTTATTGACCTGGATTGTGTCTGGGAATTGTTTTGTGTGCTGAGTCCTGTCAGGCACCTGTAGAAATTAAGAAGTCTCAGGTGCGGGGCGCCTGGGTGGCACAGTGGGTTAAAGCCTGTGCCTTCGGCTCAGGTCATGATCCCAGGGTCCTGGGATCGAGCCCCAAGTCGGGCTCTCTGCTCAGTGGGCAGCCTACTTGCCCTTCTCTCTCCCTGCCTCCCTCTCCATCTACTTGTGATCTCTGTAAAAAAAAAAAAAAAAGTCTCCGGTGCCCGTTCTGGGAGCAGGGATGGTTTTCATCTTCCTCTTCGACATATGGAGCCTTTCTTTTTTCAACAAGTCAGCATACACCAGTCTCAAATGTAGGTTATCTGTAGCTATGGTGGAACTATTAAAATCGTTTATTTTCTCCCTTTTAAAATAATTTTAAATTAGTCTGAATATTGTAAGGTGAGCAATGGTCAAATTAGTTTTAGGGTATATCTCTTTCCCTGTCCACTTAAAAATAATTAAGTTTCAGAGCTGGAAGAGGCCGGAAGTTGTCTCAACCAGCTGTCTCCACATTCTGATCAGCTTGACTGGTTGCATCTGAATCACCCAGCAAGCTTTTGTAAAACTTTATCTTGACACAATTTTTAGCGTATAAAAAGTTGCAAGCATAATGCAGTGAACTGCATTGCACTCTTCATCTAGATTGACCAGTTGTTAGCATTTTGTCTCATTTGCATGCACATTTTCTCTCTCTCTCTCTCTCAAATGTATAGATATATTGTTGCTTAATTGATGATGAACTGTTTGATACGTAGTCATGGAGATCATGACCCTTTGACCCCAAATACTTTGGCATGTATCTCCTAAAAACAAGGGCATTCACTTGTACAACCATAGTACAGTTATCAAATTTAAGAAATTCAACATTGATACAATACTGGAATCTAATACAGAATCTGTGTTCAGATTTTACCCATTTCCCCAATAATATTCTTTATTGCAATTTTTTTCCTGGTCCAGTCCAGGATCACACATAATTTGGAACACTTCCTCAGCCCTTAGTCTTTTATGACTAGGAACCACGAACATGACATCCCTGGGTGGGACCGAACCACCAACCAACCATTCAGCGAACAGCTGAATCCACTAAGCGATTGCCACAGAGACCTGCAGCATTGATGGTATTGAAGAATACAAACCAGTCATTTTGTAGACTATCACTCAGTTTAAGTTTGTCTGATATTTCCACATATTTCCTGTTATTTCCTGAATCTGATCAATTCAGGCCCTACAATTTTAGCAGGAACGCTGCAGGAGTGATGTTATATTTCGTTCCTTCACGTTATGAGGCACGTGATGTCAGTTTGTCTCACTGTTAGATGAATGCTTGGTCAAGGTGGTTTGGGCTAGGTTGTTAAGCTTTTTAATAATAGTCTTCCTGGGCTTTACTTCTGAGGTGCTACCTTGGCAGGTCTGGGGTGGGACTCAGTTACTTTTAAGCTCCCTTATAATTCCAAAACGAAGCCAGTTTGAGAACCACTGATCTAGGCCAAGTTTGCATCCAGAGCAGGAATCCTTTTCTCTCACATGAAAGGTGAGCTGTCTGCCCTTTGCTTTATTTGGTTGTTTGTTTCTCTTGGTAACAACCAGGCTTCCTACTTGGCAGCCTCTTTTTGGATTCCACTGATTTTTGGTTTCTTACGCTTGGCTGATAGCTGTCTTCCTAAACTTTCCATCTTTTGATCAGGTTTCTGCCTTCCAGAGCATTTACAGAGTAAGTCTCGCTCTTCTTCTACATGGACCCAATTCTCATGTTTCTGCCATGTCTGCTAAATCTCAGGAGGTTCCAGTCTGTCCTTTTGTTCCAATTTTGGTAGGTTTCTGAAGCCTACACCATTGTTGCTACAGAGAGCTGTAGCTCAGTTGTTTCCAACTTTGGTGTCTATCAACAGTGGTCAAGAGTACAGTTGGGCTGCAGTCTAAGCACTGGGAAGTGTTGGCTTAGAATAGTTTCAAGAGGAGAAGAGCCACCAGAATGTTTCTGTATAGTTTTCTGTTGCTTGTAGTTTATGTGTATGTGAGATAGGTAGATAGGCATAAACATGTAGATAATATTACATAATATGTAATATTACATAATATGTAAATCGAATGGATTTACATATTAAATGGGGTCTCCATACTTAAAGAGTATTGGGGTCTTTTTTCTTAGAGGTACTGATTGTAGCAAGGAGAAATGGAAGTGAGTCTCAAGACAGGCAAGAATGGAGAGTGTGCAAAGACTTTGGAGGAAGTCTTCATCCTCAGTACAAATACATAGCAATATGATTTGGGAACTCTTGAGGTGTGAGGAGCACCTGTAGTAGGATTTGGAAGATGTGAAAGAGAAGGATTCTAAGTCCTGAGGAGTCGGTACTCTCCTTGGAATCCCTCCCTTTCTTGTGGATCCCTGAATCAACACTAATGACTTCCTGCCCTGGTAGTTGTCATGTCCAAAGGGGAGCTGGTAGGAAGAGCTCATTGTGATGGCCTGTGTTCAATAGTCGAGAGATGGAGTCACCGCAGACTTCAACTTAGGAATATTATATTTATCAGACCATGTCTGGCAAGACTGAACCATGAGAAAGAGACTTTCTACACTGTTAATTTGAATATAACATTCTGCAGAGACGTGGTTAGGCCGTTTTTAACAGAGGCAGGAAATTTACCTGGTAGTGATCAAGACCGTGCTTTCAGTAAGGCAGCTTTGTGGTAGCTGCCTTAGTTCTAGCAAACAACAACAACAAACCAAGATTTTTCTTTTTTTTCCTCCTGCTGGCTAGCTTAGAGTTTTACAGTTCTTCGGACCTTAATGGCATACTTTTTACAAAATCGAGGACAGATTATTCTGGTTGTTGGGAGACAGCTTGGATAGAAAAGAGACAGCAGTGTCTGCCTCAGAGTGAACAAGTTTTTCTGTACTGGGCTTTTAATGAGAATAAGCTGACTTTCTCTGCCCTGCTAATTGAGATGTAAAACCCTGAGAATCCTCTTAAAATTTCTTTGGGTTGCCACTCTGCCCTCGAACCACTGTAAAGCAAGCCCCTGTGTGTTTTGTTGATGAAGCTGTCTCTCATGGCAAAAACATGAAGCGACAGCTTTTGAGTTGGCTTATTCGGGAATGGGCATTCCAAATGGGTATCTTACGTGGTTGGTTTGGCACAGGGAACCCCAAAGATTTGCTTTCTGCCCAGAGTTTCCCCTTCCCTCCAACCTTTTAGGTTGACATAGAATGCACTCCTTGGGCCCAGTTGTATCACAGGAGGCCATTGCTAATGGGCTCTGTCCCGTGGCCAGCGAAGGCTGTCTGCACTTCAGCTGCTGATCTCCTTGGGCTGTGTTTGAGCTCAGTGCTGCTTCCTCTGTTTATCTGTGTGCATTTATCTTCGCATGTGGCTCCTGCTACCGCCCTTTCTGTCCTTATTTCATCAAAAAAATTTTTTTTGCTATCACTCTGGCCTTTGGGGGCCTCACTCCCAGCAGCTCTAGATCTTTGTGGTGCACTTGGTGTAGCTGGAAAAAATGATGCAGTCAAATGCCAGATCAAAAGCAGATGGAATTGCATGCATGTTTGGGTACTCCTGGTCTGTTACTTTTAACGTAATTAATAGAATTAAAGCGATTGTGGAAACATTTCACTTCTTACCTTTTGGTCACTGAGAGGTGCACAATATTGACCTGATGGACATACCACCTCATCAGCTTGGTTTCCCTAAAGTGGCAGAAGCCTCCTGGATCAATTTAGGAATCTCAAAATCTGATGGGAGAATTATTTTCATTAGTGCGTCTAAAAAAGGAGAGGTCATGGAAATTACTTTATTCCTGCTCTGATTATACATTGTCAGTAGTAGTTTAAAAAAAAAAAAAAAGAAGAAGAAGCACAACTGGAATGATTAGCATTTTGCTTCTGATGGTGGATGGAGCACAAACTTCTATTTCGTCCCAGGTTCTGTCTTTAGTTTGAAACACAATTGGTATTCAAGGACCCTGGGATTGTGAATCTGAACTGATGGTTGTATTACAACTTTGAATATTTTGCACCTCTCACAAAACATTCCTGTGTCTCATTGAGCCTTTGGGACACAGGCAACACTTCCCCGTGTGGCAGCTTGCGCATGCATTGATTGGTGCAGGCTCCTAGGGTAGGCACAGGGTGACATCAGGGTCCCAGGCTCCTCTGTGACTGAGCTCAGGCACTGCCCTCCCCAGGAAATGGCTGTTGGCTGAGATCTCCGAGAGTAACTTTTGGTGCTCTGCTCTTTTACTTTGATTGTTGGCTGGTTGATTTGCATGCAAGAAGCTGTGCAGATAATAAACTCTTTCAAAAAAAGCTTGTCTGTAAGGCAGTGGATGGTCAAGAAAACCAGAATCAGAAACTCCAGGGTTGATGGAACATAAATTGTAAAACCAGTTGAAATTTAAAATGAGTCAATGGCAGTGATATCATCAGCATTCATGTGTGTGGGGGCCTCTGCCCGGGGCCCGCCCCACGTTCCCCCATTCACTCTCCTTGCAGCCCGCGGACACTTCCTTCATGGCACACAGGAGATGGTAAATCTGAGGGGCACCACAGCCCCCGTTCTGGCAGTAACTGGGGCACACGGTGGCTGATCGGAGTAGCCGGCCTCATTTGTTGTCTTCATTCTGACCGGCTTCTAGTAGTCCCCAAATATTGCTGCTATTCTCTCGTTTAAATTTCAGCGGTTTTCCGGGTGTGCGTCCCAGTCATAGGCCAGTCTGCCAGGTGCCCTTCTGACAGGATCTGCTTGTCAATCCTTTAGAACAACGACAACGAGACAGCCCTGCACTGTGCCGCGCAGTACGGCCACACGGAGGTGGTGAAGGTCCTCTTAGAGGAGCTGACAGACCCCACCATGCGCAACAACAAATTCGAGACGCCCCTGGACCTGGCTGCTCTGTACGGGAGACTGGAGGTGGTGAAGATGCTCCTCAACGCGCACCCCAACCTCCTGGGCTGCAACACTAGGAAGCACACGCCCTTGCACTTGGCGGCGCGGAATGGCCACAGAGCTGTGGTGCAGGTCCTGCTGGATGCCGGCATGGACAGCAACTACCAGGTAGCCGGGCAGTCGCTTCCCCCACCCCCCGGGCTCCAGGGGCCACATCGTGGTGGGAGAGGCGCAAGGACCATGCTGCTGGGCTGTGTTCTTATTTAGCACGTTTCACATCCCGTCTCAGATGCTTCCATCCGTTGACTCATTTTCATGTGAAACTTCAGAGACAAACTCCTCAAGTGAGTCTGTTACTGATTTGTTGTTGTTTTTTTTTTTTCCTTTTCAGGGGTAATATATAGTCATTATGCCCTGAAAAGATGTGCTTGTGGACTCTCTCAAAATTAGAAAAATTTCATTATCTTCCTATACGGGCGTTCCCACTGCCGCTCTTTGCCACCTGCAAAGTCCCATCGATTTGATCTTGCCAACAAGAGACTTAGCGTTTCCCCGCGTAGTTAGCTTTGTCCATTCTGATGAATGACTATTCCTTAGCTTTTGCATCGACCAAAGCACCAAACCACACGTGAAGTTAAGATGTTGGTTGTTTCCCACCCACCCCCAACTCTCCTACTTTTCTTCTGATTTTTCCTCCCCCGACCTCTTCCCCCTACCGGGAAGGGCTGGAGCCTAAGGAGCTTCACCAGTAGGTGGCTCCCGGGGTTGCTATACAGTAATTCCTGTGTGGCCTGATGGTGGCACTTCAAACACACTTCACTTCCAGGCCACGATTGTGGTTCCAGAATCCAGACCAGAAAAGTGGGAAAGATAATGACAGAGGACTTTGTGCGGTTGATTTTACACTCCTTCCCGTTGTCTGTATTCCATTTGTCGTGTGGAGCCACGCCAAACCTGGGTCACTGTTCTGATGACATGCTGCTCTGCGCTCTCGTTTGCCTTCCAGACGGAGAAGGGCAGTGCTTTGCATGAGGCTGCTCTGTTTGGCAAGACTGATGTGGTGCAAATCCTGCTGGCTGCAGGTGAGAGGTCGGCCGCGCTCTCGTTTACACGGCATGCCGGGGTAGGCTTGTTCTCCCTAGCCTCCCCAGAGGGGGATTGTTGCTGGCTGCCCTTGAACCCAATGTATGTATGTCTCCATGGATTGACCACAAGTGTACGAATTGTTCTGAAAGAGCTGTATTAAATGGCTTTGGATGAAAAATGTTGGTCGTGCTACTGGGGGCATTAGGAGTCCGGGAATTTGACCCTCTTTGAGGCTGACTTGCAACTGCTCATTCCCCCCCTGGTCCACCTGGTGTGCTTTTCTAGGAATTGATGTCAACATAAAAGATAACCGTGGCCTGACTGCCCTAGACACTGTCCGGGAACTGCCTTCTCAAAAGAGCCAGCAGATAGCGGCACTTATTGAAGGTACCCGTTCATCGCCTGTTGGGGCGACCTGGGGACACACTGGCCGAACCAAGGCATTTGCATTTGGTGCAGCTCTTTTTTGTCTTTCCATGTAGATCACATGACTGGAAAAAGAGGTGCGAAAGAGGCCGAGAGAACCCCCACGTCCCAGGGACCTCTCATCTCCAGTATGGACTCCGTATCCCAGGAGTCTCAGGGTAAGGTGGCCTTTCTGCGCCAGTCAAGGAGCTCTCAGCTTGAAGAGATGAATGGTCTTTGGTAGAAGAGAAAAAGCTTAATTTAAATAATAACTTCAGGGGATTGGGAGTGCTTAATAAGTTCATATTCACATTTATTGTTTCCTAGCTAGTATCTGAACTTTTATTGGACAGAGCTTAGGCCTTTGACTTCGGACCTCTTCTTTCCTATTTTATCTTATTCTCACTTTTATAGTTGGCTCTGTGAGGTCTGTTCGGGGATGTGTTGTAGGTGGGATGATCTCAAGGTAAATTCAGATCTTGAGCAAAGTTTTCCTAACACACACTACCCTGCTGTGGGCATAGCTGGCCCTCAGTAAATACTGAGCGAGTACCACCTAGTTGGTAGACGTGTAGATGGCAGATTTTGGTTCTGTATCACTTGGCCAACAGATGTGGTCTGGGCACCAGCTTGGGCAGTCCAGCCTCCCCATCATTAGCCACAATCTACCCTTTCAGATTTATTGAGCAGCCTTCTGGGTCCTAGGTATGATGAATGAGACAGACAGAATACTGATGGACACCTTCCCTCCAATACAAAGCATAGTAAAGAAGGCCAGAGGAATAGCACAACGCACCAGTCCTGAAACGGGAAAGGGATTTTTCAGAGGGGTGCAGACGTATAAGGTTAAGGGGTGCTCGACCTATCTTCACTGTGGAGTCCTTGTCTGCCCCCACCTCCGCCGCCCCTGCTTTTTTTGTTTACCTCATAATCCACTGGTGATGGGCTTAGTAGTTCACTAAACTCTTAGCTTTCAAGGATTTTACAGTAACGGTTTTGACTGTTTGCCAGAGACCCAGAGATCTCTGGTCCACAACAGTCTGTAACTTTTCAGCGTCCCATGTTTGAGTCCCAGGTAGTCTGATGTTCGTGTTCTCTGGTGAGTTTAACCTTGCACAGCGCCTCCGCATCAGAAAGACTTCACCATCCTCTCTTTTGCTTGAGCACATGGAGGTTTCTTCTAAGAATTTGAAACGATTACTTAAGTTTCCAGTTATACTTTGCCACATTTTATGGTTTAAGTTTATGCTATGGCGGTGTTGAGGTTTTGGGAATTTTTAAGGTCTTGGGAGGGAGGTATCCCTCATAGATGTCAAGGGTTTGCTATATTGAATTAGAGAAAAATCTCTTTGAGTCTCAGGGTATAAAGAGCAACTGAAACTCTGTATTTATTCCTATCCATGGAGCAAAGCAGTTGTTTTATTTTCCTGCTCTCAGTTACGGTTTGTCAAGTTCAGGTTGACAAGGGGCTTGAGGTGGTTGGAAGGGGGTTGGGTAGTGGTTGGAAATCTGAGATTATGCTCTCCATCCATTGACTCTTGCTCTCTAACCTGCTCAGGTGATGTGGAGAAAGCAGTGACTGAACTGATCATTGATTTTGACATAAACGCTGAAGAGGAGGGTCCCTACGAGGCGCTGTATAACGCTGTCTCCTGCCATTCGTTGGACAGCATGGCCAGTGGCCGATCATCTGACCGAGACTCCATGAACAAGGAGGCCGAGGCAGCAGGAGTGAAGACTACTGGAGTGAGGCCTGTATGTGGCCTAGGGCCCTCGACAGACAAACGGGGGCTGTGTTGTCAGCCTGTGTTTTGGTGGAGCGCCGGGAGAGGAAGTATGCGCCAAGTGCCTGCTAGCTTTCCAGAGGCCTGCATCCTACTCCCCTTGTTCTCCTAGGCCTCTCCCACATCTCTCTTGCTTTTTGTGGTTAATCTAAATAGATCCCCTTGAGGTAGAATTTTGGCTTTTCTGATTTCAATATAACATGTCTGCGTTGTTCTGTTAGTTTTTGGTATTAGAGCAAATTGAAGCATTTTTTCCATTTAGCCTTGTGCGGCTTCTGTCTTTGGGGTCTTAGCTGTATGTTGATAGTTTTCTCTCCTGAGAGCAGTTCCACAGTGGAAGAGCTCACTGAAGCAAGTTCTCGTCTCCCCTGAGTGCATCCTCACCTTCCATTTGCCCTCAGAATGGTATCCATTTGGATCTGGACGGATTCTGCATTAAGCAGGGTTGTAGCAGGACTTAATTGGATATCGCATGTGTTAGTATGTGGCATTCCTGTTTTTCCCAGTTATAATCTCTCTAGCCATTTCTTTCTCAAGGTCCACCTTCCCATCTGACTGCTCCTTTCTCCAGTGCTTGCTTCTGCCTCCAGTCTTGTCCATTGTTCTCAAGAGGTTTTACTCCCTTTTTCTCCCTTAGGGTTTTACTCTGAGCCCAAGCCTGAATCACTGTTCCCCTGACCGACCTTCCTACATAGCCAGTACAATAATCTGAGGTTTTGAGCACCGCATTTTTATTGAACCTGCCACTGCTCTTAGTCCCAGTGATCCCAGCTTGAGGCAGATTTCCAGGTGTATATTATTCCTTCCTGTAGTAGAGGCCAGCCTTATCCCTTTTGGTCTGAATCTGCCTTATGACCATTCAGATGAACCTTTGGCCACTGGGTGATCCTTGGGTTTTTCAGATGTGCCCTGGGAATGGCTTGGTGTTTCTTAGTGTTCTTTTTTATTAGGCTTAGTACTGTTTTTTGTTTGCCTGGTCCTAGAACAGTGCCAGCATTTCTGTATGAATTTCGGAAAGGCCCACCTGTCTTGTGGTAGCCCACTGGAGTGGGTATTCTCAAGGACCGGTAAGACTCCTTATGAGTGGTGGAAGCACGTGCTTCTGTGGACAGAAGTGATTTCCTGTGCTTCCGCCTTAGGTGCAGTGAAGCAAGCAAGCCGGCCTGTGGAGGAAGGCATCGTTTTTTGTGGTACTTACAGGTGATGTCCATTAGAGGGAGCCGGAGGCCTTACCAGAGGAACACATGGTTCCTGAAGCTAGCTCTGAATTACCAAGTTCCCGTGGGCTTCGCCACTGATTTATAGTCTCTTTGTTCTGTCCCACTCCAAGAATCTGTCCTCCGGTGGACTTGCTAAGTAAAAACTGATGCATCTTGGGATGCGTGCTTTGCCATTCTTACTTGAATATGTGGTGGCTGTACTACCTGCCTGGCTCTTGGTAATGAACCTTGGCCAGGGGACTGTTTGTTCTACACCTTACAAATGCCGTGGATGGTGAGCCTAACTCAGCTCAGCCCTTGCAGGCCCCTGGGCCAGCGTTCTCACGTTCAGGAAAAAAGAGGCTCCTGCTTCTCTTTCTTTCCAGTGTCTCTGGTGATCACTTCTTGCACAAGAGGTGTTCATCTTGTTCTTTCTAGGCTCCTTTAGTCTTGAGAAGGCTTCTGGGATGGGTCCTTTTTGTCGTTGTTGTGTTTCATTTTGTTTTTCCCTGGCTGTTTTTGTCCCAGGGTTGGATAGCTGGTGTAGATGACAGGCCTGCTGCCTTTGCTAGTCCCTTCCATACATGGTGCCCCTTGGAAGGAACCAAGCTTGTTTCTGCCCTGCTGTAGGAAGACCGGCTAGGGAAAGTGGAACTCACTGGGAAATGTGATCTCATAGCCTTGTTTGGCTTGAAAAGACGGATCTGTTTTAAGGTTGTTGCCATTAGGCATCCATTGGGTTCCGGGGAGTGTAGGAATGACTGATTTATCAAGATAGAATCTGGAGGGGCGAAGTGTATTTGAACAGAGGGAGGTCATGGATGCCGAATGCTAACCGAATGCTACCTAACGCTGGCTGCTCCTGCTGCTCCTGGGACATGGATTTGTCTTCCAGACTTTTCCAAGGCTCTTGCATAATTCGACATGTTCCTCTACCCTTTCATAAATATTCTTGTCCTAGCAACACAGTGAACTAACCTACAAGGCTGGGAATGAGCCTGCAAGCCAATTCCTGGGTCAGGTTCCCACTCCCTTCCCTATAGAAACATTGATTATGGAGCAGGATTAGGACTTTGGACTGTAAACAACGCTGCCCGGTCCCTTAGGTACTATGGCAAGCTTCTCCCCAGCCTTCTGTCACCAAAGGTGGTGTGTATTACTGAAATTGTCGGCCACATTTGACCTCCCTAATCCCTGCTTCAGGGTGTTTCTTGCTCTAGGGCAGGGACTGCAAAATGTGGCCCACAGGCAGCTGCCCATTTTTGTGAATAAAGTTTTATTGGAACACGGCCACACTCATTTGCATATCTTCTCTGGCTCTGTGGTACTGCTGTGGCAGTGGCGGGGCTAACTGCAAAAGCCTAAAATATTTTCTCCACGGCCCTTTAAGAAAGAGTTCACCAACTCTTACTCCAGGGCAGACAACCGGCAAATATTCCTTTTTGAAATGGGCAGGGATGAAAGGTTTTAGTATGTGAGCGATGCGTGATACTAGTCATTGAAGGAGGTGACCAAGAACTGGATAGAGACCAGTTCTGAGCTTCGACGAATAAATGGGGGTAACGTTAAAGTTTGAACAGGAATTGACGTTTTTTGTCCTTGATTGCTTTCCTCATTACTTCCTTAATAACGTGGGTTTGTTTGAACTCTGACAAGTTGATTGCTTTGATTTACTGCTGCTTCTTTTTAACCAGTCTGAAAGTTGAGCCACTGGCTTTTCTAGGCTAGAGTTTTATTATGGATATTGGACATTTTCTGATAAGGCAGGGCCATGGTTTCAGTGCTATTTCTCACTGTGGTCTAGAATATGAAAGCTGTGTTTATACTCTCTGCTACAAACATCAGAAAGTGAAGAGCATGCTGGCCGAAGTGTGTGTGTGTGTGTGTGTGTGTGTGTGTGTGTGTGTGTGTGTGTGGCGGGGGTGGGGGGGTAGGGGGGTACAGATACTAAACCATGTGTTTAGGTACTGATCCTTGAGTTTAATCTCTCAGGGGAGTTCTTTACATTCTTCTTCATTTCCAAGAGCTAAGATAAGAACAGAAAGTTAGGTAATCGAAAAAAGAGATAGTAAAATACTTTTTGAAAAAAGAGATAGTGAAATACTTTTTCTCTTCTACAGAGGGAACGGCCACCGCCTCCAGCAAAGCCACCACCTGATGAAGAGGAGGAAGACCGCATAGATAAGAAGTATTTTCCCTTGACAGCTTCTGAGGTAGAGGGTTGAGGGTTTATTGCCATCACTAAAATACGATTTTTTGCAAGTACCTTGATGTGTGCTTAAAGAAGACTTTTCTTTCTCATTTGCTTATCGCCTTTTTGGATTAGTAAATTTTGTGCATATCAGTAATCTGGAAGAAGACCTTTCCAACCCATTCAGAAATAGGAAGGAAAGAATTGTAATGGAGCTGTCCAGCGGATAGGCCAATTATTGATCCACATTACACATTGAAAGTAAACCGTCCACATTCCTCCTGGCTCTAGTAGCTAAACAGTTTGACTTCTTGCTTGTTTTGTTCCTGTGTCCTCTTTTGATACAAAATGTGGAGTATGGCCTTAATCGCTGTTCTGTAGACGATATCCTATTAGCGAACTTTGGTGGTTCTGCCCCAAGTGTCTTATTTCTGTTTTCACATTTTTCTTCTCCATTTCACATGAAGAATCCACCAGGACAAACATGGAAAATGTCATGAAGACTCATTTTAGAAGAGAAATAGGAGTCGTGGGGGTGGGAGAAAGCAAAGAAGGTTATTTGAGAAGACTAATCCACCTTTTTTTGTTTGTTTGTTTTGTTTTTAAGATTTTATTTATTTATTTGACAGAGAGAGATCACAAGTAGGCAGAGAAGCAGGCAGAGAGAGGAGGAAGCAGCCCCCCCCTGCTGAGCAGAAAGCCCGATGTGGGGGTCGATCCCAGGATCCTGAGATCATGACCTGAGCCGAAGCCAGAGGCTTTAACCCACTGAGCCACCCAGGCGCCCCACTAATCCACCTTTTTAAAGAAGAATTATTATCATGGGGCAAATAGTTCAATCTTTCTTCTTGGTTGTATGAAGAAATCATATTTTCTGTGAGCTTTCATTTTCAGAATGCTCCTTTAATCCTTACCACTGTGCAGAGAATATGTTTATTCAGTATTTATTCAAAATATTATATAAATTTCATTATTTTGTTGCTCATTCAGTGGTCTGTTGTTCTTTAATTTAAAAATCAGCTGAGGGGCGCCTGGGTGGCTCAGTGGGTTAAAGCCTCTGCTTTCATCTCAGGTCATGATCTCAGGGTCCTGGGATCGAGCCCCACATCGGGCTCTCTGCTCAGTAGGGAGCCTGCTTCCCTCTCTCTCTCTCTCTCTGCCTGCCTCTCTGCCTACTTGTGATCTCTGTCAAAGAAATAAATAAAATCTTTAAAAAAAAAAAGCTGATATAAACTAGTCATCTAAGTCTCATTACTTTATCCCTAGAAGGTCATATATTGCCACAGACCATCCAGTGAGACAGGTTCTTTGACTTAGTAGAAACTCATGGAACCAGAAGGAAGGCTTTTATTTAACAAAATGGATATTAAATACAAGGATATCCTTTTAAGAACGTAAAAGTCAGTGTTGGAAATAGGGGAAGATGTTTATGCTGGGTGCAAATTCTGTCCCTATTTCTTTGTATGCCTTCATTACAAAATGCTTATTATCAGGTTTCAACTAAAGGGTCTCTAGAATTATAGCCTCTAAGGTGATAATACATTACTAGCAGTTAGAAGTGCATGTAGCAGATCCCTGCATATTTTTAATATGGAGATTTGCTTCCTTAACTCCATTTTTATAAGGAGAAACCTTTACTTATGTTACTTACGGAGCACGTTCAACTGGGGCTAAGTCTCTACAAATGCCTTATGCCACGTCTTTAACAAGGACTTAGACTAAAATTCCTAATGCCCAAGGATAAATGCAAGGCTCTTAAAGAAATATTAGATAATGAAGACTTTCTATTCTCCTCAGGCTTTTCAGAGAATGTGATTTGTTGATAATAGTGTCAACAGAGGGGCACCCAGGTAGCTCAGTCAGTTAAGTGTCTTTCTGCAGCTCAGGTCATGATCACTGGTCCTGGGATCTGGACACATTGCTGGGCTTCCTTTTCAGTGGGGAGTCTGCTCCCTCTGCCCTGCCCCCCCACCTCATACATGCATACACGTGCTCTCTCTCTCTCAAATAAATAAAATCTTTAAAAAAAAACAATAGTGGGACGTCTGGGTGGCTCAGTTGGTTAAGCAGCTGCCTTCGGCTCGGGTCATGATCCCAGTGTCCTGGGATCGAGTCCCACGTCGGGCTCCTTGCTCAGCAGGGAGCCTGCTTCTCCCTCTGCCTCTGCCTGCCATTCTTGCTCTGTCTGCCTGTGCTTGCTCTCTCTCCCTCTCTCTCTCTCTGACAAATAAATAAAATCTTAAAAAAAAACAAAAAACAAAAAACAAACAATAGTATCAAGAAATAAGGGGAGAAATTTCCATATTACTCTCCTGGATGTGGAGACTCTGAGATGCTTCTTCTAGGACTTGCTTGTGAATAGTCTGAAATTCTGGGTCAGTTGGGCCACTGCAGTCAGGAGTTGAAAGACCATGAGAACCCCAGCTTTGCTTACTTAGTGATTATAAGTAAATAAGTACAGAGGAGATGTGGTCTATGTCATTATCCTTTTAATGATCAAAGCAGATTTTCTTTGCTGTAGTTTAAATGACTAGGTCTTCTCCAGCAGTGAACTTTTATTTCTTTTTCTTCAGACTCTAGTCTTCCCTGTTTTGATTTCTTACTTAGTAGGCTTTACTACCCTAACCCTCATATCCTAGGAAGCACTGGCTCATCACAGTTGACTTTTATGTTTGGCAGGCCATCTGCTTCAATGTTTGTGTCCCATTCCCTAGGCTTGTCATTGTCAGGTGACCCATGGAAGCCTTTAAGGGAAGCTGAGTATAGCTGTCTCCAGGGGAGCTTATCAGATTAATGACCAGGTCATGAAACGGGCTTAAAGAAATTAAACACATACACATGTGTGTGCACACGAGCTACTGAGACGTTTTTGCCCTGCCAAATGGGCTGTCAGCTGCATCGGACTGACCACGGCCTTCTCTGTGTTGAGATGTTTTAAACATTCATGAGAAGGCGCAGCTGCCGTGGTATCTCTTCCCAGAAAACTGCCCACACTCCTACTGGTCATTCTGTTGGTCCAGTTAGGTGGTGACTGGTAGTAGCTTCTCTTTGCAGCAGAAATGTTTCTTTCTACATAACAGAGAATATGGCTTTTTGGCTCCGATTTACTGCAGGCCCTAGAAGAAAGGGGTAGAAAAGATTAAGGAATAATCTGGTAAAGAGCAGAATCCTTTCTGTTGAAAATCAGTTATTGCCATATTTACTGTGACACAGGGCTTCTTGAGTGGGAGTTAGGAAGGCTCAAAGCAAAGCAGTCTCTTGCTTTATTATGAGATTTTAATCCCATAGCTGGCAGGAGCCAGGACTAAGAGGAAAAGATCACCCGAGAAGTTGTCTGGATATGAGCAGGGGACTCTCACTAGAGAGTCTAAAGGAGGGAAGGAGTTCCAAATTGGATGCAAAGTCTTATATCCCGGGGCGGGTGGCGGGGTGGGGAATGAGGACATTTGGGTCCAGAATCAGGGGAAGTGAATTTCATGGCCCTGGCTCTGCTGGTTGCTCTCTGTGTAACCTTGGGCAAGTCCCCAGACCTGTCTGGGAACTCAGTTTGGGCATCTGCGAAATGAAAGAGCTGGAGCCAGGTGTTCTCTGGCTGTGATTGGAACGGTTCGGGTCCCTTCCAGCTCTAGCATTTGCTGGTGTTGTGCTTCTCGTTGTCGTGCCCGAGAGCCAAGCACAGAGTGACCGAAGGTCCAGTGGGCCCCATTTTCCAGATGGAAGTCATCAGCTGTCCTCTTTGAGAAGAAAGGGTATTATAGGCCGGGTATCCAGACTGTCAGATACCTTTCAGAAGCATGCCTGGGGCTATACAAGGGTCCTTGCTGTGTGCAGAACACTCACGGAATCGGATTTCCAGGGCTCTGGCTAAGTAATAGGTATGGGTGTGTAAACCTGCAGAACACAAATTCCTGTCTATAAAGCCTGTGGTATTAAGTTGACACTGTATGAACTGCTTAATGGCCCCTCTTTGTTCCCTTAATTGTCTTCCTATGAAGAGGCGAAAGGAATAAGTAATACAGGCAAATGGCTCGTTGTCATGAAATAGCTTTTAGCTTCCAGGTGGCTTTCAGTAAAGTGGAGGTTCCTGCTGTGCTTAGCAGAATTTCGGAAAGAGACCATCATTCTGCCTTTGGAGTGGCAGCCTTGTTACCAAACAGGAGCCATGGCCTCTCCTTTATTCGGGAGCTGCCAGCCAGAATCCTTGTTGTCTCGTTAGGCCATAGCATAGTGAGCTAAGTCTCCAAGAAGCAAAACCCTGATGAATCACAAACCTGATTTATCTCTAGTGAGCTGTGGGACATGTCTGAAGGAGGAGGTTTCTGCTTATACCAAAGAATCACATTTGTAAGGGTACCATTATTTGTTGGGAGGACTTGGGAATTCCTCTGAACCCCTCTGTTCATGATGTATCACTTCTCCAAGCCAAACTGCTCAGGAAGAGGTTTTGTGCTTTGGCTCACTCTCCTAATAGCTGGTACATGATTATTCTTAATTTGTCTATGAAACGCATTGGATTCTTAGGACAGATGAGCCAGAACGATCCTCTAAATTGAGGATCTCCATTCTCTCTCTCGGTGTGACTGTGGCACTAATTTAAGGTGTTTCTGGCCTGGTTTGAGGAGGCAGCTTGGCCACCTTCGTACCATGATTAGCTGTGGCCACAAGGCCCTTAGCTGCCTAGACCTCGTTGGTGGGTATAGAAGCCCGCTCTGGTCCAGTTATTCCATCAAAGATGGCTGCCTGGATCAGGGATTTCTCCATAGACAGAGCTGCTTTGTTTTCTCCAGTGAAATTCATACTGCCTCACCGTTTGACTCCTTTCAGAACAGAGATTGGTGGAATTAATTTAAACTCATAGTATCATAAATGTAGCAGGAAGCTGGCTTTTGAGAGAAACTTCCCTATAACCCCCAGGACCTGAAAAGAAAGGCTTACCAAATAAAGAAGGGTGCATAGAGCCCTTTGTTTCTGGTAAATGGCAGTCATTCGGGGTCAATCAGAAGTCATCTGATCCCCTCTTGAGAAGGTGGGAAGTATTCCAGCCTTGGGATAGTGTGTGTACATATTGGGGAAGAATTGCAGAGAAGGAAGACCTTTGTGAGGCACCCTAGCTAAAAACCACTCAGAAGCTACTATCCACTGGAAAGAGACCATGCAGAACACTGTGATGTTGGGAGAGGCAAGGGAAGGAAGGATCTGGGAGCTTATTGATGGCTTTTTGAAAGATAAAATGAGGTAAGAAAAGGCGAGTGTTTTACTCAAAAGCCACTGAGATCTGAGGTACAGGTGTGTATCCAGAAAGGCAGCTGTGGTACCACGTGATGCTTGAGCTCTTTACCTCCTCTGCCGACCCCCCTTCTCTCTGGCAAGAAAAGAGCCAATAATCTTGAATTTGTGCTTCATAACCTGTCCTGGCATTAGGCACCCACACGAGAAAGTCTGTGGTGTTTCCTTTCCTAGGTCTTGGCCATGAGACCCTGGATTCAGGGAAGCACAGCCCGGGAAGAGGAGGAGCATCCTTACGAGCTGTTGTTAACAGCAGAAACCAAGAAGCTGGGATCCATGGATGGGGATGGAAAACCAAAAGGTACACCCCCACCCCTAGCCCACTCCCCGCAGAAACAATTGCAAAAGGATTTTTAAAGTTCGTGATCCTGGGCGGGAAGTAGAGGGTGATGTTCCTTGGGGTGGGGAAGTTGGGTGTCACAGCAGTTGGGAGTGGTGGGAGTGTTGTGACCTTTCGTTCGCAATGCCCTGCATTAGCGTTGGCCTGCCCCCCCTGGCACACCCCCCCCCCGCCTTCAGCACGTGAAGCAGGGAGGTGGTCAGGTCAGACCAGGCCATGGCTGTGGAAGGGGAGACAGCCTGTGATGTGACCGAGATAGATTTGGGGTCTCAAGTCAGAAACCCTCAAGTTCATGTGGTAGAAAAACAAGCCCAACAAGTCAGTCCCTTGGGGTTCAGGCTGACGGCACAGGCTCTGCTTTGAGTCCTGACCTCAGAGTGAGACACTCCTGGGGAGGGGCCCGTGATTGGCTGCCACCCCGTAACTAGAGTGCTCTGTCGCCTTGGCCTACTTTCATTGCCTCTGCGAAATTCCGTTTCCTCTGTGAGGGAGCGAGTGCTGCAGGACGGAGAGCCAGGCCGACGACGGTGGACGTGGGACAGACTCTGTGCTAAGAACAGCAACAAGGGGCAGTGCCATTCCCACTGCACGCGGAAGGGGACTCTCCCCGCTCTTTATAGCTTTCGGGTACTAGATCCTTCATGGGGTATGATTAGCGCCTCCTTTCAATCCTGACTGTCACGGTTCCGGTAAGAAGGGGGGGGTGCGATGGCTTCTTTCGAACCTCCCTTCGCTGGGCCTGTTGGAGGGTGGGGGGGTGGAGAAGAGAACATGTACGTATGTGTCTGACATTGGAGAACTGATTTTTAACTGATGTGTTTAAAAGGTTGCTCTTCCAGCACGCAGAAACTTTGTGGTCATTTTTATAGTAGTTGTTTTGTTTTGTTTTGTTTTGTTTTATGGTTTCCATTTGGAGCTTTCTGGGGGAAAAAAAAAGTTACAATTTAAATGTGGCAAAATTTACCCTTTTTGTGTTCAGTTCTGGGAGTTCTGACAAATAACGGTTATATAACTGCCAGTCAGTACGGAATGATTTTATCACACCAAAAACTCTCTTATGTCCTTCTGTAGTCAGTTCCACACCCTTCCCTTACCTCTGGCAACCACTGCTTTTATGTCAGTCCCAATACTTTTGCCTTTTCCAGAATGTTCTATCAGTGGGAATCATACCATATGTACCCTTTGAGTCGGGCGTCTCACACTTAGCATAATTCACTGAAGGTTGCTCCATGTTGTTGTGTGTATTGGGGATTTGTTACTTTGCATTTCCAAGTAGTATTCCATTGTTGGGGTGTACCACAGGTACCCATTCTCTAGTCAAGGGGTACTTGGGTCACTTATAGTTCTTGGCAGTTACAAATAAAACTAAACATTTGTAGGTTTTTGTGTAAACATCGGTTTCATTTCTCTTGAGAAAATGCTAGGAATGGGATTGCTGGGTCCTAGGTAAGAAACTGCCACACCATTTTCTAGAGTGGTTATGCCATTCTGCTTTTCCATCAGAGTCACAGTTGCTGTGTATCCTCCCCTGGATATTGTCGGGTTTTTAAAATTGTAGTCCTTCTATTAGGTGTATAGTGATATTTCATTGTGGATTTAATTTGTATTCCCATAATGATTCATGATGTGAACATCTGTTGGTATGATTATTTGCCATCCGTATAGCTAATGAAGTGTCTGTTCAACTCTTCTCCTCATTTAAAAAAATTGGGTTGTTTATGGTCTTATTGAGTTAGTTATGAGAGTTCTTTGTATGTTTTGGACACTCTTTATCAGATATGTAATTTTCTCCTAGGCTGTAATTTGTCTCTTTATTCCCTTATGCCTTGTGGAGAGCAGAGGTTCTTACTTTTGATGACAGTGTATCTTTTCTTTTCTTTTATGGATAAGTTCACAAGTATTTGTTCCTATATTTTCTTCTAGAAATTTTGTAGGTTTAGGTATCCATTTAGGTGTATGACCCATTTTGAGGTAATTTTTGAATATGGTGTGAGGTGTAGATAGAGATTCACTTTTTTGCATGTGGATATCCAGTTGTTTCAGCACGATTTGTCAAGGACCATCCTTTTCTTGCCTATGTCACTTTGTTATTCTTTTTCAGAATTGTTTTAGATATTCTTTCCATATAAAAATTTAGAATGAGTCAGTTGATTTCTACAAAAAGTCCTGCTGGATTTTTATTGGAATTGTGTTGAATCTATATAGCAATTTGGGGAGCTTTCTTAACTGTATTGAGTCTTCTAATCATGTTGCTAGGTTTTTAATTCAAATATTTAGAGAGTGGAGAGTAGAGAATGAGTTCTCTAGTTGTTTAATAATAAATCATACTGAAATTAACCCTTAAAGAGCAAGTATTTAATGCTCTTTTTGAAAGTGGTTCTTAGGAAAGAATTTTTAGCATCAAGGAGGAAGGAGATTATAATTCTCTCTCTCTTTCAAAGGCTTGATCTGGACCCACTCATTATGGGATAACTGGCTTCCTTTGGAAGGAAGAAAAAGTGAAAGTCAAACTTCATAAATGGGTCTGGTCTCCTTGGCTGCCAAATGCAGGAATTTTCTTTTTCTTTTTTTTTTTTTTAAAGATTTTTATTTATTTATTTGACAGACCAATCACAAGTAGGCAGAGAGGTAGGCAGAGAGAGTGGGGGAAGCAGGCTCCCTGCTGAACAGAGAGCCCAATGCGGGGCTTGATCCCAGGACCCTGAGATCATGACCTGAGCTGAAGGCAGAGGCTTAACCCACTGAGCCACCCAGGCACCCCCAGATGCAGGAATTTTCTATCCTCAAGTCAAGAGATCTCCAGGTTAAGGAGTAAACTGCCCCAGATTACTTAAGGCCTTGTATCTCCTACTTTGCTTTGGTTTCTTCTAGCTCGGCAATACTGGGCTAACTGTTACGAGTAGGTGGTACGGGAAGCAGATCTGAGTGGACCACAGCATGTGGGAAGTGCGTGCCTCCAGGCAAGCTGCTTGGATGCTCAGAGAGCTTTCAGACAAAGGAGCTGAGACGTTAAAGATGAAAATGGGCTCTGTCCGTTTCTCGTGAGCCTGGAAGGAATGCCGGCTAGAGTTGGTAAATGTGAGACAAGTCAGCAGATGATATTATGGATTAGTACACAGTCAGTCTTTTCTGCTTTTTCACTAATGTCATTATCCAAGGCAGCTTTTATGGATTAATTCATCAGTTCTGAAAAGGCGGTGTTAATGAGACTACCACAGCTTTTGGCTCTCCTTACTGTAATTTGCAAACCTACTGCAGGAGGGGTGGGATGGGAGATTATTTAGATTACATTTTAAAGTAGATATGTATTAGCTCCCAGGAAAAAAATTTAAACAATACAGAAGTGAATACAAGTAAAATGGTCAAATCTTCTCACCTCTCCGCTACTCACAGTTGCTGGAAGTGACATAGTTCTAAGTGTAGTATCCGCTTCAGGTTGTTTGCGGTCTTTATTTTTTAAAAAGTGACTATGGGATACCATTTTGTTTGTTTTTAACAATCTAAAATGGGATCATAGTTCACAAATGGTTTTGCACACTTGTTTTTTTAACTTATCTTGTCTATAGATCATGGGTACAATTTTGTTTTACGTTCTTAAAGATCTACCTTACTGTTTTTGAATGGTTGTTAACTATCCCATGACTCATTTTTCCACTGTCTAGTGGATGGATATTTACATTGCCTCCAGTATTTCTCTATTATAAATGAAGCTGTTGTGGACATGCTCTACACATTTTCTTACATGCTTACAAGAGTATTTCTTAAAAGACTTTGATAGAAAGTAGAATAAACCAGTCCGAGTGTAGGTACATGTCTAGATTTAACTGGTAAAGCTGAAGTGCCCCTCCCTTGATGGTTAATGAGCACACGCTTTCCCTTTCCTTCACCAACGTGCGATAATAGCACTCTTTAATGTTTTTCACCATGATAAGCCAAAGAAGTGTCTTTTGTAATTAGCCTTTGCCTGATCTAGTGAAACTGAGCATCTTGGTCATTAATGTTAGATGGTCCACGAGTGCCTTTTTCCCTCCTAATTTTCTACTTAGAAGTTAATTAATGGTAGTGGAAACACTTCATATAAATACTGATAATATTTGACCAAAGTGATACCCAGGGGGAAGTTTATATCTTTAAATTTATTTGTTACAAAACAAAGACTGGGGCACCTGAGTGGCTCAGTCAATTAAGTGTCCAACTCTTGATCTCCGCTCAGGTCTTGATCTCAGGTTTGGGAGATCAAGCCCCGTGTTGGGCCCCATGCCCAACATAAATAAATAAATAAATAGACTAAAACTTAACCAAGAGAAAGTAGCAGAGAGGAATTAATAAAGATAAAAGCAGATAGTATATTTCACATACTTTATAGTATGCATGTTATACCTCAGTAAAGAAAAAATATAAAAGCAGAAATAATGAAGTAAAAAAAAATAGATTTGACCATTACAATGAAAACTTGCTTGTTTTTTAAAGATCTCTGATAATTCTGATCAAGAAAAGAGGAAAAAACATAACACATAGTAATAACATAAAGCACACATATAAAGCACAAATTTGAAGATTTGAAAAACTAATAATAGTTTATAGAAATAAATTTGGGGGGTTAGAGTTGCTGCCATCCCCCAGGATGAATTGTCCTGGAGACTTATTGGTCCATCACAATGTATGATAGCAGTGGGGTTTCCGGTGGCATTTAGTGCCTGGTGACTAAGCATCTGGCACTATGTATGATAATTCTGCAGTTGTTAGATTGCCATTTATGTCAGTAGATATAACAAAAACTGACAGAAGTTGAAAGCAGTCCACGAAGTAGAAAACTCATCTCTCCGGAAAGGTCCTAGGCATGGATGGTTTTATGATAGTTTTATCTAGCTAGGTATTCCTCCGTTATTTAAATGATTCCCACCATAGAAGTCCTCAGAAATCATTACTCAGGGCTAGCATAACTAGCAATGAGAGCAGTGTTCCTAGTTTCATGTAGCATAGTCACTTATTTCGCTTTAGTATTTAACTCTTTGCCCACTGGACATTCTGGACATACTGTTGAAGCAGTGGACAACTTTCCAGGTTTGACAGCAAATGGGAAAGTAGCCAAGAGCTCTGAAAATCATTGTTCTCTGTGGTGCTTCTCTGCAGCATCCACTAATAGGCTTAGGTCCAGGTGAAGTGGTCACTTAGTGTAGGACAGTGGTGCATAATTATCTGAAGACAGTGGTACATGTGGACTGTTTGGCACACAGCTACACGCTGAGGTTTTTTAGAAGCAAGAAAGTCAATATTCCTGAGAGCCACACATTTAGAGCTAAATGAAGTTTATGCATGAGCACGAAGGGGAGGGGAGGAAGATGTTAGCTTTTCCCTCTTCTCCCGCATCCAGAGCGCTGCCAGTTCCCGAGCCGTTAGGGAATTCTGTAGTGTAAGCCTTGGGTTTTCCCTTTGCCAGCTTGGGATTGATTCTCAGGTGTGCCTCCAGGTGCAGTCCCATTTTTACATTTGGTTTAGTAAGACTTCAGGAAGAAGACCGGATCAGTACCTGTGTTCAATTCACCATCTTTACCTGGAAGCCTAGGTCACCTTCTCATGGTGGATGCCAAGGAGTAAGTTTGGATGCTTTTCCCAAAGGCACACACACACACAAAAAGTAAATGAGACAGTTTAATAATTAAGCCTTACCTTCAGCAGTTTCCTCTTCTCTCACCTTCTCACGTTAGAGGAGCTCCTGCCAAAGTCCTACTGTATAAGTGTCGTGCTCTTATGAATTTATATTTCTGAGTTGGAATAGTTTGCTTTTCTTTCCATTGTGGAACAAGTCCAAGCCTTGTGAACTATACATCTATATTTTTCTCCCACAAAATGTATTGACAGCCATTTATATACATATGTATTTTTGAGACATCTGTAAAATACATAAAAGGGCAGAATATGTTAAAATTCTACAAAGTGATATAAAGTAATTTTGGAGTTCAAAAGAGGGCTAAATTATTTAGTGCAGGAGATCGGGGATGACTTTGTGAAGGAAGTAGCATTTGAGCTAAACCCCAAAGCAGAGAATCCTACTGGCTAGGCAGAAGTAAGGAGGAAGGCGAGGGCATTCCAGGCAGAGGGAGTGGCATAAACATCAGTAAGGTGTTGGGAGATGATAGCGCTTCTGTTTGGAGAATGGTAAGTAATCCAGTTTGGCTGGAACAAAGAACTGGTTGTAGAGATTGGGATCTCCAATGTTAGTCATCATTCCAAAGACTGTGCAGTGTTGTTGTAGCTTTTTGAGTGAGATGGCAGGAATAATTGTGGAATCTTAGATGGGAGCGACTAGAGGCAGGAATACTTTGAAGTCAGGAGACTTCAAGGAATCTTTTGAAGGAAATTAGGATCCAAACTATAGGTCCAGGAGGAAGTGATAAGAAGGGAAGGTAGGGATGGTAGAGGTATAGAGGAGGTAGAATTCGCAGGACCTTACAGTCAGATGTGGAAAAATCAGGAAGAGAGGGTATTAAGGATGATTCTGAGGTTTTTGAGCTTGGGAAAATATTGTGCATCTAACAAATAGGGGATTGAGGAGGGACATGTCTGAAGGAAGACGTTAAGTTCAGTTTTGACTATGTTAAGTTTGAGGCGTTTCAGGTACAGGAGAATATCCAGGTAGAGGTACTCCATAAACACTTAAAAATGTGGGTCCTAGTGTTCAAGAGAGGTGGAAAGATTAGAAATGCAGATTCATGAATCATACAAGTTGAGGTGATGGGTAACATGAAATATTAATCAGTTGCTGAGGGAGAAACTAAAGGGATTGAAGAAGTCAAAAATACAACCATATTTAGAAGCCCAAGGGTAAAGAAATACAGGAAGATAATCAGGATAAAGCAGTGCCATAGAAGCCGAGGCTGAATGTGACAGAACCCCAAGATGCCTGTTGTTTAAACAAGATAGGAGTCTAGGGCTAGCATGGCAGTTCATGATTGTCAAGGAACCAGTCTCTTTCTGCCATCTCATGGTTCAGGGTGACTATTCAAGTTCATGCTGTCAGCACAGGAAGGAAGAAAGGGGAGGAAGGAGGGCGCTTCACAGATAGCTCTCAAAAGGTGCACGTACTACTTTCACTTATAACCCATTGGCCAGAATTTGGTCATGTGACTATGCCTAACTACAGAGACGTTGGGAAGTATAATCTTAAGGTAGGTGGCTATGAGCCAATTGAAAAAAGTCCTATGACCAAGGAAGAAGGGGAGAGTGAGTCCCAGGGATAACTGGTAAACCGTGTCAAGTAATACATAAAGAGCTAGACAAAGGAAGACTATAAGAAGGGTTCAGCAGTTAGAAGGGCAATGGTAAATTCAGGATAGGGATACACCCCATCTTGTAGAGTAGGTGGGAAGAGATCAGATTATCCCCACTTTTTGACGTGGCATTGAGAGTAGCTGAGGTTTCTCTGACCTAAGTCTCATCAGGAAATTGGTGTGATTGTATCCAAGAGTATAGGCACTGAAGGAAAGATGATAGTCTGAAAAGAGCAGGAGAAATGAGGACTCCATTTTACAATGACACCGCAGTTTTCAAGAGATAAATGAAATGGTGGCCCGGCCTGGTAGTCCACTTGGACTCTTGCTCTACCACATACTGGCTGGTGACTGAGGAAGTCATTTAACCTCTTTAAGCCTGACTTTCTACATGTAAAGTTGGGGTACATATTCTTATCTCATGATTGTTGTGAATATTAAAGAAGAAAATGGTTAGCAGCATGTCCAGCATAGAACAACTAGTACCCAACACAGTGTGGCTGTTGGAAGCCAGCTGAGTTAAATAAACTGGTAGAAGACTAAATCAGTTGTTTCTTGAGTATTCAGCGGGGCTCAACATTCCAGCAACTGGAGAAGAGAAAGCAAATGGTCGCGAATACCCAGTGTTGGAACTGGCAGAAGATCAAGGGATACAGAGATGTCAAGTGTGCTGTTAAATTAGACACAGTTAAGTATCATGGCTGGTCGGAAAGTGAGCCAAGCAGAGCTGGTATAGTGAATAGGGAAATTTGGGGGGCCAGAGGTCCAACAACAGGGAGTAAATAGACTGTCCAAGAGAAATTTAAGGAAATGGGGGAGCTATAAGGTAATCGGAACCAAGTCAAGGTAGAATAGCCCTGAGTTCCAAAGCTGGGCTGTAACCCATGGGGGCTACAGTGGGTAGAGACGGGTTCTGACCTGAAGATTCTTAACTGCACTGCTACATATCACCCTGCACCAAACTTGCAAGACTACTAGACCTTCCCTGCCGGTGGCGTTTTCTACTGTCTAATTTATAGGGCCACTTAGAAGAAACCAGTCTCCTTTTACAGAGTTTGGGAGAAAGGAAACCAGCCTGTGTGTGCAGCATGAGCGTGAAGAGCAGTTCGGAAATGGTTGTAAATGAAGAATGATGATAATGATAGCAGCTACCGTTTAATGAATGCTTCTCAGGGGCGGCCATGTGCTGAGTCCATGGTCGCTGATTAGGTCATTGTGTATCTTATGACAAATCTTCCGGGTGGGGGCTATTTTTATCACCGTGTAGTAGATGAGGAAGTTGGGTGTTAGAGCTGGGTCTTAAGCCCTAGTCTGGCTGAATCCAAAGCCTGCTTAGCCATGAGCTTGAACCGTTTTTATCCAGGGCCCTGCTGCTCTTCACATTCTTAACACTGTAGAAGTGGAAGATTCGTTTACCTAATTGGAATCAAATCATAGTAAATCTCAGTCCTAGAGAATGTACCCCAGCTTTGCTTTGCTTTCCTTTTCTTTCTTTCTTTCTTTTTTTTTTTTTAGAACCAGAGAGAAAGAAATCACAGGGCCGGGACTATACCTTGGGCTTCCCGAATCACCCAGTTCAGGTCTCTGTTTTTCTGATCGCCATGCCCCAGAGAATGGACTCTAGGTCTTCTTGTCTTATCAGATCACAGTTGCCAGCAAGTGTCTGCGTAACCTAGTCAGCACCTTCCTTCTGAGGAGAACATGGGGACTCTCCACAAGTAGCCGTGTACGTAGGAGTTCTCCTGGACACACGTGGTTTCTGGTGCTCACTGCAGTGACCAGAGAGTTGGAGGGTTCCAGGCCTTACAGAAAAAAGAGAGCAGAACAGTCTGGGTAACTGGAGTAACCTTCTCTGGGTTGGAGGGTTGATTTGACTTAGCAAGTTCTCATACAAACCACAGTTTTTAGCCCTAATCTAAACAGAAACTGTGACTGAAAATGTGTAAATGTTAAAATGTTATTATTCAAAAGCCCTTGAGATCCCTGTGGATCGTCGTCATCAGCATTAAAATGCAGTACGGAGGACCCCTTGCTTCAGCAGCTCACAGGGTAAAAGGAAAATGAACACCCAGAGTGAATAAAGATTGAAAGTTGAAGGGGCTGGGAATTAGCATGCGGGTGCGTGCTGCTCAGTCGAGCAGCTGGCCTTGATCTACGGGGAGAGTAAGGAAACAGCTGTCTCTGTGTCTTAGCCCCTTGTTTCTCTCCTGCAAGGGCAGGTTGTGGGGAGTGCTGACGGCAGTGTGGGAGGAGGATTGGAAGCTGTATGGTTCCAAGGGGGCAGTGCAGTGATTCCCAGTCAGAGGGAAAGAAAGCCTCAGGCCTGACAATTCTTTTCTGTGAGTCCGAGAGTCCATGAGTGCCCAGGCACAAGGTTTGTGGTTCTGCTTTTTAAGTGTGTTTCCACTAAACACTAAGCCTGTCAAGGCTTTACTTCTTCAGCGGCCAACTCAGAAGCTACCTCTTCCGAGACTGCTGGTTCCAAGTAATCACACTTTCCTTCCTGCTCACTGGGCATCTGATTTATACTTTTCTTAAGGCATCTATTAATTTTGGCCTTGAATTCTAGTAATTTCTGTGTATGCTAGTTTCTTCGGATAGCTGGTAAGCCCATTGAGAGGTCAGTGTCTTCAAATCTTGGGTGCCCCTTGAAGGCAGACATTTTGTACCTGCTTATTGGTGGAATGGGTATTCATAGCCACAGTTCTGGGGCCCATCTCTCACTCCAGCCTTCTCACTGTATTACCTTCTGTCCCTGCCTTCTGCTGTCAAGAGTTGTAAGGATAACAAAGGCAATGGATACTCGTACGTGTCATGGATGCTGTCTTTGGTGATCTTTCCGACAAACCTGTGAGCAGCCCACCAACTAGCAGACTAGTTGGTGGGCTCATCTGTGAGTGAAGCACTTTATAGTGGATCCTGTGTGGAGAATAGTAATTGTTAACATCTCTTGAAAGTTGACATGTGCCAGGTGTGGTTCTAATTGCTTGACACATATAATTTAATTCTCACAACAATCCTATGAAGTCGGCACTCTCAGGATCCCAGAATTATGGACAGGAGTTCTGGGCGCAGACAAGTTAAGAATTTGCTCAAGAGCTGGCTTGTGACCAGTACATTATATTGTTACTACCTCATCCCCGAGAGGCCTAATACTATTCTGACTTTACAAGGGACCACTGAGTAGTTCTTTTCCTACTTGTTGATTTGCCAGGATATCTAGCTTAGTCTTGGATATGGTTTTTTTATGGGGAAGAGAACACTAGGTTATTAAGATCCTGAGGATCTTCGATCTTGACAAGCTTTTCAAGCACCAAGGTGTCTTTCCTAGGGAATTGCCTGGGTAAGTCATGTAATCATAAGAATTCCTTTCCATGATTTCTTTTACTCTATAAAGTATTGGTAGATTGTGTTTTCCCTCATGGGATTATGGCCCTCAGAAACTTTTCCTCTTCACATATTTCCTCCTTCCATAAGTTTTCCATTCTTTCTTTCTGCCCACTTCCTTCCCCAGGCATCTGTCTGGTATTGAGCTCTTGGCATGTGTCTCTCTTTCTTCATTGATGGCTAGCATGAATGGGTGGCTGTTAGACAGGGCCTTCATTGTCAGCTCCCACAGCAGCAGTCAGAACATTCTCTGTGGCCTGGGTTCCGAGGTCCACCCAGGCAGCGTGAGCCAGGCTAACTCCCAGTTCTGGATTCCAGTGTTTCTCTTTTGTTGTTGGATTCCCCTCCCTCCCCAAAATATTGTGAAATAAGGAGCTAGATGCTGACAAGAAGAAATAGAAGCCCGCATTCCTGTTACCAAAGTCGTCTTTTTGTATTCAGATGCAGTCAGAGGAATGGCACCTTGGGCAGGAATCTGTAGGAAACTGCCATGTGGGTATGGTCTGAGAGGTAGCAATTTTGACTCTCCCCATCTGGCTGTCTTAGGTAGTGCCATTGGTCTGAACCACCAGTAAACAGTCACGTGTCATCCTCTCCAGCCCCACTTTGCAATGCTACGGGTCAGCTCTGTTCGGGTGCCCAGTTGTCATACGTGGAATTCAGAGTCCTAAAGTCATGGCTTGCTGGGGCTGAGTTAGGGTGGATGGAACTCTTACGTACGCATTTCTTCTTCCCTAGAGCAGTGATTCCAATTGTTCAGTGCTTGTTTAGTGCCCTAGACCTGACCTTTGGGGTATAGAGTTTGTGAGTTAGGGGTATGAAAATCCCAAAGCAGTCAAGTGTAGAGGAAGGAGATGCCAGAGTTCATACTTCTGGCCTCCTGTGGATAAGTAATCAGAGCCATAAAGTGCAGCTAATTGGCTACCCCTTGCAGCCTCAGCAGGCTTGCCAAAAGCTGAGCAGACTGTGGAGACTGAACCATTTGTCTTGAGAAAGTGGGGTGAATGGAACCATGTCCCTGCTCAGAACTTAGGCTGATGGGCTCAATATGAGAACTGGTTGTTGGGATCCTTCCTGCAAGGCTGTCTTGGAAGAGCATTGTGGGACTTCAGCATGGTGCCTGGGGCAGTGAAGACTGTATTTTCGTGCATTGTGTTTATCAAAGTGTACCCCTCCTCACCCGAGGACCCTATTCAGTCATGGAATTGAGCTTCCAGGAGCCTTGAGCTGCAGGCACGCTGGTGAGGGAGAGTGGGTGTACGCAGGTGGTAGCAAGAGAAGCACCCAGGCAGGGATCTGCAGCAACCCACTAGAGGGAGAAGTTTGCCATCACAGTGTCGTGGAGACTTGGATTCTCATCACCATTGTAACATAAAAGGGATTTTTAAAGACTTCGCAGTCCATCCTACTTATTTTAGATACTCAAGCCCCATAGGGTGAGATCAGTGACAAGGCCACACAGCTGAAGAGCAGCACAGCCAGGACTAGAGCCAGGTGTTCCAAAAAGCCTAGGTTAACGTCTTCTCCCCCACCACCTTAGACAAGGTAGATTTCTCATCTGTAAAAATAATTGAACTTGATCCTTTGGGTTCTAAGACTTGGGAGCTTTCGGCAGACTAGGGAACCATTTGTTATCTATACCGTTGGTTCTACTTATAGAGATAACGACATTGGATATTAGCTTAGGAATGTGAGCTAGTCCTGGGCGCAGGGTGGTTAAGCTCTCCTGCCGATGTTTGTGAAAATCTCTAATGGGTCTGAGGTCGCGAAGGGCGAGCTCCTTGGGTGTCCCGGTGTGATACTGATGTTGGATTCTGATTTAGTCAATTATTTATGCCACTCCAGGGCAGAGGTGTTTGATATCTTGGGTGAGTATACAGTAGTGGTTGGCCTCATGAGCTGGTAGTGTCAGATTTCTGGGCTGTTGAGGAGGTCTTGAGAGAACTGCAAATGTCTCCTGGCATTGACAGATTAGACCATTTTGTTTTCAGTGGATCAACTGAGGTTAAACTTAAACAAATAGGAGCAGCTGGGAGGCTTTGGAAGGAGTGAGATGTGCACATTCTCCACCAAAAAAAAAAAAAAAAAAAAGAAAGAAAGAAAGAAAAGAAAAAAAAAGTCTGTGCTCCCTGAGGAAGGAAGGATGAGGCGTGGAACCCTGCACAACCCCCCTGTGAGGAAGGAAGCGGTTATTTCTCTGCTGTTTTGTTTTGCACGTTTAGTTAAAGAATTCCAGAAGTTGCAGGTTGTGGATCATGACCTCCATTTTTTTCCCCTTCTGTTGCTGCTTGCCAGAGGAAGGGGGGGGTGGGTGGCTCTAAATAACACTTTGGCCTTTATGGAAATGTATCAGATGTTCCAGGAGTGAGTCTCGCCTGCTCGCTGGCTCGCTTTCTCTCTCTCCCTCTCTCTCTCTCTCTCTTTCTCACTTTTACTCGGTGTTTGCTGTCTCCTTACTCGTGTCCTTTCTGTAGGATATAGTTAGCACTTCTCGCCTTATATAGCAAGGTCTGGTCGTTAACATTAACAGAAACCTAACAACAGGGAAGGCTGCCAGATAGCATTAATCAGGCCAGTGTTTGGAATTTCATAAATGCTCTGACTTTGGGTACAAATTGAACATTAAGAACAATACGAAATTGTTTTCTTCCTTCCTCTCTCTTCTCTCCCTCTGCCCTCTCTCCAGCCTGTCCAGCTTGCTTCTCTCTCTTTCTCTGTTGTTGAATTCCTCAGCCCTGCCGTCCGCTCACTGCATTGGAACTTTGTTGATTTTTGCCACGTTTAATTTTTTATTTCTCTGTCTCTCCGTCCACTCCAAGACCACAGGCGGAGCAGCAGCAGCCGGAGCCAGGACTCTGCAGAGGGGCAGGACGGGCAGGTCCCAGAGCAGTTCTCAGGTCTCCTCCACGGCTCCTCCCCGGTGTGTGAGGTGGGGCAGGACCCTTTCCAGCTGCTCTCTGCCCCTGGCCAGAGCCATCCAGAAGGGTCCCCCACACAGGGCGCCTGTCACGAGGCCAGCATGCAGCTGGAGGAGATGGGTGTGCACGCTCCTGGAGCCTCCCTGCCCAGTGTCCTGGACCAGAGTAAGAGAGCAGGTTACTCGGCTGGCCTGCCCACCACCAACAGCCAATCGCACCCCGAAACTTTGACTCACACGGCATCTCAACACCCTGGTGGTGCTGAGGAAGAAAGAGACCGGAGTGGGGCTAGGAGCCGAGCCCCTCCCACCAGCAAACCCAAAGCTGAACTCAAACTCAGCCGCAGCTTGTCCAAGTCTGACTCTGATCTCCTGACCTGCTCACCCACGGAGGACACTACAATGGGGAGCCGGAGCGAGTCCTTGTCCAACTGCAGCATCGGGAAGAAGAGGCTGGAGAAGTCGCCCTCCTTTGCCTCAGAGTGGGATGAGGTAAGGCCACGTGATGTCAGAGGGAGCTGGGCTGGCCACAGCCCACCACGGCTCCCCTGTGCGCCGACTCCTGGGACCAGGACTTGTGGGCCAGGCTTACCCTGGTTCCTTCTCACTGTGACCAGAGTGTTTCTGACAGCCATGACGAGGCAAGCCCCAAGTTGCCAGGCAGGGGATCTCATTGCCCAGATGGCAGAGGAGAAGTCCCTTCATGGTTAAACTGGAGGGTGGTGGCCCCAAGCAGAGCTGTTCTGAGGGAGAGGCAGTTCCTAGAAATGACATGCTGCTTGGAAATATTTGGATCCCCTTAGCCACTATCCAGGGAGTTGTGCTTACCCTGGAGATTCTTACAAAGAGCCAGAAAACTTTGCGTCTTCAGGAGGAAGAGGGAAGACCCAGGGTCAGCTAGGAGAGGGTCAGTGGGTGGTCTTTGGGAGAAGCTGCTGAAAGGGGATCAGAGGGGGTTTTTCTGTTCTCTGCTCCTCCGTGGCTGTTCCTGCTGCATTCCCCTGGAAGACCAAATGCCTCTCCCAGCAGAAGCATTCCGCCTGGCCCACATTCCCGGGCTGGTGAGGCAGAGGGCTAGGTGGTTGGAAAAACAGAGAGATTAAAGAAGAGAGAACATTGGGAGTCTGAGGCCCAGGTTAACTTGCATAACCATTGTTCTAGAATAGTTAAAAATATGTACCCGAATATTTTTCAGTGACCTGTGACATGTCTTGCTGGGCACAAGAATGTGTTTCTCAAAGATTGGTAAACACCCAGAGAATGTTAAAGTGCTACCCTTGCAGGCTTCTTGTGGAGAGAGAGCTGCCTTTGAAGGGAACTGGGTCTGTCTCCCAGGAACATTTTCAAGAGATGAATTTAGCTCACGAAGAGGAGGGGAACAGTGCAGCTGACATGCCTGTTTGAGTGATCTGTAGACTAAATGCCATACCCAAGTCTACTCAGGTTGCAGCTGCAAAGTTATAGAAACCAAAGTGAATCCCATTCCAGGCGTGGGAACGGGGTGGAGGCAATTCCTACAGCGCTCTTATCTCCAGATAAGATGAGCTTAAGAATTCTTGTGTAGTCAGACCGAAGAATTCTGTGCAGTAGAAAGTTTTCACTTTTTACTGGTTTAGAAACCAAGATGGAGTGGGTGAGCCTGGATTAGATGCTAGACCACTTAAAGGAAAATCAGTTTGAGTGACAGAGCTCCTGGCCCGTGGGAGACTACCCACTAGGGTCTGTGTGTTTGTAGGAACGTGTGCTTTGCCTTTGCTTTTCAAAACACACAACATATGGGGCACCTGGTGGCTCAGTGGGTTAAGCCTCTGCCTTCGGCTCAAGCCATGATCTCAGGGTTCTGGGATTGAGCCCTGATCTCAGGGTCCTGGGATCGAGCCCTGCATCCGGCTCTCTGCTCAGCGGGGAGCCTGCTTCCCCCTCTCTCTGCCTGCCTCTCTGCCTACTCATGATCTTTCTCTCTCTGTCAAATAAATAAATAAAATCTTTAAAAAAAAACAACCACAACACAGAGTTTTACTCATTTACAGTCAAGGATAGGATGAGGCAGTTCACAAGTAAGAGAAGTGCTGTGAGCTCTGAAATGGGAGGAGGGGGCGGATGGAGGAAAAACATCGGTGGGGGTGGGGAGGGTAGAGATGGAGAGTGGGAGGGGACTTCAGGAGAGATCCCAGAGACTTGGAATGGAAGAACCAAATGTTTTGGGGAAAACCAGATTTAAGCTAGGGGATGAAGAAGGGGCACTTGTGAAGAGAATAGTGTGAGGGAAGTTGTGGAACTGGAGAAGCTTAGGTCATTTGGTTTCTGTAGGTAGAATTCGTATAGGGGAGCTTAAGGAATAACTGTGCGGGGAGGGGGCCGCCTGGCTGGCTCAGTCAGTGGAGTGTGTGACTCTTGATCTCAGGGTTTTAACTTTGAGCCCCACGTTGGGTATGAAGATTGCTTAAGATACAAAATCTTCAAAAGAGGGTAGAGAGATTGGGATCACATAATGGACTGAACACGAGGCTGAGAAGTGAGTGTTTGGTTTGATAGCAAGGCAGTATCTCAGAATCCTTCAAATGGACTGGCAGACAGCTTTACTGGTCTAATGAATTACCTCTTCTTTTTGGTTCCATCTCCCCAGCGAACCTTGCACCCAAGAGGTCGATAGTGCCAGGTGATTGGTCACAGGATTTCCATGCTCTGTTAACACACATCACGGCCAGCCCGTCCGTCCCATGGCCTCCCCCATTTCCTCCCGGAGGAGAAACACAAAGTCACTGAAGCACGGCCCAGCATCATTGAAGTGGGCTGTTCAGGCTAACGCACTAGTTGTCTCTTGGCCCCTTAGCTACAGGAGGTTCATATGCTCCTGTTTTGTTGCAGGTAGAGCTTGCGGGTGGCTACCGTGAACCCCGGGGCTGCTTGAGGTCTGGGTGTCCTGGGCCAGTCTGTGATGTGACTGAAAGACTGGAAGCACTGTTGCACTTTAGATTCGAAAACCTAAGGGAACTGAGCCCTTATTGGAAGGAATTCAGAAGATCAAGATTTGCTGGTTTGGAGATGATTCACAGGACCCTTCATGCATGATCCTTCATCATCATTTTTGAGTCATATTATACATGGTTTTCGTGGTTACCTCTGTCGAAAGAGAAACTTCAGAAGTGTTTCCCCCAGTGGTTGGCCCTAGACCCAGGCCTTTGGCAGACTTTGCCAGAACGGTCATTAGTTAATGGCTGCTCCCCACCCCACCCCTGACAGGTGCCTGAAGGCTGCTGTGCCGTAATTTGCGCTTGATTTCTTTTCTTTGTCATCACTTGATCCCCAGGAGATTGGGGAAAGCTGCTCTGAAGGAGCTTGGGTCCAGCTCAGCTCCTCACTGTGGGGCCTGGGCAGCTGTGATCTCGGTGCAGATGGACATGCGGGCCAGTCTGCCAGGCCGCTCCTAGAAGGCAGTGCAGGCTAACACGCAGGGCTCAGGCTCCAGAGTCAGCAGACCCAGTTCCAGCCCCGGTTCCACCATCCACTCCTCCTCGTCATAGGAGTGGCCTTGGGAAGCCTCGGCATTGTTAGTGGTACTTGTGAAACAGGCAGTCAGGTCTGTGTTTCCGAGGCGTGGTTTTTTTGTTTTTGTTTTTGTTTTTTGTTTTTTTACTGGTTAGACATACGTTTAAGTGCCTAGCCCAGTCCCTACTATGCATAAGTATTGAATAAATGGTAACTATTCCCATTATTATTGTGCCTGGAGCTTTGGAGAATGGGAACTGAGGCACAGAGTGTCTTCAGAACTTAAGAAAGACAGAACTTTGGGGGGTTTGTCTGGTGCTGGCAAGGTGATAGGTAAGCCTGGTGAGGTCCTGCATGACCCTGGCCCACCCCAGGGACAGAAGAGCCTACCCAGCCGGGAAGGGAGGGCAGTAGCCCCACCCCACCCCAACCCACCCCACCCCCGCTTTGCTCTTTGAGAAATTCATGAAGCTTCCTGCTAACTCTGGGAGAGGAGAGAAGTTGGAGCGAAATCTGTGGCTCTCTCTACTGTTTATTTTTCAAATGTATTCTTCTATATCATGGCCAACGGTGGCTAGTTGATGGGCTGCTTGTCAGGGCTGTTGTTCTGTAGCTGGGGGACGTGCATAGCTGGCAGACTGGGAGTTGCTTTTTCCAAGTACAGACCGCTCCTTACAGGTGCTTCGTGCCGCCCTTGGTGATTCCCCAGAACGAGAGGACTTCGGAAAGTTGGCCTGATTAAGGAGAACCTCTGAGATGGCATCCATTATGACACTAGGATATCTCCCTAGTTTCCATTAGATTTTTCGTAGCAAAAAAAAAAAAAAAAAATAGAATTTACTTTGAAAAGTGCTCCGTCTAAGAGGAGATCAAAATCCAAGCTTCAGTAGATGCTTTTTCTGTTCACCAGTCAAAAATCAAAGCACTCCTTGTTATCTTGGTGATGCCTAATAGAATAGGGGCATAACAGAAGGTAAACTGGACAGCTGTCCATCAGTACAACTTTAAAAATATATAGATTAGGAATGGGAAAATCACCTACATCTCTCTACAGGCTAGCCTCTGTTAACATTTGACGTGTATCCAAATTTGGGGTCTGAGTATATTTACCGATTTATAATTTCTGTCTTACCAGTTATGGCAACATCCATAAGACCTGGATTCAGACCTGAGTTGTGGAAGGCACAGTGTGGTGTTGTGTGGCTGTGTCAGAGGGCTGGTTTATTCGTTGGTGTTGAAGCTGTCTTCCAGGTCCTCGTCGGACACCTTGCAGGGTATCTTCCGTCTGCCCTCAGGCATGTTCCCTCTCCTTCTCTACCGGCCTGTGCACCCCAGAAGGCTCATCTGTGTGGCCTGCATTGCGAGGCCAAAGGATTCCTGGGTTGGCTGTGCCCCCTCCTGAAAGACCCGCTCTCCTGGGAGGGACCTTTCCCTAAAGCTGCTGTCTCTGGGTTCTGATAACCAGTCCCTCCCCTGGATGCTTCCAGCCTGGGGCTCCTGGCTGTGAGTCCCTCTCCTTACTTGTTGATCTCTCTGTACCCTGTCCAAATGTGTGTAAATAATCCCCTTATTGAGCTCCTTCGGTTGCCCGGTGTGCATGTGCCGTCTTTTTCCGAGGGGACCCTGAGCCATACGGACATTTTGTAGTACTATTTCTATCCAGCGCAGGCCAGCCTAGATGGCTGTGTGCTGGAGCAATAAACACAGCTCGTACATGTAAATTGTAAATTAATCTTCATTTGCAGACGAGCCAGAGGTGTGGATATCCAGGGTGCTAAGAAACAGGAGAAATTGATCATCTAACTTGAAGCCTCTCCCATGTAGGAAGCCTTTTCTCTTTTCTAGAGCTGGCGGTACATCAGTGTCTCAGCTGTGTGCCCCAGAACCACCATCTCCTAGATGCATTTCCATCCCATCTCTGCACTGTGGGGCGCACCCACAAGGGCACGCAGCAGCAATTAATGTCCGAATTAAATACCTCCTAAGAAGAACAAAAATAACCTTCTGGTCAGATTGTGGCTTGAATGTATGGCGTCCTTGGGGTCATATAGGTCTCTCCCATAGCTGCCTTTGAATGAGATTGAAATTTATGAAAGACAAAAACCGCAGAAGGCTGCTTGTCTACTTAGCATAAACATTTGAGTAATTTAAAACTTGGCTGAAGGCTTAAGTGATAAATTTGTGTTTTGTAATCAGTTTTCATAAATATTAAACAAGTGGGAAATGGATAAAGAGCAGGGATGCGTGCTTTGTGTGCATTATGTATGAGCTGAGAATAATTTCTGGCCAGGGTTTTGGGGCACGGTCCGGTTCCATCTGAAATGAATGGTAGCTGAGAGGGGACCCTTGGCTCTGGGATCCCTCAGTGAGCAGTGAAGTGGCAGCAGCACAGAGGGCACCCTTCCAGGCCCAAGTGCCCTGTCCCAGGCACCCCACCCTTCCGGGTGTGCTGTCCAGTTGGAGGCATGATGTCATCAAGGGAAGAGCTGATTGGTTCAACTCCACAGAGGCTTGGGTTGCTTTTAACCCTTGTGGGTTGGGTGTGCTACAAGAATGGCCTCTGCTGTAAAATAAGGAGAGTGGAGCTTGAGTTTGCGCTGACAGTGGCTAAACTTTCCCCACCACAGTCTGCAGTTTGTCTTGTTCTTTATCATAGAAATAAGCATACTGTGTAATCTTTCTGGCTGAGCATGGCCAGCCCACTCTAGACAAGAATGTGAGGGGCTCCTGGGTGGCTCAGTGGGTTAAAGCCTCTGCCTTCAGCTCAGGTCATGTTCCCAGGGTCCTGGGCTCGAGCCCCACATTGAACTCTCTGTTCAGCAGGGAACCTGCTTCCTCCTCTCTCTCTCTCTCTCTCTGCCTGCCTCTCTGCCTACTTGTGATCTGTCAAATAAATAAATAATATCTTAAAAAAAAAAAAAAGAATGTGATATACTCCTACCCCTGGGGACAAATCAGAGCGTGGACTGTCTATTTTGTTGTTGCCCCTGTATACACAGGAGTCACAACTTTTGTCCTAGAACCTCGAAGTTTTCCTTGGTTTTAAGTGGCCTGTTAAGATTGAGAGCTTTTTTTTTTTTTTATTCCAGTATTTTAAAAAGAATCTCCATTTATAGGCAGTCCAGAAGAAACCGTTTTGCCTTCCTGTCTGGTAAATCCAAGGGATTTTGGTTAGCCCTGATTTAAAAAGATGCATGTGGTCATTTCCATGGCCTTGACGCTAACAGAACCCCATACACAGCATTATGAATAAGCCAGTGTTAGTCCTGTCTCTGTAGTTAGTGAGGAGAGGCCTAGTGTTCTTGACCCCTGCCACACCCCACCAGACGGTCCTTGGTGACATCATGCCTCCCAATGGACAGCGTGCCAGCAAGGGCGGGGTGGCTGGCACCTGGCCAGGAAGGGCGCCCTCCCTGCCGCTCCCTCTTTACTTTGCATGGGGTTCTGGGGGACCTGGCTATTATTGTCCCTGTTCACATCTCTCTGCTTCCCTCTCCTCTCTAGCTTTCTTCCTGGCTGCTTTCCTACCTCTTTACTCCTCCTGCTTTTCTTTTCATTTCCTTTTTTCCCCTTTGCTCGTTCTTCCCTGTTCCTCTGTGCTCTTTCCTGGCTTTTTACTTCCTTGGTACTTTCAGTTACTTTTCTTTTCCTCCTTTTCTTCCTGGTGGCACCAAGGAGAGGTTTTTCTAATAGCCTTTCCTCAGCCTTCTCTGCCTGAAGGGTTTTTCTTGTCTTTTGTCTTTTAAACCTCTCACCTGTGTTCACTTGTTGTTACATTCTCCAGAGCATTTTACTGCTTGTGGTCTTAGCTCTGCTTCCTCACCCCCATGCCATCCATTCACACTGTCTGCCCCCTGTCCTTTCCGAAACGGCCTGGTTCCACTTAGCCCCATCAGCACAACACCATCAAGGACCAGGTAGGGATTTTGTGGTATTTGTGAAATTGCCAGAAGACGAGAACTTCCCTTCTTGACTCATTTTTGTTTCCTTACATTTTGTTGTTTTCAAACGCCAGACCAAAAACTTGGGTGCCAGTGGATCTCAGTGAATATATGAGGAGAATTTGATCTTTAATGACAGTGCATATAGATGCCAAGAATCACAGGAACATTTTCTGGGACATTCTTTTTATGTACTTTGCTTCTGGTTTTTTATCTGTCTTCCTTCTTTTCTTCTAGTAATGGCATCAGATACAGACGGAGTGATTTTATGTAATTTAGGCAATAGTAGTTAGTCATATTATTCTAAGCAGTTGTGTTTGAGAATCAAGTAGAGGTATTTTCACAGAATTGGCAATAATATAAAATCGAAGCATATTTTTATTAGAATTTTTCATTCATTCAACTAATTTGTTGAATACCTGCTAAGTTGGAGGTATTCTGTTATTCCAGTAACTGGGGATGAGCAGTGAATGAAACAGACAAAATCCAGTGCCTTGTGTAACTGACATTCTAGAAAGCTAGAGGGGAAAGAGAAGACAATAAGTAAAATCAGAGTATGCTGGTTGGTGATAACAGTGCTAATGAGAAAAAGCTGAGAGGAAAGATAGAGCCTGATGGGGATGGGGGTTGCGGCTGCCAGGGTGGGGCCCTCTGGGGAAGGAGGGGGCGGGGAGGGGCATGGCCTGAGCTGAGCCAGCAAGCTGCTTTCTGTTAGTGATTAATTTCTCCTGTCAGACAAATTTGAAATTCCATTCTACACTTACATTGTCTTACAAATACATCTTAGTACTTGACTTTTACTAACTTCCTCTTTTTAGCCAGTATTTGCCACTGGCTTCTTATCTTGGTCCCCCCCCCCCTTTTTTCTAGTAATTTGTGTTGGGTGAGTTTTTATACATAAATGCGTACATGCATGTGTATATATGTGCATATTTATGTACACGCATACATATATTTTTAAAGCTACGGAAATAGAATGAAATATGAATTTGCAAGAATTTCTCAGACTTGGGGGCGCCTGGCTGGCTGCTTGGGAAGAGCATACAGCTCTTGATCTGGAGTTGTTGAGTTCAGGCCCCACATGGGGTATAGAGATTACTTAAATAAATAAAACTTTAAAAAAAAAATTTCTCAAACTTGTTCACTGTCCTTGTTTTCATCCTGGGCAAGGATCATTGAGTGGGTTGTGGTAGATTCTCCAGAGCATTTTTGTTTTAGGAAATTGTTTTAGGAAATACATTTCCATGGACACATCCCATTTTCAAAGTGGAAATAAAATCTAAAAACCAGGATTATAAAGCAAGGGGAAGGAACTCCAAAATTATTTAGACCAGAAAATGGCCAGGAATCTAGAGAACAGAGATCTATGAGAGAAGGACAGATGATTAGGTATTCAAGGAGTCGGGGCGGGAGAGTCTGAGTAGCCGCACCATCGTTGTTTTGAACTCAGAGATGGTGCTGGTGCCTTGAAAGGCATCTTAAGGGCTGACGGCCTGATGACTCTGAAATGCTTCCTTGTACTAGTCAAGCCCACAGATTCCAAACAGGTCATTGCTGCTGATTAGAGAGGGAGGTGCAGGGGGCCTCAGATATTGTCTGACCCAGGGTGGAATTTGCAGAGGTCAGTGGACAGGGAGCTTCTCAGATCTCAGGTATGGAGGTGGTCTTTTTGTGTATATGTGCACACATGTGTGTACATGTAGGTTCTGTGTTATTTCACATGGTGAATTGTGTCCTGTTGGGGGTGGGGAGGTGTCGCAGTCAGCCATGAGCAGGGACTGTGGCTGCCTGGTTAGCGAATGCGTGGTGCATGCGGGCTTGGGTCTGGTTGGGGTCAAGATGGCAGGCATTGTGATGCCTCTGGTCTATCCGTGCTCCCGCCCAGATGACCTGCCGCTGACTGCTCTAGCCCTCATCATCTCTGGCTCACACGGAGCCCCTTGAAGTGTAGTAAAACTACTAGCTGGCTTCCCTGTCTTCTCACAAGACAACTATGTCTCTGTTTGGTTTTTTTTTTTTCCTCCATGAAATGAATAGGCCCCAGAGAAGTTTAATTTGTTTAGAGATTTGGTGTGCGGTCAGAGTGGCAGCTAAGTCATTATCGGGCCAGAGAGTGAGGGATGGGCTTTTTTTATTACATAAGACTGGAGGAAAGCAACGAATCTGGACCTCCCCTGCAACACAGAGCTCTTTTCTGGCCCCCAGTGTTTTCGCCAGCACCCTGAGATGTGCTCTGTGCTCTCCCCTCTGTGTTTTCGTGGATGGCTGCCCTCCCTGCTGAGGGTTCCTTTACTTTTCTTTTCTTTTTCCTGCTTTTTTCCCATGGATATTCCCTTTTGAATGCCTCCAGGTGAGTAGCCTGTGGGTGAGAAGGATACTTGTGGCCTGAAGATCATGGGCAGAGCCGAGATGCTAAGCAGTCTGTCTCAGGATCCCACTCTGTCTTGCTCACACGCTCTAATGACCCAGTCTCCGGCGCCACAGGGCCCACCTGTCCGTAACTCAAGGCAGTGTGTTTATTTGTCTGGACAGGTGGAAAACTGCCTAAGCTCGATAGGGGCCTACAAATGACAATTTGTCTGGCAGTCTGTTCTTGCCTGTCCTGATTTAAACAGCCAGGAAGCCATCGTAAACTCAGTTGAAATGGTGTGGTTTGTGTCTGTGTTCCGGTTCCTTTCTGCTTTGGAGCTAGTTATTTTCAGCAGGGCCAGCGCCAAAACCCCGTGAGAGGGGTGCCTTGTATCGGTTATGCAATGGGCAGGCAGTGCTGGAGTTTGCTGACACCGGGAAGATGGATGACCCTGGAGAAGTTTATCTCCGGGCCTGGCTGCGCCCCCTTTGCTGACCCAGAGGATAGGAGGAACCACCATGGAACCTGGGGGTACGGTGGCAGAGTACTTAAAGGATAGAAATAGCCAAAACCCAAGGAGTTGACATGTGCTCTGAGAGGGAATAGTTGACTTAAACAGCCTTCCCATCTAACTGCATATAGATGTTTAGGCAAAGCCAATGCTTGAAACGGAATTTTTGTACACTGGGGATTTTTTTTAAGTTATAATACTCAGTATTATATGGCTGAAATTTATAAAAGGTACCAAAGAACATATAGTTTTTTCAGACACCCAGCTCCTCTCCTGAGTTTTTTAGTATCTTTCTTAGAAGTATTTGTGCATTTGTAAGCATTTTAGCCATGTCAGGTATTTTTCTTTTCAAGACAAGTGATGCCATATTCTACATACTGTTCTGATCCTTTTTTCATTTGATTATCTATTTTTTTAAATCATTCTAATTAAGTACATAAAGTGTTTACCTTTTTTTTATATTTCATATGATTCTACAGTATGGATATACTAATTTATTTTAAAAGTTTTCTCTAGATAGATATTTTGGATGTTACTCAGTTTCTACTAATTGCAAGTAGGACTGCAATGAGTATCCTTATACAAAGTCATTTTTTTTTTTAAGATTTTATTTATTTATTTGAAAGAGAAACAGTGAGAGAGAGCATGAGCGAGGAGAAGGTCAGAGAGAGAAGCAGAGTCCCCGTGGAGCTGGGAGCCCGATGCGGGACTTGATCCCGGGACTCCGGGATCATGACCTGAGCCGAAGGCAGTCCTCCAACCAACTGAGCCACCCAGGCGTCCCTATACAAAGTCATTTTAAGATAAATTTCTTGAGGATCAGCAGCTGTGTTAAAGTGTTTATGCATGTTAAATTTACTCTCACAATCACAACTCAAAGGAGAGCCTGTTTCTTGACACCTCACCAAACTGGGGGTGGTCAGCTTTTTAATCTCTTTTTAGTTAACAGATTGGTAATGTTATCCTGGTATAGTTTTAAAGTGGGTGTCTTTTTTTATTATGAGTGAGGTCGGCATCTTTTCATATTTTTAAAAAACTTTTTCTTTTCTGAGTTCTGCTTGTTCCTTTGCTTTCTCTTTTCTCCTTTTCTTTCTGTTTTGATCGCTGTTGTTGATTTGATCTGTTTCTTTGAATTTATAGAAGCTCTTTATGTTTGAAGAAAATAGCCCTTTATCTATAATATGCATTGTCTTTTGGCAGGGTTTTTAAAAATTATTAATGAGGTATTATTGACATACAACAGTATGGATTTTTTAACTTACAGAAATTTATTTAGTTTTTTAAAAGATTTTATTTACTTATTTGAGAGAGAGAAAGAGAGGGAGGGAGAGTACAGAGGGAGAAGCAGCCTCCCCACTAGCAGAGAGTCTGATGCTGGCCTCGATCCCAGGACCCTGTGACCACGACCTGAGCCTAAGGCGGATGCTTAACCAGCTCAGCCACCCAGGTGCCCCAATATACAGAAATTTAAATTTTTGTATAGTTGAATCAATCTTTTCTTTAATGACTTCTAGATTTTGTGTCCTAGTTTAAAAAAACCTTCCCTACTCAGTTTATAAAACACACACACAAACACACACTCTTTCTTATTTTCTTCTAGTACTTTCAGGGTTTTATTTTTCAGGTTTAAATCTTTGTTTCTTCTGGAATTTATTTTTATCTAAGGAGTGATAAGCATCCTGTTGACTTTTTTCCAGCTTTATTAAGGTGCAGTAAAATTATAAGATATTTAAAGTGTATAAGGTAGTGATTTGATTTACATATATGTTGTGAAAGGGTTCCCCTCATTGAGTTAATTAACACATCTATCACCTCACATACTTCGCTCCTCCTCCTCCTTCTCCTTTTTTGTGAGAACATTTGAGTTCTACTCTATCAGCAAGTTCCAATTACACAATACAGGGTTATCAACTATAGTCATTGTGTTACCTATTAGATCCTCAGATTTAGTACAGACTGAAAGTTTGTACCCTTTTACCAGCCTCTCCTTATTTCCCCTCCCTGCAGCCCCTGGTTCTGTAAGTTGGAGGTTTTTTTGGTTTTGTTTTGAGTTGTTTTTTACGAGTCCACATATAGGTGATAACATACAGTTCTTATCTTTCTCTGTCTGGCTTATTTCACCCAGCAGAATGTCCTCCAGGTTTTAGGTTTTGGGGTTTTTTTATTTTGATTTTTAAGATTTTATTTATTTATTTGATAGAGATTACAAGTAGTCAGAGAGGCAGGCAGAGAGAGAGGAGGAAGCAGGCTCCCTGCTGAGCAGAGAGCCCGATGTGGGGCTCGATCCCAGGACCCTGAGACCATGACCTGAGCCGAAGGCAGAGGCTTTAACCCACTGAGCCACAGGCGCCCCTTTGGTTTTGTTTTTAATATGCTCCAGGTTTATCCATGTTGTAGCAAATGACAGGATTCCCTTCTTTTTGAAGGCTGAATAATATTCTTACATACACACACACACACACACACACACACATATATACATACTATATTATATTTACGTAATTATATATAAATTATATGTACAGAAGTTATACATACATAAGTGTACATTATTATATTTCCTTACTTTATCCATCAACAGACACTTAAGATTGTTCCCATACTTTGGCCGTCGTGAATAATGCTGCTATGAACATAGGGGTGCAAATATCTCTTTGAAATACTGATTATTTCCTTTGGACATATAGCCAGAAGTGAAGTTGCTGGGTCATATGGTAGTTATGTGTTTAATTTCTTGAGGAACCTCCATACTGTTCTCCATAGTGGCTGCATAGTTTGCATTCCCACCAGCAGTGTGCAGGGCTCCCTTTCCTCCACATCCTTGCCAACACTTTTTATCTCTTGTCTTCTGATCATAGCCATTCTACCCTGTGTGGGGCAATCACTCACTGAGGTTTGGATTTGCATTTCCTTCATGTTGAGTGAAGTGGAGCCTCTTTTCGTGTACCTGTTAGCCGTTTGTATGTCTTCTTTGGAAAAATGCCTCTTTATGTCTTTTGCCCGTTTTAGTTTTATTTTATTTTATTTTATTTTATTTTGAGTTACTTACTTTAGAGAGAGAGAGAGAGTAAGTGAGAAAAGGAAGGGGCAGAAGGAGAGAGTGTCAAGCACAGGCCACACTGAGTGCAGAGCCCAGTGCAGGGCTCAACCCCACGTCCCTAAGATCACAACCCAAGCTGAAATCAAGAGTTGGATGCTTGGCTGATTGAGTCAGCCTAGGCACCCCTCTTTTGCCCTTGCCCGTTTTAAATTGAATTGGTGTTTTTTGTTTGTTTGTTTTTGGTTGGGTTTTTCTTAGTTTTTTTGTTTGTTTGCTCTTGAGTTTAGGAGTGCCTTATATATTTTGGATATCAGCCCCTTATCAGATATGTGGTTTGCAAATATCTTTTCCCATTCCATAAGTTGCCTTTTTATTTTCTTGATGGTTTCCTTCACTGTGCAGAAGCATTTTAGTTTGATATAGGGCCATTTGCTTATTTTTGCTTTTGGTGTCAAATTAAAAAATCGTCAAGACCAAACAAACATCCTGCTGATTTTTAACAACTATTTGATCAAGTCCACGACTTGATTCAGTTTTCCAGGTAAGGAAACTAAATTTCTAAGAATTGAAGGAAGTTGCCTGAGGTGTTAGAGTTGATGAATGAGGGAGGCCAGTTGAAGCTACGGCTTCTAAGTCTTGAAAAAATTGAATTTAAAAAAGAAGTGAGCCGAAAACCTCCAACATACAGAACCAGGGCCTGCAGGGAGGGGAAAATAGGGAGAGTAATTAATAAAAGGCGTTAATTTACAGTTACTGTTCAATTCCTCTTGTTTCTACACAACTTAACACAGCACTTTCTTACTTTTCCTCCCCAACTCCACATGAAAATGTTGTCATGCATGTAAAGGAAAGTGACTTGGGAGAGGGAACTCTTGAGAGAAAACATGAGTTTTTCATTTCACTGTTAAAGCTCAAAGCATTTCTTCCCCTTCCTGCTGTCCCAGATGGAGGACTCTTAGGTTTGGGATCTTTTCTGCTTTTGCTTTTATTTTGTCTGGGACTTGCAGAGTGATGTGGTGATTTCAAGTAAATTCTCCAGTTAAGACATTGGAGGAAATCTGAATTACCGTGCCATCCACCTGCCTTAAAGATAGTCACTTTCGTGTCCTCTAAAAACACACTTCTGGCTTTTCCTTGGAAACTCCCAAGTGACCGCCTCCGTGGTCCGCCATTACTTGTGTGAAATTTCAGGAAATCCTTTCTCATTTCTTTTTTTTTTTTTTCCTAAAGATTTTATTTATTTGATGCAGAGAGAGAGAGAGATCACAACTAGGCAGAGCAGGAGGCAGAGAGAAAGGGGGAAGCAGGCTCCCCGCTGACCAGAGAGCCCAATGTGGGGCTCGATCCCAGGACCCTGAGATCATGACCTGAGCCGGAGGCAGAGGCTTAATCCACTGAGCCACCCAGGCACCCCTCCTTTCTCATTTCTAACTAAGATCTGTGCCTTCCACCCCATCGGTTCTGGTTCTCCCTTGAGGGTCAGGCACACTGTCCTGCTTCCCGGTTGTTCGGACATTTGAAGCTGCAGTTATGTCCTCCTGCTCTCAGACCTTGTTTCCTTACCAGGCACCCCAGTTCCTTCTCCTTTTCCTCAGATGACTTGTTCTCAAACTGCATCTGTCCCGACCGGTTGATGCATGCAGGTCAGCAAGTCCTCTGGAAGTTGTGTGACATCATTACAGATGACATTATACAGCATGATGAGATTTTACTTGTCACACGGCGCCTGATAATGCCTCATCAGGGAATGTGATTGCCTCCTACTCTCCTGAAAAATTAAGGGTATAGATGTGTCAGTGAGCCCAAATCAAGAACTGTACACGTGACCCCTCCAGAGCCCCTCCACCCTCGTCAGGAGGCCTTCTGCAAAGCTGCTCTGTGAAGTAACGGAGAGTTGCATTCTGCCTCGGGAAGCTTCTGCCTGTGCTTCCTGCCTGGGAGACACAGCTGAGCCTCTCCCCTCTTGTGCTTTTTGGCAGAACCAATGTAGGTCTTCCCTGCACCCCAATATGGAACAATGCCTGTGACTGCTCTCCACCTACCAGCAGAATAGCCCGCTCTGGGTCCCTGAGCCTTTCTTTGGCATTGTTTGGCTGCTGCAGAACTCACCATACCCTTAATTTGCAGAGAAAGATGCTTTTGTACTGGCTTTTCATTTAAAATCAATGGGAGAGATGGAAACTAGGAAAGCTTGTGTTGTCTACATGACTCCTAGCCAGGCCCTGTAAAGAGTGTCTCAAACCCTCACTTGTCCTTGACCCTGAACTCTTCCTCTCTTCCCTCCTGTGTCAGTCCCAGGTTTCTTCTCACAGTCTCAACCTTCCATTCCTACCCACCTTCCTGGTACCCCCTCAGCAGCCACCGCCTCTGCATTCTCTGGCTTGCCTTTGGGCTTTCCTCTAGTCCTTCTTACCTGGGGCCGCTCTTCACGATCTTAAATATTTTGTATTCCCTCCTCTAACTAAAAACCACCTTTGGTCCCTTATTGCTACGGTCCACATTCTTGGGCCTAGAGTTCATGATTCTCCAGAGAGAATAATCCCAGGGTCTAGCTTCTATACCTGGCTTTCTCTTTCATCTTCTACTTTGTTTTTTCTGGCTCCAGGCAATTCCTTTACCCATGATTTTCCTCTACACTTTGGTTTACACCTTTTTTCCCCCCTATTGGAATGGCTTTCTCGACTTCTTTTTGTTGAAATTCCACCCTTCCTTAACGGTTTGCTCATTCATTCATTCAACACATTATCGAGAGCCTGTTGTACACCAGACATGGGTCTAGGTGCTGGGTGTATAGAACTGAAAGAGCAAAAAACCCTCAGCTTTTCAGGGACTTACAGTCTAAGGGGAGAGGCGGATATTAAACAAGCACAAACAAAAATATTTCACAAACGAAAATAAGTGCCCTTGAGGAAGAACATAGTGCTGTGAGGGGCGGGAGGTGAGGTAGGCCCCATTTAGATCAAAGGACTTAGCCGGGTCACCAGTGGCGGGGACCAGAGAGCTCAGTTCCCAGAGCGGAAGAGGTCCAGTCCCCACTATAAACCCGCCTGGGGGCACCTTGAAATTACAGAGGCTTCTGTCTGGCTACTGACTCCTCAGGCACCAGTTGGCACTATGGGCATTGCTGATCTTGGTTTTTTGTGCATGGCCTGTCTCCCTCACAAGATCAGAGACATTTCAGTGTTAGTAATCACGGTTCATTTTTGCAAGCCTTTAGGTTCCCCTTCCCAGACTGGGCACTTAGAAGTGTGAGCCAATGACTAAGGACCTCAGATGTTGGAGGTCCTGAGTCCTTAAAATGTCATGTTCACTCCAAAGCGCTCCAAAGGTTTGGATTGCTAAATTGCTAAACACCTTGTCACGCTTGGGTGTAGATCTCTTTGTTTTTCTTCTCAAGGGAAATGTAATAATTAATGTCCTTCTCCGTCTCATCCTTAAATTCTGAATTATCATTTGCATAGTAATACATAATAGCTCTTTTGTACCACCACTGAGGGACTCTAGAAAATATGTAGTATAATTTGCTTCGCAGGTGCGAGCATAGAAATTTATGGGTTTTAAGAGAGGTTTGTTGCTAATGTTCTGGGATTTCTCAATTTGATGGATTAGCCCCTCCCCTAAATTTTTTTTTAAGTTGGAAACGTTTTACTAAAACATTCTGATTTTGAAAGGGAAGGTTGACTTTGACATTTAAATGCCAATATAAGTTTTACTAACTCCATTTACTGCCTGCCCTCTCATACATAAAATAGTTAACATTTATAAAGAATGTTGAGAACAGAAGCCCCCTTGGAAATGTCACAGTGGCTGTTACAACCCTTTCTGCTTTCAAGTAGCATATATTTAAGTCAAGAACAAAAATAGTTTTGGCCTGTTCTTGGCCCTTAATCTTTTAAATTAGATTGAGAAGAAAAAAAGAACCAAACCAGCTATAGGATATTTAATTTAAAATACCAGCTCCCGCCCAGGTAGCTCCATCTGTCCCCGTAGGTCTCCAGAAGGGCTTGCTGCGGTAGAGTGAAGGCATAACTAACCAAATCCTTAGCTGAGGCCATGTGTTCAAAACCATTTACAGGCTTTATAGACACTTACTCCATGGAGCATAACAGTTAGCATCTCTGACATATATGCATGCTGGTGGAATTGATTTGGCTAAGGAGAAAATTTCCCAAAGCCCATTTTTTAAAAATCAGAAATACTGCTGCTGATCTTGAAATAAGGTCCTTGATGAGTCTTCCCCGTTGGGGTATTAACCCAGAGATCTGGCTGTGCTCCAGTTCAGATAATGCTATTTCTCTGTGCTAAATTCCTCCTGAAGGTTCAATTAGATTTGGCCTTTATTCATCCTGGGCACCGACTGGAAAACTGCCAGTTTCTAAGGCCAGAGCTTAGTGATGGATGCATTTGTTTCACTGCTGACAAAGGTTTCAATGTAAAATGTCCCAGGCCCTTGAGGGTGGAAACAGAGACTGATCTCGCTGAAGAAAAGTCTGTTGGCCCTCATGCTGAGATGGGTTAGCATCTCTCTCTGCTCTGGAAGGGCTTCCTTTGCGGGCATGGGCCCTGAGCAGACTGGATTTTGCTGCCTATTCAGACCCCTTTCCTGGGAGAGAGGGCTACTAATTTAGGCCTTCTATTTGAAGACATCAGTGGTGTTAACACCGCAGTTCCTTTGGTCAGTCATTACACAAAGCAACATTTACTGGGTCTTGACACGGCTTGTGGAAAACACCACCTGCATTTGGGGAGCATTGTGTACCCCTACCAAATTTGGGGCTACGCCCTTTACTGAATTTAGTTTAGACTGGTTCCTGCTTGGATTAAAGTGTATTTCCAAGCCTTCGGAGGCTTGGCATGACTTGGGTCATTGCATCATTTGCTAAATATTATATTCTATGGTAATTGTGTCTATATTTCCTCGGGGTCAAGCAGAAGGAGGAAATATAGCATCATAAGTCGGAGGAGAGCTCAGTTAGAGGCAGTCAAATCTACAAAGGTGAGGGATTCACATTCAAAGATGGAAGCCCGAGCTGAGAATGGACTGAACACCTGTAAACTCACAGAAGGACGACAGAGGCCATTCCCAGCCCTGTTCCCAAATCCTAGCACAATGAAGGAAAACACAGATGTGGAAACTTAAAGGGTGAGTTAGAACAAATAAAGGAAACTGCTCACTTTCCCCTAGTGGTAGTAAGCCTGTGGGACTCATTACCCGGTGAGTAAGTGGAACACGTTGACCTAGGAACTGTCTCGCTGTGAGTGACTGGTGAAAAGGCACTGGCTGGCCTCCTTGGAACGCCGTTCCCAGTCACAATGCCAGGGGCTGTCCAGGCTGGCTGAGAGAGTGCAGTCTATCAGCAGGTCGTTCCGGGATGCCAACTATGTGTCAGGCATTGTGCTAGGTGTTGGGTACAGGGGGCACAGATGAGGACACCACTCTTTCTCTTAGGGAGCTTTCTTGAAGGACATCGGGGGTGGCTCCTGAATTCTGTTGTAAGGAGGGTTTGGGGGGCAGCGGCTGATTGGAAGTGAGGGCTTGTCTTAATGATATGCCTCACTGCTTTTACTGAAGTTTTATGTTTTAGATCAACAAAAATCATTTCTAAATATGTTTCTGTTTATACCTTGTGTGAGACTAAGAAAATGTTAGTTGTTTATATATAAAAGAGTCTTTTCTTTGGGTTGGCTTGGCAAGGGACTACTGAGATTACAGGTGGGTAAATGTGTCCCAGCCCCTGGTGTCCCTCTTTGAGGTGGCATTGCTGGACTCCATTTCCCCCCCATTTAGTCTTTTTTTTTTTTCTTTTTAAGATTTTATTTCTTTATTTGACAGAGAGAAAGAGAACACAAGCTGGGGGAGCAACAGGCCGAGGGAGAGAGAGGAGCAGGCTCCCTGTGGGACTTGATCCCAGGACCCTGGGATCATGACCTGAGCCAGAGGCAGAGGCTTTAACCCACTGAGCCACCCAGGCGCCCCACCACCTGTTTAATCTTAATGCCATGTGGACACAGGGGTCTTGAGGTGGTTGTTTGTTTTACTGAGTTCCTTTCTACCTCAAGCCTGGCTGCATACTGACCAGAGGTTGCCAGTCTGGGTCTGTCGGAGGTCCAACAGCCTCACCTGTCTTCCCAGTCCCACAGTTGATTTGTTGGTGATTTTGAACAAATGATGGTCCTCACTGGTGAGTTTCTCCTTCCCTAAAATAAAATAAAACAAGAATGTTTCGGCAGGTTCCCCGTGGAATCGGGAAGGTCAGTGGTTTGCCTAGGATCCATCAGGAGACGCGTTCAGAAGCCCAGCCTCTCGGAAATAGAGTGGTGTCATCCGCGGCTGCCCTTCACAGGTGGCTGCCCCGCCTCTCCCCGATCGCTTCCTGCTTTGCATTCAGAGCAGGAAAGCTGTTAGCACAAGGCTCATTTAAAACCTCAGTTGAGGAGGTTATCATAGCATCCTTAATTCTAGTGAGTGGCTCCCATTTTCCCCTCAGCAGTCGGAGTGATTAAATGTCATACTGTATCAGGGGAGTACCAGTTAAGAACATGGTTTTAATGCTGGGTGCTTGCACATTCTTTGGTTGGTTTTGGGCACCATACTGACCTACCTTGGCGGCCCCTTTAATTGGGGCATTCATTGAATTGAATCGGGCTGACCGTCCCGAAGGCTCTCGGGGCCAGGACTGCTGTCAGGGCCTCACCTGCCCTGTCACAGTCGGCCCACTGGAGCCGCTAAGCTGTTGCCCACATTTCTCGTCACACTGCCCAGCCAGCCAGGCAGAATAGTTTTGCTTTGAGTTTGAGCCAGCATGCTGCTCTGCATGCTTCATTATAAAATGTCTGAGCTGGACTGTTGCCCAAACATGAGTTCTCTCCTCACAGGTTAGTAAACTGAGGCTCACTGAGGACATGACCATCCCAGAGTCTCACGGGACCTTTGACAGTGCCCAGACCTCTGTTGCCCAGCAACATCTTTGGGACGGAGTGGGCACTGTTGCTTGTTGACTAAATGAGCAAACCCAGATCTCCTGGGATGTGTTTGAGTAACAGTTCATTTTACCTTTTTTGGTTTAGACTGTCAGCCTACCAAATCTCCTTTGGGTTCAGTGACTGATCCAGAGTGTTACAAGATTCCACCTGTTTTCTTGAAACAGACGATCACCCTTTCTGTTGCAAATGCTGGCTGGAAAGTTTAGCCTCCTTGTTGCTCTTTCCCTCAGTAGAGCACTTGAACGCAGTGGTCTTCCGGGTGTGACTACAGACCACCAGCGCTAACCGCACGTAGGGACAGGTCAGAAATGAGGATTTTCGGCTACTGAATTTGACCCTCTGGGTCAAAAGCGCAATGGGCTCTCCAGGTAATCCCCTTGCTGCTGGAGTTTGACAACCACTGCTTTTAGAGCCGTCTTGGCAGGGTTTCCTCCAGCGTGGGGTTGTATAACATTAGTAATCAAATAAAATTTAATGCAAGTTTTATCTGACACATTTAATATTTCCATGGTAGTTATTGTGCTAGCAGTAATTAGGCAAATGAAAAGTAGTTCTTATAAATGGCTATTAGGAGTATTACCCAGGCAAATCAAGTTTTTATAGTTTTTTTAATCCCTTTGTTGGCTCTCTAGTATCTGCCAGTGGCCATGCCATTGGCAGTTTCCCTCATTACAGATATACATGCTTCAGACACCCACGGAGATAACGCTCATTCATATTCAGCTCTAATTTTCCAATTGTTGCGGTTCCCTGTGCCCATCTATCTTAGGTTGAGTTCCCCCCAAACATGGGATTTAGTTAGATGCAGATTGTCTATTTGGGAGGTGATCTCTGAAAGTACTGGTGAGGGAATGGGGTCGTGAGAAAGAAAGGAAAGCAATAAAGGGTTTGTGATCAATGGGGTTACCTCTCTGGGCCCCGGGGCTCAGCCCCACTGGAAAACTCTGACAGAGGGCCTCAGGTATCCTAATGAGGGTAGAGGGGGCTGGGCTGTTCACCACCCATCAGTGGTCCCAGGCTTATTCTGGATGCACCCCTGCCTCCGCCCTGAGGTGGTGATAGAGCACCACCACTATGCCTGTTGGTACTTGCCAGGGTGGACCTGCTTCTGGGGTCCTGGTTCTGGAGGGGAAGTGGCAGGCGAGTACTCAGTGTCAGGAGGAAGGGAGAGGGTGCCATGAGAATACTCTGGATCTTCAAGTCTGAGCCAGCGAGAGAGCAGGGTGCAGCAAATGAAAAAAATCTGGTGCTGTAAGTGGCTGACATTGGGTCTCTTTGGTGAAGAAGAAAAGGAAAATAAGAGGATTCTGGGCTCTGGTAGGAGTAGAAAGCAGAAGAGAAACTTAAATTTCTTGTCGGCGAAGCCTGGCATGCCCTTTCCCCCAACCCCAAATGACACTGTTGACCTGCCCACACTCGGGTTCTAGTCTCTCGAGGCTGCAAAGAACGGTCGGAAGCCAGCCACACTGAGAAGAAAGGGGGCTGTGTGCCAGGCCTCCCTTTGGGTGGATCTGCTGGCATGTTGTGGTTGCTTGCCAGGCTGCAGAGGATAGAGGAACCAGAATCTTGCATTCTTACTGAGGTCACCCTAACCCAGTTTTGACAGGTCCACGATAAAGGGAAAAAATCAAGGACAATGAGGAGTGCCACTGTAGCGCCACTGGGGTTTGGTTACCAACTGCCTTTATTCTGATTATGTGTATTCTTTCTTTGTGTCTCATTGTCCTTTCTAATATAAAATGAAGAAGGTAATTTTCATGTTAAGTTAAAATTCTTTTCCCTTATTCAGATTTTTTTGTTTTGAAATAATTATAGATTCACAGGGAGTTGTGGAAATAGTACCGAGAGGTCCTTTACTCATTACCCTTCACCCAGCCATTGCTGGTATATTCCATAACCCTAGTACAATATCAGAACCAGAAAAGTGACACAGGCATAACCCACACACCTTATTCACACTCCACCAGTTTGACACATGCGTGCATGCAAGTGTGTGCGTGCATGTGTGGTGCCGTGTGGTTTTATTAGCTGTAGTTCATGTGACCACCAGCACCGTCGAGTTCACAACTGCCCTCTCACAAAGCTCTCCCTCATACTTCCATCGTGTTCATTTGTTAAAGTCCTTATTTGCCATGATGAAAAGTTGGCAACTGTCTAACGTTGCTGCGATCCCAGTTAGGAGGGAAAATGGCCTACAGAGTTGCTAAGTTAGGGACCACTGCCCTGTGTCCCCTTGTTGAAGTGGGACCGCGCAGTACTCTGCACAGAAGCCGTTTTCCTGAGAGAGAAGGGAGTGCCAGGGACACAGAGAGCTGAGGGTGAGGACACTTATCTCTCCCTGAGGGCCTTTGCCTTTAGGGTCCAGCCTCCGGAGGCCTCAGTATCTTCCACAAAGGCTGCTCCCTGTGCTGCTGCTTACACAGCTTGCAAAGTCATAGGGTATCTCAGCAGAGAGGCAAGAAGCAAGGCTTGGGCCCTCTTCTCCCCATCTCATTGCCGTGGGCAAGTTCCTTAACCTCTCTGAGCCAGCCGTGCCTTCCTCATTGGACTGAGAGATGCATCTGTGTCTTCCCATCCTTTGTTGCCAGTGATGCGATGGTGAGGGTGCAGGGCCTGAGACGTTGCTCCTCGTACCAGCTGAACTCACGTATTCCCACTTCTGGGAGCAAAGCGTTCTTGAAAAGAAGGTTAGGGGTTCTATGCTTCATGATTTTGACTAGAGCCATCCTGTTTATCTTCAGCTGTGTAAAAGCATATTTGAGATTCTGATGTGTGTGCATGCATGCAGGGACACACAAACGCCCGAGCTCAGAGGTGTTTGAGAGAAACGGATCTCTTGTTGACCGAGGTTACAGTGGACACCACACTTCTTCAGTCTAAGCTTATACCTTCTCTTCACCAGTTCACTTGCTGCTCAAACCTTTGATTTGATAAGAGGTAGAATCTTAGAAGACAAGGCTCCTGTACCTCGGTGAACAGTAGCACCAGGAAGCCCCGCCTGGGGCCCCTGGCCTTTTGCCAGGGACTCGTGGGGGTCTTGATAAGCTTCCCCTTCTCCCACTTATTCTCTCCTCTAGACCTAAGGGATTGGCACACTTGTTCAGGCTGCCCGCCCCCTGTCTCTTCCGTCTCTCCTTTTGGCCCAGCACTCTGTAGGAAAGGACAGAGTTTTCCAGGGGCTCCCCAGTTTTGCTGTAACTGAAATAGACACACAGTCCCCTTTTTACTGCTTGTCAAACAAAACAAAAATGGGAAACTCTGAGGCGAGAAGAAATAGCCCATAAATAGCCGGCAGCGGCGATGTTGTAAAGTTACTGGAAATGTTAAAGCAGTAATTGTCCTGGGTCTTACTCAAACGTTAATAAACTAGGTCTTTCCTTAGCTCCTCTAACATCTTCCTCATAATTTGTTGTCTTGAGGCTATGGCTCCCTGCCTCCTGGGTGTGCACGGGAAGCCCCTGGAGAACAGGCTTGACGATGACAGAGGCTTGCGAAAGAGTTGAGGCTGGCGTGTCGTGGTTGCTCAGGAATCCTGGTGCAGGCCGAGGCTGGAGATGGTCTTTCGGTGGGTGGCCCAAGGATCTCCCAGTGCAAAGGTTTCGCAGCGTGGAGAGGACAGCATGTCCATCTTGTCTGCCTTTCTTTTCCCGGTGTGCCGCTCTTATTGTTGGGCTTCCTGAGGATATGCGTGCAGTCTACAACTCTAAGCCTCCCTTGGTAACAGGCCCAAGAGCGCAAGTCCACAGGGGTTCTCCTGGTGCAGACGGTCTTCACTGAGACTGTTTTGAAAACGCTGTGTTCGTTCTGGTTACCTGGTGTGGTTGTGTACTTTAACGTGAAGCTTAGCCCACCGCAGTTTCGTGCTGCTGCCCATATAGGGAATGGCTTCTCTCAGGAGTCCCAGAAGACATGTGACCCTGCCCTGCCAGCTCCATGAGAAGCAAGGCCTTATGGCTCTCCCTTTACCAGTGTCCTTTCTTCAAATGCCAGGTCCTTTCCATGGCCTCTCACTCCCTCAAAAGGAGCCCCTGACCTTGAGCCCCGGGCCCAGAATTTAGTGGGCTAATTCAAGCATATCAAGTTGTGCTTGTGAGATGGCAGCCTGCATTGTTTAGGAATACTGGCATGGATGGTAAACTCCACAGGAAAGTAGGGGGGTGGTAGCATTTAATCCCAGAAGCCAGTGGCCTCAGAGGAGCATGGAAGGGAGGCGATGACCTACGAAAGCCATGCTGTTTGGTGGCTGTGTTCTGTTTCCTGCAGTGTATGGTGGGTTTCTGGATGGGTCACATCTTACTGGTGTTTGAAATCGTGTTATAAAATAGACCTTCGGAATTTAAGAAATACTTCATTTTTTCAAGATGAAAGAACACAGTTGCTTGTGGTTGAGGCCAGCCTAGGGCTGATCATGAAGCTTGTTGACTGAGGGACTCAGCAGTGAGACAGGGAGGATGCAGCTGGAGGCGTCTTACATGGAAAAATCCCACACATCTGGGAAAGCCACCACTTTCCCCCTCTCATTTCCTCTTTGGGGAAAAAAAATCTCAGATCCAAGAAAGTCGTATGTCCTAAACATCTCTCTCCCTAAGAGTCGGTTAGATGTACCCACTTTCTCTTCAGGTGTTTTTCCACTGGGTATTGGCTAAACCCGCCCAGTGCTCAGTACCTGCTAGGAGCCCCAGTGGGAAGGACAAAAGGAGCTGAAGGGGCGTGGCATGCACCTGTGGGAGGACCAAGGGATCATCCTTGGGCGGTATTTATGTGAGCGTGTTTGCTTTAGTGTAGTACAGCCAGCCGTCTCTGCCCCAAGGAACCTAACACAAAAACCTTAGACGCAGTCAGTCCAGAAAGGGTGCTGGCAGGGAACCAGTGCTTTTCAGACACCTGCTGTGTGCCGGCCACTCTCTCCACGTTACTGCAGTTAATCCCCACAGCGCACCTCGAAGCAGGTGTCGCCATCCATATTTACAGACGAGGCTCAGGTAGGTTATGTATTTTGCCAGAGAGACAGACGAAGGATAAAGCCTGGTCTGACCCCAAAAACTTTTCAGTGTTAGACTGCACACAGTGTGGAGGGACACAGGTGACTTGAGCTGGTCCTGGACAGAATTACGGGGTAAGGATTTGGGGGCTGCAGATGAGGCACAGACCTGCCCGGCTCGGGCTTACGATCTCAGGAGCAGCGGGAATGTGGGTTGGTGGGTAAGGTGCAGTAAGAGGTAGGCACGACCATTAGGCCTCCAGTGGGGGCCACACATCCCCGGTGCACTATTGTCTCTAGCTCTGCCTCCTACCCAGAAAATAATTAGCCTCCACGTACTTATTCTCACAGAGTATTTCCACATATCTTATCTTCCATGAGTATATTTGGGGGACATAAGGATGCCATTCCCATAGTTTTTTATACTCCGTGATGGGTGGGGCAGGGCACAGACTAGTTCCTAGCTCGGGCGTTTTGTTTAGGGTGACCTTGGATGCCCTTAAACTTCATAACACATCTGGGAGACTTGGAGGACTCCAGTTGCTCTGACTCCCTGCCCCATGGTCTGCCAGGGCAGATAAAGGGTACCATGTGGAGGGGGAGGGTCTTAGTTAACCTCGGCAACTCTCTGTCTCTGTGCTCCCAGCTTGAGATCTGGGCTGCCAGGAGTTCCTGTCACCAAGTGCTGTGTGCGAGTGAATGGCAGCTGGAAATTTGACTTGCATGAGGTAGCCCCTGAGTTTGACAGAGTATAAGAGCCCATGACTTGCTAATGCTTTTGATCGGTAACTCACAGGGCCCTGGCTGGTTGGCCCTGGCCCCTGGGAGTCATCAGTGAAAGCGTAGGGCATTGTGCTACCAGAAACTGCGATGAGGAAGGAGGAAGGGCTGAGAGTATGCTGGGATTCACCCGGGTTTATTTACCAGCCCTCAGTGGAGAGGCTTTTCAGGAAAAAGAAGCGAGAGAGGAGTTCTGTATCTGTGTAAGTTGAGACTTACTTGATAATGAAAGCAGTTTGTGAATTTCAGCGTGGCTGGGCTCACTGTATCTGTGACAGGCTAGTGTTTATTGAGTGGTGCTGCCAGCTCCCCACAGGGGCTTTCTAGGTGGACACTTGGGACGGAGGTTATTTAGCTAATTACAAACCTCTGTTAAAGGAGGAAGTCATTTTTAAAAAGAATACAAACATTTTAATTTCACCCTAAATGGATAGGTGTGTATCCCTGTCTTTTGATGTGGAGCTAGGGTCTTTTCTTTCCCTGTCGACCTGCTAATCTGGACTTCTCTGTCCACTATTTATGAGCTGAATCACACCACGAAACATCACCGGTTAAAATTTCTAGTTTGAGTTTCTTAGAAGTAAAGCAGGAACTTAGCCACTTGTGAAAGTCGGAGTACGGAATCCTTTTAGAATGTTTTATAATTTATTTCTCCAATGACACCTAATCCAAGAGCACATTTTTAAAAAATGATTCTGTTATTGAGTCTCCTCAAAGCATCTCCTTGGTTGTCATGGAAACCGCTCTTTTTGTGCTTGTTTCATCACTGAGGTAAAGTTTAATCAAATTTTCTGTTTTCACCAACAAATATACAACCATCTTAAACAGTTCTGGAAATGATCCCAGCTGATTCCTGGGAAGCAGAACACCCAGTGGGTAGAAGCAAAAGACCCACGGGTGTGCTCAAGAGGGTCGTGCCAGCTGGGAACATGGGCATGAGTTCCCGGGAGTAGATGGTGTGCAATTCAGTGAGCTAGCTAGAGGTCATTACCGGACTCGCAGGCTCGGTGCTGGGATCCCTGTTGCAGATGGCCCTGCTCGTTCCACTGTCTGCCTCTCTTGTTGCCTCTCGACACTGCCCTGCAAGAGCCAGCTCTCTCAGAGGCGTGGGGCATGATGGCAGCACCCCAGCCTCCAGGCCTCTCCTTTGCCTCTGCAAGGCTGAGTTGAGACCCTGCTTCCTCTCCTCCCTCTCCTCTCTCTGGTGTTGTCTTGGGTTCTCCATGTTCTTGCCAGGAGCTGCCTTATAGAAAGGCGGTACCTCCCTTCCATGAAACGTCTTGTCCTGAATGGAGAAGCAGCTTCCAGCTGAGTGTCCAGGAAGCGAGCTATTGTTCACACAGCACGTTCTAAACATTTTCTGCCAGAAGGAAGCCCTTTCCCTCTGGTTTGTCCTTTAAAAAAAAAAAACCAGAAAAACACAAAGGAACCTGCGTTTTGAATAACTTGTTTTTAAGGTAGAATTCTCTTTATTTTGGAACCAGATGAATGTGAATCATGAGTGCAAACCCTTTCTAATCTTTATAAATTGAAAGGAGCAACAGAGTAGGACATTGTGGGCTGTTTGCCTGGCATTGCTGCTCTTAGGAGGGCCAAGGAAGTTTCTCAGTGTAAGCAAGACCTCCATCTGGTCAAGGGGGCTCCTGAGTGAAAACTAAATGATGCTTAGGCTGAGCAGAGAGCCCAATGTGGGGCTCCATTCCAGGACCCCGAGATCACGACCTGAGTGGAAAGCAGAGGCTTTAACCCACTGAGCCACCCAGGTGCCCCTGCACTAGGACTTCTTGTACATTATCCCACAACTTTACAGCAGCCCTGGGTTATATTTCCATGTTGCCTTTGAAGAAACTGAGGCCTGAAAAGGAGTTGAGTCATTTGCCCATGGCAGTGATTCCATGAGCGAGGAATCTGTCCACATTTAATGGAAGAGGAAATTGAAAAAGAAATGGCTTGTCTAAGGTTCCACAACTTAAGAGTTTAAAGTCAAGTTTTTTTATTCCAAAGTCCCAGTTCTTTTCCCACAGTGCAGACCCCATTCGATGTTCCCAACCTCGTATATTTGAAATTGTGCTCTGAGCTTTAATAGAGTAGAAACTAAGCCCTAAATAAGCTGGACATCATGAGTTATAAAGATAATGAGTTGGGCACTGGGCACGTATTTCTAGGACTCGGACTATGGATGCTATTTAACTTCTCTAGCGTTTGGTTTCCTCCTCTGTGAAGCGGGCAGAATCAGAGCTCTCACCTGGGCTGGATGTGAGGATGAAGCAAACCCGTGGGAGGGCACATAGCTGGTGCCCAGTGCAGAGTGCCCCACTGACAGAACCCGTCTCTGGAACCTGATAACCCCAGAAGGCTCGAGTGCCAACGGGTGTGGATCAAAAGTATTTTCCAAGGAGAAGGGTACCTTGCTTTGAGCACCTGAATTTGATTTTCAGGAACAGTGACCTCCCGGAGTAGAAAAGGGATAATTTAATTTCCCAAGATCTCAAAACAGTCCACCCATCTTTCCCTTGTTCCCTCAGTGCTCTGAGGATGGATTTGATCTCCTTTTATTGATCTTGGGCTACAGAGGATACAGGCGCATTCTCCTAGCTGAGTATTCTGATATGCTGCTTACCATGCTGAAGTCAGTCACCAATGGAGGGATCAGTGTCTTTTGAGTTGGATTAATACGAACCAGTTTCCCAGGGTTTGTTCATCCCTGGGAACACTGATAATGGAGTTTTCAGACTGTCAAGACTGGGGTTAGCCTGGGTTCCAGGATAGAGAAAGCCACACTACAACAGAGAAGCGGTGCTGAGAGCCCTTCACCCTGAAAGCTTGGTGACACGGAATAATGGTGAAGTCAGCTTTCCCACATTCCTTTCTGTTTGTTTCCTTTGCCTGCTGGGCATGTCTCTGCTTATTAGCATGTTGAGCAGAGTTCATTACTAATGATGAAACGCAAATCAGTGTTGATCTTACAATTTATTTGATCCCGAAAGAAGTATTTTTCCCAGTATTTTATTCTGAAAATTTTCAAACATGCAGAAAACTTGTAAGAGACTTGAATAGTGGATACCTATCTATCTACCACCCAGAGCCTAGATTCTCTAATACCCTTTACTCGACTTGTTTTATCTCATATCTGTCCTTCCCTTGGTCCACTTAGAAATCTGTTATTTTTTTATGTATTTCAGAATAACTTGTGGACATCATATTTTTCATCCCGGAGCAGTTTAATTATGTATACTATTAAATAGAGTTTGAAAGATATCTGTTCATAGGGTTTCAGGGGGAGAGGCAGTAAAATGTATACAAAGTGAAATACATAAGACTTTACCAATCCCTGAGTTTGTGTGACCCAAATTCCTATCAAGATGCAGAATATTGGGCGCCTGGGTGGCTCAGTGGGTTAAAGCCTCTGCCTTCAGCTCAGGTCATGATCCCAGGGTCCTGGGTTCGAGCCCTGCGTCCGGCTCTCTGCTCAGTGGGAGCCTGTTTCCCCCTCCCTCTCTCTGCCTGCCTCTCTGCCTACTTGTGATCCGTCTGCCAACTAAATAAAAATAAAATCTTAAAAAAAAAAAAAAAAAAGACACAGAATATTGCTATAAACCCAGAAAGTTCCCTCATGCCTCTTCCCAGTCACTCCTTACCACTCCCTTAACCCCAACAACTATTCTTCTAAAATTTGTCCTCTTCCATAGATTAGTTTTGCCTGTTCTAGAACTTAATAAATGGAATCAGGGCAGTATGCATGCTTTTGTGTAAGCCTTGTTAAAAAGACAGCCACAGACCCAAAATGGCGTCCATTAGGCCAAGTCACCAGACTGGGGTTTAATTAACCTAACTGAATTGCACTTTCAGCCTCCCCTAGAAATGTACCCTTCACAGGTCAGTCTGGAATTTTTCTGTCAGCACCAATAAGGTAATCTGTATGTTCCCCAAGGAAAGATGAGGTGAGGGGCACCTGGGTGGCTCTGTGGGTTAAAGCCTCTGCCTTTGGCTCAGGTCATAATCCCAGGGTCCTGGGATCGAGCCCCGCATTGGGCTCTCTGCTCAGCGGCTTCCCCTTCTCTCTCTGCCTGCTTCTCTGCCTACTTGTGATCTCTGTCAAATAAATAAATAAAATCTTTAAAAAAAAAAAGAGAGAGAGAGAAAGATGAGGTGATCTACCTTTGAAGACCCTTTTGTCCCCAAAGGAAGGTGACCTCACCTGAAATAATCCTTTTTTCCTGTTTTTAACTTCCTTGCCCTGCCTTTAAAATCCTTTCCCTTTCTGTAGCTCTTTCGAGCTCTCCTCTACTTGCTAGATGGGAGGCTGCCCGATTCATGAATCATTTAGCAAAACCAATTAGATCTTTAAATTTACTCAGTTGAATTTTGTTTTTCAACAGTCTCATCTGAAGGATTTTAACTAGTGCTTTATAATGAATTTTGGGAACTCTGTCAACTTCGCTTATCCAACTCCCTCCTATTTTGTAACTTCAGGAGTGGCAAGTTGCAGAAAATCTCAAGGTAGCAGATGCATACTGATAGTGTATTTCTATTAAATATATATGATTTTTTTTTTACACCTTAAGTATATGTAATTTGGCTCTCCGAGTTTTACATCTGACTCCCCTGATATTATGAGGCAGATGTTCCGCAGCCAGATCCGAGGAGCTGACAGATGTGGGACCCTTTCCCAGGTCACCCTGCTGAGGAAACCCACTCTGAATGGAGATTTAGGGTGTTTTCTCAGGGCTGATTTAATCGATAGCTAGGCTGACAGCGCAGCCGGTGTGCCATTGGGGAAGAACGGGAGCAAGGCAGGGTTATTTGGTGGTGGCAGCCGTGATGGTGGTAGAAAAACCAAGGAAGGTCCACGAAGCCCGCTGCCCGGTGCATGTATGCAAGAGAACCGCAGCCCCTCTGAGGTGTGTGTGCTTCCTTCTCATTCCTCCTCACTCGCCGCAAGCAAGCCTCCTCCTGGACAGAAAGTAGATTGCGTACATTGGAATAGAACCCAGATACATAATCCTCATTAATCTTTCAGATTCTTGTCCCACTTATTAAAGCTAGTATTTGGCACATAACCCAGAGTTCTGTGGCAAGCAATGATAAAGGTAATTGGAATCTAGGTCTCCCAACTTTTTTCTTCTTTCAGCAGTTTCTTGGGGCTGGCAGTTAAAGATCGCCTGGGTAGCAGACTGCTCTAGGGTGAGAGGGGCATTGGCAAGGGTGATTGTTGGCCCAGAAGGTCTTCCTCCCTGTCGAGGGGCCGAGTCTGGAGCGTGTGCATCTCCGGGCCAGCTGGGCGAAGTGGGGTGGGAGCTGCTTTTGGGGGGACAAGGCCCAGGCAGTAACCCCAAAGGTGTGTGAAAGGTGAAAATGAGGAAGGAGGAGGGGGGTTTGGGGACTGAGGTGCCACGGGGAAACAGGAGTTATCTCTGACTTTCTCATCCCCCAGCCTAGCCTGGGGCGGGCGAATACCAGCTCTTGGCTCTCTGCTCTTGTGTGAGACTTGACAGCCACACAAGCACAAAGCACTTTGGGAACAACTGCTCTGTGGTTCTCCCAGCCTGGGAGGGAGCGGGGGATTCATGTGGGGGTGCAGCCGTAAATACCGCAGCAGTCTGTGTGCCCCCTGTGGTGAGACACAGGAAGCCCCCACCGACAGTGTGCTCTGGGGCCAGGAAGCTCCCCACTGTTAACAGAGCCGACACGGGAGCCCCAGCCTCCTCCTGGCCTCATGTGCGCCTTGGAAGGCCGGCCCGGAACCTCTTGGCAGACATTTACTCATTCCCTGCCCTCCTCTCTCCTCCCCCACCCTCTCCCGCCTCCCTCTCCTAAAAGCAGTTGACAAGGTTAGAAAATCAGGACAAATAATTTACTTCAATCCATCTCTGTCTTTCCCGAGGCCTTGTACAATTTGCTCGGGGGCGGGGAGAGAGAGAGAGAGAGAAGAACCCCAGACCCTGGCCAGTGACCCTTTTTCAAATGTGGAATCAAAGCCCACTCTAGGCTGCGAGTCTGTCTGCTGTGAAGCAGCAGTAAGACAGAGATGGTGATGAATTCTGATGCGGCTCCTGGGCCCGGGAGTGCAGCTGTCAGCAGTCTTCAGGGCTCCTTGTCCAGCTGGAGTAGCCCGCCGTGTGCGTCACTGGTCACCTGATGGCTTGGGCACAGCAGCCGGGGACACTGAGGTGGTTAGGGCTCACTTCCTCAGCCCTGTGCTCCGAGGAACGGGGAGTGCCCTCTAAGCAAGGCCGTCTGTCCTGAGGAGAGGCTCTGCCCCTTGGTGCCCCAGTGCAGGAAGCCCAAACTCCCCGGGGGAGCAGGCTCGGCCACCCATGGCACTTTGCGGAAATGAGAGCCGCACTAGCGGCGAGAAATTTGGGAGTCTGCCCACGAAGCAGAGCTCCAGTCCCCTCACCTGAAAAATGGGATAATACGTTTGCTTGGCAGTGAGTTGAAGCCAGCTGGTCATCGTAGGGTTTGAGATGCCCATGCCAGCAGCCCAGGAAGGTTGGAGAAAGACAAACGTGAGGGCAGGGGAGTTGGAGAATCCAGACTGGGGTCCAGAAGTGTTGGCTGCCTTTCCTCTCTTTCTGTAGTAGTGAGGTCACTAGCCTGATGGGGGCATTTAACAAAGTGTAGCTGTTCCTCTTTGTCACCGGCCACCTCCAGCGGGCCAGCTCTGTCTGCGCATGGCACCGTGTGGGACCCAAAAGACACAGTGTGAATCAGGGTCCTTACCCTTAGTGGTTCTCTAGTGTGTCCGGGACACATCCTAAAACAGTGAATCAGGAAAGTCAGAATGCAAACCAAAGGGTGTTTCTGGGCTGTTAAGGTATTAAACACTGGGGCAGAGGAGAGGCAGAAGGGGTCTCCAGTCCTCATGGCACAGGCCCAGGGGGACTGGTATGTATTTTCCAACTGGTAGGTGAATCCTAGGGAGCCAAGAGCTCCCCAAGCAGCAGAAGGAGGATTGGAAGGGAATGCCTGACATCAAGAGCCAAATTTAGTGGCTGGTGAATTGCAAAAACCTCTCCCTTCATGAACCTCTCCCTTCGTGTTCCCATTTGCCCACAAAAGAAGGTGGGAGGAGATGATCCCTTTCCCTTCTTCCTCCCCATTAGGCACCCCTTTACAGGCATGTTGACCAGACTGATTACTGCTCTCCCAGTATTTGGCTACATATGGGAGCCCCTGAACATAGCCATTGCGTCTAACTTGTACCCCCTTCTGGAAGGGAGGTTTCACTTAGGCCTTGCTGCCAAGTTGCATCGAGGCTCATGGTTCTTCTGTGGACTCTGTGCCTGGAGAAGTAGTTCTGCCCCCAGCAGCTGTCTTCTCCCTTCCCTCACTCTTGATAGCCAGTGAAAAGGCTAGTGTGATCAGATTTGTTCCTGAAGCCAGGGTATAGTGACAGGGAATGGAGGCCTCTTTGTCTGTAGACAGACTGTCACCTCCTGCTGCCAGCCTCTGGTCATCCAGGCACCTGTCAGCAGTCCTGGCACCTCAGCAGCTGTGTCTCGAGTGTTTGTGTTTCTTCTAGCTTCCAGCCACATGGGGAATGTGTTTTATACATTCGTGGCAGGGGTGGGAAGGGAGAGACTAAATAGAATAACCCTGAATGCATTCTGAAAATGGAGCACTTCCAAGCATTTTTAAAATACATGTATCCATTACAGTGATAAATTTCAGGCCTTACTTTACCAAACACAAACAGAAGTTCCCTGTAGAGTTTATGTGAAGTACAGGAGTAAAGTGCGGGCTTTGTCCATCTCTCCCCCAAGATGTCGCTGATCCTACACAACAGAAAAGAGAGCATTGAACAGTGCCCTTCCGTGACATTCCATCTGCCTCTTTCTCCCCTGAGATGCAGAACATTTCTGGGAAAACAGCCTGATCAGATTGGGTTTTTTTTAACTCAAGCGTAAATGGTGAAACTACACAAAGTATATGGATCAAAATGGTATCTGTTTTCTCTGACAGCTCACTCCTCTTTGTCTAGACTGAGATTATGGTATTCTGTCTCCGCTGGTTCTGGGCCATGGAGGGTGTGGCCGAGCCAGAAGATGAGATCCAGCTTCTCGCCGTCTCCCCAGCCCAGGCGGAGGCGCTGGGTAGGATCACAGCCCCAGACAGCTCGGTGCTTACGGAGTGAGGCCGGACACCTGCCAGTCTGTGCTCACACAGGACCTCCTCACTGCCGCGTCCCTCCTAGCCCTGTGTCTCCACCAGGGCAGGAAGGGGAGCTGGGTTGTAAGTTGTCCGTAAACTGCTGAGTACTCCCAGTTCCTCTATAAACTAGAATCTTCTCAGCTTGACTTAGATACTACAGTTACAGGACAGCAAAGCATCATGTATAGTTTCGATGAAACATTTGTGAGCGTCCCTGCGTACCCCGCCAGAGGGTGGGTTGTGGAAATGTGGGCCGTGCCTGGCCCTTTGTAGTTGGTGTGAGGGTGACTACTGGGCCAGGCAGGCAGGAAGGAACAGAACGAAGAAGCAGCGGGGTGTTCTACTCTGTTCACTGTGATTTCAAAAGGCCCTTTGGCAAAATCTCCTGAGTTGGGCCAGGAGATGTTGATTGGTTAGGCCCGCTGGTGCTTTGGGTTTCGGGTGATTATGAGGACAATGAAACGTGTACTGTAGGTGAGTTGACTTTATATGAAAAGCTACCTTGGGGTCATCCTCCATTTCAGCTCTCCCCCCTGCTGGCATTGGGAAAACAGCTTTTCCACTACCGGCTCTAAGTAAATGGAAACTTCCCCCATCCCCACTTCCTTTCATTCATTCAGTAAGTTGCCTGTTTAACCAAAACCAGGACCAGGAGGAAAATGGCAAGTAAACCACACTTTCTTCCAACCCTCATGGTTCTTACAGTGGTCATTCTCCCACATACACCCTCTTTGGCCTCAAAGATAGACCCATAGCCTGGTGGAACCATTCCAGGGATAAGGACCCATCCTCTCTCCCTGCCCCCATATAGGAAAAAGTTTTCTCACTTTGAGGACCTTACTTTTTTTTTTTTTTTAAGCTTTATTTATTTATTTGAGAGAGAACATGAGCAGGGGAAGAGGCAGAGGGAGAGAGAGACTCTCAAGCAGACTCCCCACTGAGCACAGAGCCAGACCCGGGGCCCTATCTCAGGATCTTGAGATCATGACCTCAGCTGAAATTAAAAATTGGACACCCAGGGGCACCTGCGTGGCTCAGTGGGTTAAAGCCTCTGCCTTTGGCTCAGATAATGGTCCCAAGGTCCTGGGATTGAGCCCCACATCGGGCTCTCTGCTCAGCAGGGAGCCTGCTTCCCCTTCTCTCTGCCTGCCTCTCTGCCTACTTGTGATTTCTCTCTCTCTGTCAAATAAATAAATAAAATCTTAAAAAAAAAAAAAAAAGAATTAGACACCCAACTGATGGAGCCATCCAGGCACTCCTGAGCACCCTATTTTTCTCCTATAAATATAGAGAAGGACAAGGAAGGCACATCAGCAGATATGTAGGGAGTGCCTGCTCTTTGCCCAGCTTGGAGGCTTCTGTGATCTGAGTGAACCAGGCTTTGGGACCTGTGCGCTGAGTGTCCTCCAGTGTGGCTGGGGGTGGAGGGGCGGCTTGGCCCCTCCACAGATAGGAAGAGCTATCTGCAAATATTCCTAAGCCTTTCCTGAGGAAGAGGAGGTGCTCTAGGGGAATAGCCAGACCAGTGGCTTGAAGTTGGATAAGAAAGCTTCGGATGTGTGAAAAGACTGATGTTATAAATTGGTGCTTTCTGCAAAGAGGGCGAAATGACAGGGAGAGTTAGCAAGTGCCCCGTCTCTGGAAGACCTTTAGCAAAATCGGACGTGGGGGTTGGAAATGGGATTGTATGACCTGTGGGGTCCCTGCCATGAACTCAAGATTTTGTGCCTGGAAGAACTGTCAGGAGAGAACTAGGATTTATCCTACAGATATACTTGTACGTGTGTACAGACACGTCTGTAGAACAGCGTTCGTCATGGCGCTGTTGGGAATACGGAAAGATTGGAAACTATGCACGTGCCCACCAGGGGATGGGCTAAATAAATAGCCCCACACCCGATGACACAGCTCATCCATTGGGGGAGAAAAAAAAGAATGTTCTTATAAACTGTGGAGGATCTCCAAGATGTCATATTAAATAGAGAAAGCAAGGTACAGAGCAGCATATATGGGCGGCCTCTCTCAGTAGGGGGCAGGATATCTTTCCATGTTTGCTCACAGGAGACTGCAACTCATCTCGAAGCATACTGGAGGAACTGGTTATACTGGTTGCCTGCAGGGAGGAGAGCTAGACAGGGACAGGGAGATTTTCCTCTGAGTAACCTTTGTACCTTTTGAACCTTGAATCATGGAGATGGAGGACTTGTCACAAAATAGAAGTAAAAGTGTATTTTTTTAACTTTAAAAATAAGGAGGTTTTACTCATTGGAGTTCTGAGGGAAACAGAGGGGGAATGGAAAGCAAACGAGCCTCTGACTGGGCATCTGCTGTGAGCACAGATTACCTTCAATCCACGCAACAGCCCTTTATAGGAGGCAAGACCCATTCCCCTTTCTGTAGATGTAACACTGAGGCTGGGAAAGGGTGGAAGTACTTGCCTGTCCTCACGGGTGGACCTTGCACCAAACTACCAGTTGAAGGAGGCAGCTCTTGGAAGGGGGCGGGGGGGGGGTAGGCCAAAGAAAGGGATGTACGAGGAAGGGAAGGAGGAAGGTGGTTTCTTCAAGGGGCAGGGCAGACCCACTCTAGTGTTGCCCACTTCGGTGCTGGCCCTTGAGCGGTGGGGCCAGTAAAGCCGAGGTGCACCGCAGCTTGCTCCGTAGGTCAGCTGTGTTGTGTTTCCCTTGGCTTTTGCTGAGCTCAGAAATGGAGTTCACAGTGCATGTTAACAGGCAATCAGGTGACGGCTGGAGCAGGCAGGCATTTCTGTGGCGGGAGAACAGCCTCAGCTCTCGGCTGCGAAGGGAAAGATGTGTTCTTCTGCTGGGTGTCAAATGTGCCATCTTTGTCTGCCAGCTGGAGACTGGCTGGAAAGTTGGTTGTGGTGGTTTTTTTTGTTTTTATGGGGGTTTTTTTGTTTTGTTTTGTTTTGTTTTTGATTGTCAGACCTAGGCTCCTTACTTGCACTTAGAGGAAAAAGCATCCAAGCTCTGGAACAAAAGGTTCTCTTTCCTTTTTTTTTTTTTTTTTTTTAGAAAAAGAGCCATGAATGAGCTCATTATCACTGCAACCCAAAAGAGGAGGAGGAGGAGAGGAAGAGAAGGAGAGAAGGTAGCCTCCTCCTCACTGCCCTGCCCTGCCCCTGCCCAGTTTTCCTGGAGTGGGGGGCTTAGATCTGGCTCAGGGTGACCTAAGCCAGATGGCTGGAACAGGTGGTCCATACAGGGGGCAATGCTGGAGACCTTGGATGCTTTGAGACTGGCTCGCTCTGTCTGCTGTGATCCAGAGGAAGGATACATGTCTGTACCTTCAGGGAGCAAAAGATCCTCTGATCAGAGTTGTATGCCTGTTTCACTCTGACTTCTGAGAGGCTCCCGTGTTCATGTCCTCTGCTTGTCTCAGCTCTCGAAATCATCCTCAGATCTCAGAGCTGGCAGTCAGGAAATGTCAATTATCTGTTGAATGCTGGAATTTGCCACGCATGGCTTTAGGCTTTAGGCACTTGGGGTGTCACAGGGAACCAAGTTGGCAAAGTCTCTGCTCTCATGGAATTTAAATTCTGGTGTGAGCAGTGAAATGTGCCAGGTCTGGCCTGCTGGTGCCTCCTGTGCCCTGTCTCTGCTGGGCTGGGGAACTGCCGCAGGGAGTGATACATAAATGCCAAGGAAGGAAGATTCGCCAGCCTTTCCAGCAGCTGAGCACAGGTGGTCTCCCACTCGCTCTCCTTGGAGCCTGTCTTTTGCCCCCATTCGGCTGTGGTCACAGAAGGGCCTCTCTTGATCTGAGCGGCAAAGAGTTCTGATCTGTTGCAGGTTGGTGCTGGACCTTGGAATGATCTGGAAGAGACCTGGAGGACCTCCCCTGCCCTCACACCCCCGCCACAGGTGCTGATGATGAGCTGGCAATGTTTAACCCGAGCCTAACAGCCTCTCCTTTTTGTCCCTCTTTCTTCCGTTTCAGATTGAGAAAATCATGAGCTCTATTGGCGAAGGGATTGACTTTTCTCAGGAACAGCAGAAGATCTCAGGTATCGTACCAATAGCCATTTTTCCCCCATGGAATGCAGACCTTTGGCTCCTTTCTGGCTCAGGTTTTTTTTCTCTGACCCAGAAGACAGACATTTGGTGGGCGAGAGAGGTCAGCCTCCACCCACCCCATGCTGCTGCAGGTCAGAACCTCATGGATCTATATGGCCCACCGAGCTATTATTTCAGAGTTATGACACTTTTTACATATTGGAGGGGAAATTGCATTTTAGGCCCACCTGTTAGGAAGGTTTTGTTGTTTGTTGGTTTGTTTTAAAGTTAATGGTTGTCACTTATCCATAATTATGTGTGTAAATGTAGGCTGTCTCTGATTGGCTTAAATTGGAGTACACCTCAGCTTGGTCTCTCCAGCTTCCCAGACAGCTCTGGCACTAACCCTTCGTGAGAAATGGGCTCTTGCTTGCCTCCTCTATCAGTGGGGTCAGACCGTTAGGGGGTGTCTCCTGGAGGGAGTGGCTTTTTGCTGCTCCTCCTAACGTCTTTCTCTGCATTTTCCCATTTACTTAGTCATTCATCATTTTTACTGCAGATCACTGCCAGTCTGGGCTTGCTTTTCTTTTCAAGGCCCTAGGGGTGAGGTTGGCCTCCATTTTCCTTTGTTTGAAGCCGGCAGCTAGAGAGGCCATGTCTGAGTCGTTTTCCTTGGTAATAGATTTGTGGTTGTGTTACTTTTCTCAGATGAGGTCACATTTCTAAAGGTGCCTCCTCACTAAAACAAGTCTCCCACCCCTTCCCCCAAGCATCTGCAGACCCCCTGCCACCAGAACTCCCAGGCTGAGAGCAGCTTAGAGGGGCCTGGCCTCTCCCCGTCGTCGTGGAGAAATGCCTAACCAAAGGGGTGGGGTTCCCAGAGCTTTCATCCAGGAATGGCCTCCTAGCCCAAGGGACACCTCTAGCTCCTCTGGCCCCGTCAGGAAGGCTGATGGGTGGAGACAGGTGTGCACCTCAGGGAGAAAAAGGGCTGCGGAGGCTTTGGTGCTTGTAGAAAGAGCGTGGACTCTGGAGGCTCAGCCCTGGGTTCAGATACTGCTTCTGGATACATACAGGTCTTAGGCGAGTCACTTACTTGCCTCTGAGCCCACAGTTCCCTATCTACAAACATCTAAATAATAGAACCTACCACACAGGTTTGTTGGGAATGAGTCCTAGATACAAAAAATTGAGCAGATGAGGTAAATGGTGGCACTGCTCATCTTTTGTCCATGAAATAATTACCTAATCGTATTGAAAAACCTAAAGAAGCGGGGGGCATCTCCCCTAGCTTGTCTCCCTCCACTGCTTTTCCAGCTGGGTTCCTGGAGCCTCCTCTCCCCAGCAGCCTTGCTGCCCTGGCTCCCAGCAGAGGGGCCCCAGCCCGCTTTGGTCTGTCCCAGTCCGTCTTGGATGATGCTGGGGTCTGCAGAGGTGGCTCTTCTGGCTAAGAGTTTGTGGCTCTGCTTCCACGTGCTGGCTCCACACTCAGGCAAACAATCTCACGGTCTGTTGTGGTGTGTGGGCTTTTATCGAGAGTCAGGTGTTTGTTGGGAATAGATGTTCAGTACGGAGACAAACACTGCTGCCAGTTTTCAAAGCTGTGCTTTGGGGACAGCCAGGAATGGGATCGATAGTTCAGCTGAAACTGCTTTCTGCTTCCCTGTACCCCTCTGTGTCTGAGGAGTGCATGTGCTTGAGAGTGTGGGTCAGAGCAGGCCATGACCTCTCCACCTTGATAAATCAGGAGATGTGGCAGCATCCTGGAAAACACATTTCTGGAAGAGCCCTTCTCCTTGGGGGTGGTGACACGGAGATCTTTCCTTGCCCTGCGGGTCCCAGCCAGCCCTTACCCCCACAAACCCACGTGAGTTTGTGGTCCGGCTACCGCCCTGCGTCTCCGGATCCTGTTTTGGCACCACTGCATTGAGCCGTCCTCCATACAGCAGCTTAGGGGAGAGCCCAGGGCAGGCCGGTGAGCACGGCCACCTGGACAGAGAGGGCATCCGCCCGTGCTGCAGAGGCCCAGCCCACTGTGTCTGCGCCGATGCCAGGCCAGAAAGCATAGGAGAGTAGACTCAGCTCCGCCCGTGAACTCTGGCTTCTGCCTGATGGGGCGGGAGGGGGTTTTCCCCAGGACCTCAGGAAGCACCAGCCTTCACCTCGGATCAGAGCAGAGTTCTCGTTTGTTCTGAATAGTCAGTAGCAGGGTTCAGATTGTCCTTAGGTTTCTGGATCTGGAAGAGGAGGCGTGGGCTCTGGGGTTGCCAGCCTGGGAGGAGGAGGAGCCGGCCGGCCAGCAGGCAGCCATTAACCAAGCCCAGGCTTGCCCAGTGTGCCTGGTTTCACAGAGGCGTGTGTCCTGAAGGGCAAGACCCTAGCTGGAACTGGAGTCTTATTCTTGTCTTGGGCCTCAGGAACCTGAGCTTCCAGCACTGGAGCCACTTACCTGAATCCCTGACAGACAGGTTTCACAGCTCATTCCACTGTCTGGAGCCCTGAGAAGGGAAGTCTTCCCACTGGCCTGGGCAGCTCTGGCTGCTTTGAACAAAGGCCTGTCTGTAGAGCAGCGGAAGAGATCACTTGCTTTCTTTTGCTAAAGCCAGCCGTTGTAGTAGCCGTTCACTGCAGGCTCCTCAGGGGCCTGATCTCCCTGCACACAGAGCCCCCTTCTTCACCAGGGCTGTCTATAGTCTGCTGAGCTGTAGGCGTCCCCCAGCATGTTTAGAGGGGGCCATGTGGTACCTGTACATGTTACATTTTCTGTCTTCACAGCTGTACTTGGGGTTCGGGCTTCTTCCTTGGTGCCCCCCTCCCACGCCCTCCTCCTCTAGATTGTGAGGAGCCTGTTCTGGGCCTGGTGCTTCTCCCCTGGGCTCTGATGGGCCCAGAGAGAAGCCTCTTTCCAAGTTGTTGAGTACACTTGCTCACCTGAGGAATATTAGGTGGAACGTCTTTATTTCATCGCCTGTTTCTGTGACGCCCCATGGCTTATCCTCTTGGCAGGGAGGCACAATCTTTCTTACGTGGTGAGTGGGGGCAGGGGCGGTCACTTCACCTGTGGGCTGTGCCCTCAGGGCCGTGTCATTCCTCTGTCCCCTTCTCTGGCTGTCCTAGAAACTGTTGGCCCAAACTGTAGGAATGTGCCTTCTCTGTCCCCGATAAGCTGCTTCCAGCCCCTTGAGCGGCAGGTAGAGTCTCCCCGTCTCCGCCTTTCATACGCATATGTGTCGGCTGACATGCGATGCCGGGGAACCTGTCATTTTGCTCTGGTGCTTGTGCTGCTGTGTCCTTCTCCCTGGGCGGTGGCAGCAGCAGCAGCTTCTGCTCCGATGTCCGATCCCTGATGTATTTTCCTGAGCGTGGAAGGGAGGAGGGTGGGGAGGGGAGAGGGGGAGGGCCAGACATTATGAGAGCGAGCGAGGGCTGTGGGGCCGGCAGCCGGCAGCGTGGAGCCCAGGAGCCTCCAGACAAAGCACTCTGCTGCGGTTCTGTGAGCGCACGCATCCGCCGGGAGCAGGCAGGACCACAGCTGCCCGGCTGGGGGATTACAAGCAGGAATGAATCAGCAGCCGGGGACACTTGACTTCGTGGGCACACAAGAGCCCGCTGCCTAGGTTCCCTGGAGCAGACAGCCCCACTCAAGGAAAGGGGACCCAGCGTCTTGGAGCGCTGCTGCAGCGTGCATCAGGAGGCCGCCGGGTCCCTGACCACCACCTCTTCTGCAGAGGACAGAGGAGGGGAGCCCAGGACAGTGGGTCGCCGGGGCCTCCTAGATAACCAAGCCAGTTGGCCTTGGACTGCCTTGAAGGGCAGAAAGTGCCGGGAACAACAGAATGACTTTCACCGTGTCAAGAGTTCTCTGGAGGTGATGTTTTCGTAGTTGGTTCTTCTTTTCCCTCCCTTCTTCTTTTTTTTTTTTTTCCTCCTTTTATCTGTTCTTGCCCAGGAGAACCAGAGAAGTAGGTGGGGGTTAGGCGCTCAGCTCAGGTCTGCAGGGAGGGCTAAACTCTGTTCCTCCCCACTGTGCCACACGCCCCTGTCCGGCGCGAGGAGCAGAGTAGATACATGTCGTCCCTTCCCCGCTTGTCCTCCGAGGAGAACGTCAAGATCCGGAGACCCTGGGAAGACAGTTGCTGTCTTTATCACTCAGCCAAAGAGAGAACAGCGCTGAACGTGAATAGACTTAAGCCGCCGCAGCTCAGCTGACAGAGGACCGCTTCCTTTTCCTCTTTCTTTCATCGGGCTGGGTTTTGTCTTCTCTAGCCAAGAACTGGATCCGCCTGCCTGCTTTCCACCTGAGCAGGCAGGCAAGTCACAGGCACAGCCACTACCACAAGAGGAAAATGAATGTCCAGCCCCGGCGAGAGAGCCCAGCCCGGGAAGGCAGCCATTCAGCCAGCGCCCTGGTGCGGGAGACGCCCCGCTCACCCGCAGCCAGAGTCTAGCTGTGGACTGAGCTCCTGGCCCCACCGGCCACAGGGCCCCCAGGAGTGCGATGTTGCTGTCACAGCCGAGCCACACCTGAGCTTGTTTCCTGGGCAGCCGCCCAGGCTCTGCACCCTCGGCCCCTCTGCCTTGAGCCTCTGAGCACAAAGGGCCGGTGGCCATGGTTTGCTTATTCCGGGACTGCTGGGGGAAAACAAGTAAAAGTCTCTTTTCTCCCCCTGCCGGGTTCTGTGCTGCTTGCGTTGCATGTGCCGGGTCCCTGTGACCAGTCGCCGCCGCTTCCTTCCCGGAGCCCTCGCTGTGTGCCTGTGTCCCTCCGCTGCATGAAGAGGCGTGCGCTCTCCCGACTGGTGTGTGCTGCAAGGTCGCAGGACTTGCCCCTCGCCTGAGGCCCCGCGGGGGCTCCTGAAGTTGCATGGATGAGAGAAGCCCCCCAGCCCCTCTAGTGCCTGTGGGAACAGACTTCCTGAAATACCTCAGTGCGAACGCTGACGAGGAACTGCCCCGACCTGTGCGCGGCGACCGTGCATGTGCCACCGCTGCCCCGGAGCCGCTCAGACTGGGGGGGTAGGGGGGCGGGTGTGTGTGTGTGTGTGAGCAGCCCGGGCCGTCCTGCCCTTGACCTGCACCTGGAAGAGGAGCTGCAGGTCCTCCGCTCTCTGGTCTCTTGTACATAGTCTGGCTGCCCTATGGTAATGACTATGATGTGGCAGTGCCATCTGTCTTCCTCTGAGTGCCGCTGCTACCGCCTTAATGGTTTTTCCCTTTTCAAGCGTCTGCCGATTCCTCTCTCGTCAGGTTCGCGGACGCTGGAGCAGAGCGTCGGGGAGTGGCTGGAGGCCGTTGGGCTGCAGCAGTATGAGAGCAGGTTGCTTCTGAATGGCTTTGACGATGTCCGCTTCCTGGTAAGTGCCCAGAGGCCTCCTGGGGGAGGGCTGCAGCCCCGCGGAACCGGGCTGCTCTGCTCTCCTGTGGCCCCCGCTGGAGTGTGAAACGGTATGTAGACCTGCGTGCCAGCGAAGTGCCGGGTGCAGTGACTTAGACATCTAGGAAGTCTGCCGAGCGTCGTGCACCTTCTTTCTAAATTCTGCTCCCAGAAATAGTTCTGTCGGGAGAGCTGTTTGCAGGTCCTTTTCCCGAGAGGCTGGGTCCCTGCGCTCAGACCTTTGCCCCTCGCTGGTCCCCCTCTCAGGCCTCAGACCATGTGTTGTGTGGTGAGGCCTCAAGGCCCTTTCGTTCTGGGTCAGACACCAAGAGTTTTGGTGGATGGGACAGCTAGGTTCCCTGTGGTGTCTCCCTGTTCCGTCTCTGTTGGATACCAGAAGTTTCCTTTATTCCCTAGAATGCTGCTGTGAAGCAGGTAGTCACTGAAGCAAGGAGCCTTGGCCAGCAGAAAGGCCTCTCCCCTGTACATCCCTGGCCCGGCATCCGGGGTGGGGAATGTGGCCGTGCAGCCTCAGGGAGTCCTAACCTCAGGCATGGCCCAGAGGAGAGGCTGAAGTGGCAGTCTGAGGAATCAGTTACTCTTCTGAGGTATCATTTGTACTGTCTTCTTACATAATGCAAGGTGTCAAAGAAAAAGAAAAATCTAGGTGTCTCTCCTCAGGCTGCCTGTGGAGTCCGGGCCTGGCTGGGACCTGGGGTTGGGATCCAGTGCTCCTTCTGTCCGCCCAGAAAGTAGCTCAGGCAGGGTACCCATGAGCCTTCCTCTCCTGGAAGCTCTCCAGGATATGGTAAAGGAAAGGGGTCAGGGTCAGTCAGCCCAGAGCTTCTAGCTCCAGTATGGGTCCTATGGGTTTCCCACTGATGGGCTTGCATTTGGTGCTTTCTGAATAGCAGCTTGCCCAGGGAGCAAGCCTGGGGCTGCCGGGAGGAACCCTCACTAGGACAGTCTCCATCTCCAGGGCAAACAGTAAAGTCTGTAGCAAACCACCCTTCCAAAGCCAGTTTAGGGCCAGTTATTTTAAATAGCAGTTTGTTTTTTTTAAGTTGAACTAGGTATATTTATGGTTCTTTTTTTTTTTTTTTTTTATGGTTCTTATAACCTAATCCCTGACTCCCCATGGTCCTGGGGGAAGGGCAGCAAACCCAGGATAGAGGTGGTGGTTCAGCCAGTGAGTTGGGGTAGTTGGCCCCTGGTGCTGAGTGGTGAGGGACCCTCCGTCTCCCAGCACAGCCCCTTCACCAGACCAGCTGTCAGATAGGCAAGGGCGGGGTGGGGGGAGGCTGTGGACTTCACAATGTCCCCCTCCCTGTGCTTCAGTATTTTAGAGACTGAGCTCTTGACGTCTTGCCCCTCCTTCTGCTGACTTTGGAAAGGGTGAGGTTCCCAGCCCTCAAACAACATTTAAAGACTCCTTTAAAACCACTTGCCTGCCTCTCCCCATGCTTACGTCCAGAAAGTAGCTGGGCGGGCAACTTGGTAAATCTGGCCCTGAGCCAAACATCCACACAGGATGCAGGGCTCTATTAGAATGTGTCTCTTTTCTTTCTTTCATGGAAGGACACTCACCAAGGGAGGCCGGGAGCTCAGTCTTTCTAGGAGCCTTCTAGGCCCCTCCTGTTTCCCTGGGGACGAGCTGTTCCCTGTGGCCGCTCTCCCGTTTCCGGCTGGGTGCTGGCGGGCGGAGTCTGTGCGGGAAGGAATGCTGGTTACACCTCAGTTGAGCATGTTTCTTCTGATACCTGGAGTGGCCCGAGTACCCATGCAAAGCATCCTGGGTAATTGCATGTAAATTGCCAGATGGACTCTAAGGCTAATTGTTTTAGCAACCAGGAAAAAGGCAAAAACACACAAGAAGGGGGGCATTTTTATTTAAAAACATTCTCTCGCTGCATATGGTATAATTTCCATCTCGCTAGCTGTGCTATCTGTCCATGTAATTGGGTTTTCAGTAGGTTACACATGTTTTTCTTGGTTCTGAAAAGCCTACGAGACTCTTCTTCAAGATGCGCAAGTGTGTCCCTGGGAGCCAGGCTCTAGTTGTAGAGGGAGCATATGGACACGAAGAATGTTTCACAGGCAGGCTGCTGCTAGAGTATGTCCCTGTGATGGGCTCCTACAGCCCCCATCAGGGTGGGAGGGCCTTCACCATCATGTGGTCTCATCAGCTATGCCTCAAGCCCTTCCAGATAATCTTGGCCCCATAATCTTGGATAATCTTGGATGCTCTCCAGTGTTGGAGGATTCACCACCTTGCAAAGTAACAGCCGGTTTTTCTTTGTGTCGCTCAGGCTGAGCCAAAATCTTTTTCCTTGTGGTTTCTGTCCCCTGGCCCCAGGTTTACCTTTTGAGCCACAGAGAACACACTTCGGCCCCTTAGAAAATTGGCCACTTTCTGTCATGCCCTCCTGGGTCTTGTCTTGTGTAGGTCCAGCGTCTTCTTACTCTGGGCTGTTCCCCTGTGATGTGGTGACTGAGCTGGACAAGCATTGCACTTTAAACTTTATTCACCCTCCCATGCCTATGGGCAAAGAGCATCTTTGATCTGGAGGGGTCAGCGGCAAGGCAGGGGGGGGCTGCTTGGTGTTCCCTCGGCTGATCCGGCCGACACCAGTCCCGGGAAGACAGGGCCCAGGAGTTGGGCTCCTGCCTCTGCTGGCCGGCCCACCACACTGACTCACACATCACAGCCAGTTCCGTTTTTCACCCTGAGTCTTGTCCACGGGAAATGGGCTTGCCTAGGAGAAGGGAGGAAATGCATTTGATCAACACTGCAGGAAGGTGGTTGGTGGTCAGCGAGTGCCGGTCTCCCTGTCTGGGGACTGAACCTGATCTCTCTTCCTAGGGTGGCAGTTGAGTCAGTGATGGTGCTCCACATGCCAGAGTGTTAGGTAGATGTTAAAAAAACATTTTTGAAGAATGTCTGATACAGAGAAACATTCACCTTGGAGTGTTGAGTGAAAAAATCAAGACACAAAAATCCATGTGTGACATGAACTTAATTTTCAAAAAAGAAAACCTCTCTGCACGAGAGGTTCAAGGGGGTCGGCCAGAACATTTCGGAGGTTATCTAAGGGGGACTGTAGGTGGCTGACTCTCTTTTGGAATGTAGTAGGTCTTGTGCCTTTGCTACCACGAATGAATGGATCTGAAGTCAGAAAAGCAAATAATGCACGTGTCTGAAGGAACCTGATGGTCCAGCTGGGAAAACAAGCACACAAAGCAAAGCAATGAAAACAATAGAGTAGCCCAGTGGTACGCGCTATGGTGAGGCCTGTAGGTGCTGCAGGAGCACAGGGGAGGAGATCCCCCGCTTCCCGGATGCGGACCGCGTGCTGGGCAAGGAGCTGGCTCACGGCCCTGGGTGTGTTGTTGGGTCGAGTCTCAGCTGGGGCTGTGAGGCCCAGAGGGCGGAGTCACTGCCAGCAAGTGGCAGTGCCGAGATGCTAGCCCAGATCCGTGCAGCTTTGAACTTCTGGATCACACGTGCTGTCTAAGGGTTTGCCGGGGCTGTGGGGCCTGGAGGAGGGGCGAGTGTGGGGCATGAGTGGTCTGTGGGGAATAAGGAGGTCAGTGTAGTATAGTATAGTGTAGTGTAGCATAGCCAGGCTGGAGGGGTGGGCTGGTTTTGACTATGAGCAGCCTTGATGGCCATGTTACGGGGGGGGGCCCTCTGGTTGTGGTCCTCATCAGGCAGAGAGCCCCTGGAGTCGGGGTGCACCTTAGATGATGGCACATGCTGGAGAACGGGCACGTGGTGGGGGCTATGCTGGGGGACAGACAAACGGAAGAGGGAAATGAGTCTGGCATCCAGCTCTGGCTGGGTCAGAAACAGACCGAGCTGCGGGCCTGTTGCCTCTCACAGCCAGCATCGTCATGGAGGCCTCTTGCTCCTCCTGTCAATTTATTTCTCCACAGGCTTCCTCCACATGCAGATTGGCTCCTACTGCTTTCCTGTCTGTTTCTGAGGCCATGCCAGCTTGTTCCCGTGTGTTGGGGAGGGATGACAGGTGAAGAGGAGTGAGCCCTGAGAGGGCTCAAAGGCACAGGCTCGGGGAGGAGGGAATTCTTTCTTGGCCTCTGTGAGGTTTCCAGCCAGGTCCCCAGACCCCAGAGCTTCTCTCCGTGCTCTGTCTCTGGATTAGCTTCTCACTCTCCAGCCTGGGAAGCCGGCATTCTGTGCACAGGGAGGCCGTGCCCGTGGGTTCTTACCCAGACTTCCTGTGCTCCCTCCCTTTGCCTTCTTCCCCTGAGGCTCCACGGGCCCCCTTTTGGCCTGGGCCTGCTGCAGCACTGCTGTCGAGACGCCTCCTCCCTGCCTCAACTTCTCCATCTGCCCTAGCACCCTCTTCAGCTCACAGAGCACTCTAACTGCTGGCTTCTCCTTCAGAATTTTCTGTGCCCCAATGTGAAGCAGGGCCTGATAGATTTTCCTCAGCTAGAGGCATTGGAGGGTCCACGGAGCTGGGACCTGGGCTTTGAAAGGAACACTCTGAGACTGTGCAGATCCCGTCTCCTGGGCTGACTCATGGCTGTGGTCACCTTCTCGGGGGGCCCCAAGGGTGGCTGCACCACCAGATGCTTCCTCGTCTCTGCTGGACCCTTTCACCTTGGGAGAAGGCAGGCTCACTTCGGGCCTCTTTCCAGGCCATGCTCTCTCTTGCTCTCCCTCTTCCTTTCTGTCTGCCAGACTGTGTGGAGTTGTTCAGGGTCGGGTGACCTCAGCTGGAGTCCCACTGTGGTTTCCCCTGGTACTGCTCTGGCCTTCTCCAGTCCCCTTGACAGGGAAAGGAGCTGAGAACTATCTTCATGTCTGTGAGATGAACCGAGTTCACTTGAAGACGGAGTCGGACTGTTGCTTGGCTTCTGATTTTGAGCAGCAGCAGGGGTTCTGTGCCAGCGTCTCCAATGTCTGAGTGGTCACATATTCCAACCCCCAGCAGCACCCATGGGCAGGGCCCGGGGTCCATGTGTCTCTATTAGACGCACAGACCTCCTCACACACCGAGTGTCAGTTAAAATTCACGTGTTCACAGGCATCCCTGGAGCCCATCCGTGGACTCCTGGGGCCCATTGAGTCCACACTGCCGACTCTCGGATTAAGTCATTTCCCCGAGGTTGCTCCGCAAGCAGATGCCTGCGTTGGGACTAGAAGCGGGCCTCCTGGGCCCAGAGGCGTGCTCCCGCCTCCCACTCTAGTCTCCACACCTCTTTTCCCAGGAATGTGCTATGTCTGGGGGCTCGTACTCAGCGCACCCCCTCAAAGAGGAGCCGTGGCATGTGAGCCAGTGAGCGAGGCTGGTGCTACATGGCCTCATTGGCAGGTGCGAGTCCGGGTCAGGCAGACGTTCCATCTACCCACTGCGTGTTGGGGGCCACTCTGCAGAATGCTGGGAAAAGAAGCTGCTGGGAATCAGACCCTAGTAAGCTTGTGGCTCTGGCTGGGGGGTGCCACCGAAGCCTTCTGGCTTTGCAGCTCCCACCACCACAGGATTCTCAGTGAAGGTCTGGCGCTTGCTGAGGCCATGGTGAAGTCAGCTGGAGGGAGAAGGGCTCAGGGGAGAAGTAGAGGTTCTACGTACTTGCAAAGAGAACCAGACTGGGAGTCAGGAGATGTGGGTTTTCCTCCAGCACCCCCCATAAGATTTTGTGCCCCCTTGCTTATCCCCTGTCCCATGGCATCTCATTTGACCGCTTGCTTTATGGGGACGTAAGTTCTGCAGGGGACACACTGTTCCCTGTTGTGACACATAACAGCCACTGAGACCGGCCATGAGTGCAAGAATGTAAGGCAGTACGGTGGTACGTTCTCCGCACGGAGCGCAGGCAGCAACCTTTCTCTGCTGGACACACACTGGCTTTGTCCACAGGTCTGTGGTGTAAAGCTTGCTTGGGGCGATCTTGGAACTGAGCCCTTTGACTCCAGTCTGCCTTGGGCCTTGCTAAGTTCCACTGCTGATCTGGAGGGTGGATACAGCTCCTTGACCTCAGAGAAGGCCTCAGAAAGGCAGGTGTTCGGGGGTGATGGGTAGCAGCTGGAGGGAAGGGTGCTGGGCCTGGTGTGGAGAGAATGGGGATGCCAGGAACCTGCTTGGGAGAGCAAGGGTCACAAAGGGATGTTGTTTCCACAAAACTGGGAGACGAGTCCTGACACTGGTGTTTTCACACCATCCGTGGGAGCCCTTCGGAGATTGACAGATGGCAAGGGCCTCTGGCTTCAGAAACAGAACTGATGACAGGTGTGCCTCTTCCTCCTCTTCTATAGAACTGCTTGCATTGGTCACTGTCAAGTTCTGTCTCTCTGGGTAGGGACAGGTCTGGGCTGCAGTGGGGTCGGGGGTTGCCGGGAGAGCAGGGGGCGAGGTGCAGGGCTGAGCTGGGGGAAGGTGTCCTGCCCGGGGCTCTGTGACACAGCCCCAGGGCAGGAGCAGGTTGGCTAGGCCAGAAGGCTGCATAAGAGCACTCCCTGAGCGCTGGTTCCTGCCAGCAGCAGGTCAGCACTCAGCGCCATGGGATTCTTTATTTAACCTGCGAAGCAGGGGAGCTTACTCCTTTTTATAAGGTTCTAAGTTTGTAAGAACCTTGAGCAACAAAGTCAGAATTTGAACTCAGTTCTTATTTCTTACTCCGTTGCGCACCATACTGCCTTGTGTGTGGCGGCGGCGCACAGAAAGCCCTCAGCCCCGAAGTGAGAGAACGCATGTGTGCTTCAAGGAGTGAGGCTTCTGTTTTTTGTCATTGTTAACATTTGGAGCCACAGCGTGAGCCGCAGAGCCCTGCCCCCTCTCCCAGACATCCTGCTCCCCCAGCGGTGGAGAAAGCCACCATGTCCACTGGCAAGTTAAGTCGTGGGGTGCCCTGGACCCCAGTGCGGGCAGTTGCTGTAGCTAGTCCTGACAGACAGCTGAATATCACCGGCATAGGTGTTTGTGCAATACAGGAAAATGGAGGGGTGGGGGTAAAAGCAGTTAAAAGAACAACATGTATACTATGAGCCCAATTTTGCTAAAAGTTTTTAAATAAATGCTTAGAAAAATACACCAAAGTGATAGAACTAATTGCAGTCCTACCTTTTAAAAAAATATTCTCTTAGAAAAGAATACCAGAATGGTACCCCTTTTTTATTCCATGAGGTGATGAATCTGTGGGTTTGCTTTTACATTTTTCTTTGCGCTTTCTTTTTAAAATGCTCTATAGTAAATTTGTATAACTTCTTTACTCAGGAAAAAAAAAATTGTTTTTGATGCGGGAAAGACAGGCAGGGCCCCATGGAAACCGACAACGTTCCTGAAGGGACTGCAGAGTAAATAGCCTGTGAGGTGTCTGAGGCCTGGGGGTCTGAGTCCAGGCCTCCACACACACGGATCCGCCCGGGGGGTGTAGACCAGACTTGCCCTGGATCTGACCAGAGGGGGCCGTGCGTGCAGGCCTCCCACCAACTGAGCCCCTCATTTGTTACCGAGCTGTGGCAGCTCCCCTCCTAGGAAGTGGGCCCCGCAGATCCGTGCCCGGAGGGGCGTGTGTGTCCCACTGGGTGCCCTCGGGCTGCGCCTTCCCTCAGTGCCCTCCTATGCCCCCCCACCAATGCAGGGCAGCCTCAGGAGTATCCCTCCCCACGGAACTGGGCTGGAGAGGAGAGGGACATTAGGTGCCAGGCTTTCCCCAGAGGCGAAATGTGGCCAGGACCGCAGCCCTGTTTCTCACTCTGTCCCTCAAGAGAGGTTTGAGTCTGCTTTTTCATGACTGATGGCAGGAGAAATGACCAAGTGAATGAGGAGAGAGTGGCCACGGTGAACATGAAATGAGGTGGGAGAGGCAGGCCAGTCCAGTGCTATTCTGCCAGGATACACTCTTCCATCAGACGGTGTCCACCTCCATTTGAGTGGGGGCCCGATCCCGGGGGTGCTGACATCTGGTGACGGATAGGCCTCGAGATGGAGTGCCCAGATGCGTTGTCTGCAAGCCTGACTTTTTCTCATTCTCCTGTATTGCTCGCACCTTTGCTGGTGACATGTAACTATCTCTCAGGACTAGCTACAGTGACTGCCCGGACAAGGGTCCAGGGCACCCAGTGACTTAACCCGCCAGCGGACACCGTGGCTTCCTCCACCACAAGCGGGCTTTTGCGGTTCTTAGAGCACGTACCCGGCCCCAGTGCTGGGCCATCCCGGGCCCAGTCCCCTGGGGCGCAGGTGGCTACACACAGGACAGGGCCCTGTTCTGAGCCAGGAGTGCCTTTCTGAGGCTGGGGTTGTACTAACACCCGTGCATCCTGGCAGGTGGGCCAGGAGGGAGAGGGCGAGCAGACCTGGGTGGTCCGGGGTGTGAGGGGCCCACCCAGGGGGAGCAGGAAGGACCTCTGGGAGAGGGGGACAGAGAGTGAGGAGGGGCAGGGGTCTGTGGCTCACCATAGCCACAGCAGTCTGGGCTTCCCCCCAGGCCGCCTGTGGGCCTTGCCCTGCTCTGGATAGTTCCCACAAGGGCTGAGTTTAAGCGGGGTGGCGAGTTTGCAGTATTTTCCCTTCAGGAACTTGACCCACTGCACAGACTACTGGATCCTGGATTCCCGGAGGCAGGAGGAGCAGGTCCTGCCAGGCCCGGGAGAGGCTGACTGACCTCACGGTCTGCCGTGGAATCAGGGCCCTAGCAGAGGCGCCTCAGAGCTGGCGCCAGGACTCTGCCCAGCACCTGCATGCTGAGGGCTCGTCTCCTTCCAGGAGAGACTGAAACATCCGTGGCCTCCGTCTTACTGATGGGCCCAGCCTGGAGCCCTGACCTCGCACCTGGCGAGGCTTGCTGCAGTCGCCCCTTTACTTGCCCCGAGTGCTTGCCTATGCACAGGAGGTGGGCAGAGTGCCACGCTTTCGTGGCGGGCAGGGGCTGGGGCTGCTGTCGATCGTGGATGATCGGGCCTGGAGTCAGCTTCCCAGCCCCGGTCCGGGCCACTGGACCCGAGCTCAGCTTGCACCTCCCCACGCTCGGACCCTTTGCTGAGGGACTACTGATCCCCATGCGCCTGGAAACAAGTCAGGACTGTAGGGTGACGTTCAGATGACTGTGCCATTTCTGCTTTGGTTCTTCTCTGGGCCAGGGAAGAGGCAGCTCTGTGAACCGAACAGAGCAGAGACAGCGCTGTGTGACCTCAGGCAGGTTAGTCCTTCACTGAACCTCCACTTCCTTGTGACTAAACAGGACAGCTTCTCTCTGTCCTGGGCAGGACCAGCTGACTCCCTGGCACAGCCCCCAAGCCTAGGCCCACCTCCCCGCTCCCACCACCCAGAACTTCTCCCTGCTCCCGAGGAGGGTGGCTTCTGTCCTGTGCTATTCCTCAGCTGGGAAGCTCTTGACCCACTTCTCTGCCCTCTTCCCACCTCCACGTGAAACTCCCTGCTGATCCTGCCACCACCCACCCCCAAGCCCCAAACATCCTTGGGGCTCCCCTTCCCCACCCCAGCACATCCCCACTTCTCCCCACACCTCATCCTTGTCTCTCTCAGAGGACTCCAAAAGACCACAGTCATGAAGTCAGCAGCATCGGTTTTGGCTTTTCCGACTTTTCTTTTTATGGGGTCCCTTCCGACCGTCAGTTTCCCTGGTCACTCAGCAGATTGGTGTTGCAGGCGGACAACAGTCTGGGCATTGCCCTAGACTCAGATGGCAAAGCTGTGAGTGAGATGGGCAGGCAGGCGTCTCTAGCCCGTAACAGCCTTGGGGCCCTCAGCAGGCAGCTCAGCCAGCTTTCCTTTTGCCTGAGAAGGGCCCACACCAATGTGCCACATTCCCACATGTTCCTTCTTCGGCCTTTTCCACCATTTGTTGAATGAAGACATGCCCAGCAGTTAAAGAAATTTCCAGCAAAATATTGACAAGTGAGGTATGTCTCAAGATGCAGAAGGATCTTTCCTTCTGCTAAAATCACAGGGTCAGGAAGACTCTGAAGATAATCGGAGCCCTGGAGGGCCAGGGAAAGCTGGGGAGAAAGAGCCGTGGGGCCTGCAACAGCCGTTCCCTCTGCCTCTGCCGGACTCTCCCCTGCACTCCCGGGGGCAGGTCCTGCTGTCCGCGCTCCGTCCTTCCCGCAGCCCCTGGCTACAGGCCTCCCTCTTCCCCACTGTCCACATATCCACTGAGCCAGGCCCAGACTCTGGCCCTCGGAAACCCCACTTGGCACTGATAAGCCACTGCTCGAGGTTCCACATTCTGTGCCCATGGGTGAGGCCCAATGGCAGATACTGGCAGGAAGGGGAAACCGTGCCTATGGAAAGTAAAACTAATTATAGCTGCCACAACAGGCATGGCTTCTCGGTTATGCCTTCTCGAGGAAGGGTGCCCAGGAATGATGGTGTGTGATTGTGCAAGCCAGTCCCCTGAGCAGGTTTATGCTGTCCTGCCCTGAGCTCGGGCAGGCCGACCTCAGCCTGCTCCAGGTCCCTTGGTGCTGAGAGCTCTGGGCCCAGTGTTTGGGCTTTGTATGCCGAGGCCTGGGCCATACCCGGACCCCACTTCTCCCTCACTGTGAGGCCTCGGCAAGCCTTGCCCTCCTCAACTCTTAGCACTCTCCAGGGACCCATGAGGTGCTAGGAGTTGGGATTCTGTACCAGTAAAAAGGAAATGCTGCCCCGCCCCCGAGGTGCAGAGCAGGTAGTGGGAGGAAGGTTCCGTGGTAGGGGTATTAGTCCCAGAGCCCAAGTGCGCCCCAGCACTGGGATGGATTCCCTGCCCTGGTCTCAGGCTGCTGCTGCTGTAGCTTCCACACTTGGCTTTGTCTACAGCAGACTCCCAGCTAAGCAAGTAGAGAGAGCCTGGAGCATGAGATAGAGGTCTAACTGTCCCTTTGTCACTCACAAGTTCTGTGACCTTGGATAAGTTACTTCTGCTCTGTGAGCCTTTGTATAATCAGGCAGTTCCTATCTCAGAGAGTTTTTTCCAAGGGATGAATGCACAGTGCCAGGACGTGGTCAGGACCCATATCACTGGCACCTTTGCCTGTCATCTCCCCCACAAAGGGAACTCTTGTTACCCATAGTGACCCTGAGGACCACTGGCTTTGCTCTTCCCTGGATGTCTAGAGAGTGGGCCCTGGCCCAGAAGGTAGGATCCCGGCACCACCACTGGCCATGAAGCCTGAGGCCTGGCCTGCAAAGTGAGGCACAGGGTCAGCGCCCTCCAGGTGCTTGTGAGCACGGGCTGACAGGACGGGGGGGCTGAGGCAGAACTTGGACGGGGATGCCCTGACGCTCTGTCCTCCTATCCTCCCTCCTCAGGAACTGAACCCAACTGGCTGAGTGTTGACTACTTATGTGTTTCAGATTTCTCTTACACTCAGACACTTTTTTTTTAATCTGAGGAAAGTTCTAGTCACTGAAATGCTTAGGCCAAAGAGCTGTTCTACTTTCTTAGCTCTGGGACAAAGGTAGCCCTTGGTATAAACATCGGTGTGGTAGAAGGTAAAGTAGAAGGTCTCTCTTCCCCCATTGCCCTCCTCATGAAGATGGTTCTAAAAGGCAGCAGTCCCATTCTCCCTTTAGTAAAGAGGGTGTGGAAACTTCCAGAATGTTTCTCCCCTTTGAGGGTTTAGAGCACCTTATAGTCCCCACAAAAGCTGATCCAAGAGGATGATGTGGCACATGCAGGAAGTCAGGAAACCCTGCCTGCTCCCAGGACATGCTGTGGCGGCTCCCCGCTTTGATTTTCCATCACATCCTTCGGTTTTCCTTTGTTTCCCTCTGCCTCTGTCTCCTCACAGCCACATATACCACGCCACCACCCCTCCTCCTAACTGGGTAATGAAGGCCCACTGTCCAGCTGGATCTGGGCTTTCTGGTTGTCAGCTCTCAGTTCAGTACTAATGTTGCCCAAAAAGCTTGCGAAGGGTCGGGAGTAAATGTTGGGGCTACAGTAGGACTTCAGAAACTTGCCAGGGTGTGCTGTTCCATTCAGCGCGGGTCCCACTCGTGCCCTCATCCTCAGGCAGGGTGTCTGTGCAGGTGGCCGCCCCTTGCTGCCTTTCCCATCCACATACCCTACATTTGGGCCCGCAGGACTGCGGGAACTCCAGGTGATGACTCTGGGTTCGGGGTGACCTAGGAGCTGGCCTCAGACCTGGAGGGGTACCCTCGGTGCAGGGGGCCTTCTGCGGCTTGAGCAGAGAGAGCTGCCTCCCTGGCTTTCTCTGCCTGGGCTCCCTGGAGCTTACGGCTTAGGAGGCGTCCTCTGTGGGACAAAGGTTTGGTTACCACGTACAGGCCCTGGGGAGGCTACTGTGCCAGCGTTCACTGCAGCTCGGGTACAAAGGTAAGGCCACCAGTGATGGTCTGCATGAGGTGGCACGAGTTACTCAACTTCTCCATCTGTAAACTGGGCATAAGGAATACCCACCTCAGTAGAATAGAAAGTACAGAAAGAGTCCCAGAAAAACAGGAATTTAGGACACATCAGAGGTCATCTTAGATTGGTAGGGGAAAGATAGCTCATTCGAGAAATGGACAACTTGCCGCCTAGAAAAAAATTAACTGGATCCTAGCCCTTAAACCATAGATTAAAAAAAAAAAATTTCCAGATAGATAAAAGATTTAATTGTAAGAAAAGAAACTAAAATTATAGCAGGAGAATATGCAAGAATTGTTTTTAAAAATCTTGGCGAGGGGAGGTCTCTCTAAGCCTGACAGAACTGAGGGAAGCTCTACAAGGTACAGACCAGTCCATTTCTGTATGGAACAAAGCCAACAGGAAAGTCAAGAGAAATGACCTGGAAGAAACAATTGTCTAACTCTGTTGACAGATAAAAGGTGTTCATTTCCTTACTTTATAAAGAATTTCTCCATATGGAACACAGAAAAGATCAGCACCTGCATAAACACACAGTCTGGAAAGGGGTAATTCCTGGAAAAGGAGCTACGACGCTCCCCGCGCCTGTGGCCCTAGAATGTACCGACAGGAGCACCTGGCCGGATTCCGGCTCCAAGCTTACGTTTGAGGGCCCTCCTCCAGGTTATTCCTGTTGTCTGGGCCTCAGCTACCTGAGCTGTGAAGTAGGGGTAACTGTAGTCCCTTTTATTAAGCAGGTTAGCGAGTATCAAGCCTGTGGAATGGGGTGGGAATTGCTGTGTGAATACTTGACCCATAAAACCTGAAAAGATGGGGGAGGGGCCGTATGGGTGGGATGCTCTTCTGATAAGAAATATGGTGATAAGCCATTTTCCTGCCCTGTTGCTGACCCGTGGGAGGAATCTAGCTCTCATATCACTGATGGGAGAATAAGTATGTGTTAGACTCCTGAACGCACATACCCTCTGACTGAGCAGTCTTTCTTGAATAACCGTCCTAGAGATGACACACAGACGAGGGTATTCATGCAGTACTGTGTGCAGAGCTGAAATGGGAAATAGTCCTCCTTCAGTGAGAAACTGGTTAAATAATTTGTCATATGTCCGTAACCTGGATGATCAGGCAGCTTTGACGAAAAGAGGCGGGTCTACCTGTACAGATGGCGGGGCAGTCTCCTGGATACGGGCATGCCTCATTTTATTGCATTTCCCTTTTGCACTTGGAAGAAACTGTATTGTTTGCAAAGTGAAGGTCTCTGGTGACCCTGCATCGATCGGGTCTGTCAAGGCCATTTACCAGCACTGTTTGCTTATTTAATGTCTCTGTGTCATATTTTGGTGATTCTTGCAATAGTTCAACTTTTTTCATTATTACATACTTTTTTAAGATTTTATTTATTTGAAAGAGACTGAGAGTGAGCCCAGTGCGGGGCTTGATCCCAGGACCCCGGGATTATGACTGGAGCTGAAGGCAGATGCTTAACAACCGAGCCACCCAGGCACCCCTCATTATTATATTTTTTATGGTGATCTGAGATCAATGATTATAACTCATTGAAAGCTCAGATGGTGCATTTTTAGCAGTATTTTGTAATTAAGGTATGTATTTTTTTAAGACGTAATGCTATTGCACCCTTAACAGACTGCAGTATTGTGTACACATAACGTTGATAAGCCCTAAGAAAGCAAAAAATTCATTTGACTCATATTTTATAGCAATATACCCTTTATTGCTGTGGTCTGCAGCTGAACTCGGAATATCTCTGAGATATGTCTGTGTATTAAGTCCTAGGAATAGGTGTCAAACATGTGCAAAAATTCTGTTTGTGGGAACAGGAAGCTGGCTCAGGAGGGATAGCTGGGAAGGCAGTTAAGTTGCCTCTGGGGACACGCTGTGGCTGAAAGCAAGGGCAGAACCTCTGAGTTCTCGTGGATCATAGTCTGATAAAACTTACCTGGAGACACTCCTGTGAGGAATAAAACATCATAGAGGTTGGGGGGCAGGGAGCAGCCAGATCTGAGCACCACCGCCCGACGCGCGGCCTTGACACAGTCCTGACCGGTATACCTCTTTTTCCTCACCTATAAAACAGGGGTGAAGACAGTCCCCTGGTCGTGAGCGTGAAATGGGGTGGTCTGAGTCAAATCCCTGGGGCGCTGTCAGCAGGCCAGCCTGCAGGGGCGACAGCCCCCTGCCCCATCACATTCAGTGGTCCAGCTCTGGCGCTCCCCAGCTCCCGGGCCAGCCAGAAATCTTTTTCTGAAGTTTCTGCTTTGGGACTCCTCTCCCTGGGATGAGTCTAGTTCCTTGGCAGATCACCTAACGTGGCTGCTTTGGCGTTCAAGTCAGGAAAGCAGGTCTGTGAGGAGGCTTGGAGAGTCCAGTCCCCCTGTGCTTCATCTCCGAGGCTGTGGACCTGCCCCCCAGAGGAGCGGATGCACCTGGAGCTGGGCACCCTGCGTGCCCCGGCCCTGTCCGCTTGGAGCCCCCGTGCTGGCCAGCTCGCCTGGGAGCCGCTCAGGCAGGAGTGGGCTGTCTGGGCAGATTTGTCCGAGAGAGCCCAGGCTCTCTGTACCCCTCGATGCTTAGCGTAGAGAAGAAGAATTTGGTGAGGGGCCATGAGAGGCTTCCACCGGCCCCCAGCTCAGGAGGGTGCCACGTCACTCTCTCTTGCTTTCAGGGGTCTAACGTGATGGAAGAGCAAGACCTGCGGGAGATCGGCATCAGTGACCCACAGCACCGGCGGAAGCTGCTCCAGGCAGCGCGATCCCTGCCCAAGGTAACTAACCACTGATGGCTCTGCAGCCTCGGCTGAAGCCAGGGCCCTCTCCAGACCCCGCCTGGACCCAGAACAGGGAAGGAGCCTGGCTCCGGGGCATGTGGATCACTGCAAGGGGTCTGCCCCACATCCTGGGGGACCCAGCAGGCAGCACAGAGGTCTGTTTACTGTCCTGCCAGGTCCTGAGGCCCCAACAAGTCAGCAGAGACTAGGGACTGCTGAGGACCCAGTCTGGGCTCCAGAGGGAGGCCATAGGCCTCTGCCCAGCCCAGGAGCTGGTACCCACAGGCTTGACCTGTCGCCTGGGGAGCCAGGGGCTGGTATCCCCAGCCCCTCCACTTGACTCTGCTGGCCCTGGGAAGTCCTTGTACCCTTGTTTGTTCCACTCACCCCAGAGCTCAAGAAGCACAAACAAGTCCCAACAGTGAGGCCACTGCCCATTTCACAGGAACACACCATATTGTCCCACCAGGTCCATGATCTTGTCAGAGCTCAGTGGGAGCCCCTCTGTGAACCCTCCCTCCCATCTAGCAGTACCCACTGGGGCTGTCTTCCTCAGGCCTGGAGGGCTGCGGGGGCCCCACCTCACAGGTGGGGGTGCTGAGACCAGGCAGCAGCAGAAAGGGCTGTGTGAAGGGAGGGGAGCTTGGTCTCCTGGCTGTAGCCCCAGGAGGTCTGAGCTGTCAGTCCTGACCCTTCTCGCCCCACAGGTGAAAGCACTGGGCTGTGACGGCAGCAGTCCCCCATCAGTACCCTCCTGGCTAGACTCCCTGGGGCTGCAGGACTACGTGCATTCCTTCCTGTCCAGCGGCTACAGCTCTATTGACACTGTGAAGAACCTCTGGGAACTGGAGCTTGTCAACGTGAGTGCAGCCTGTGCTCAGGCCCAGCCTGGCCCCCAGGGTGCGGTCTGGGGCAGGTGGGGGGCTATGGGCACAGGCACAGCCTGATCACCCTCCCCCACCTCCGCCCCCATCCAGGTGCTGAAGGTCCATCTCCTCGGCCACCGCAAGCGCATCATCGCCTCCCTGGCAGACAGACCATACGAGGAGCCGCCTCAGAAGCCCCCTCGGTTTTCCCAGCTGAGAGTGAGTGGGGCAGGGATGGAAAGGGCTCAGTGTGTTCTTCGTGTTGCCGGGAATTAGAGACTGCTTGAGGCATTCTTTGGAAAAAGCATGACCTCCATAGGAGAGGTGGAAACGATCTGTCCCCTCTTGTCGTTGGGGCCAGTGTGCCCCCAGGGCCTGGAGAGTGCGAGCAGCACCGAGCAGGAATTGTTTGGGCCGGTTATGTATCGATTATGTGCCTCCTGCCTGCATCCGAGAAGCCCGGTGGCATCTCTGATAAAGATTCCAGTTTAAGTAGAAAGTAACATGTCAGGAAAAGGGAAAAAACATCCGAATCCCAGCCACTGCTTGCCGGGGGGCAGAGCCGGGTGGGCAGAGCCAGCGGGGCAGCGAGGGACAGTGGGGGGCAGCCTGCGGGGAACCCGGACATAGGGCAAAGCTGGAGCTCCGTGGCAGGACCTGCGCCCTCCCTAGGTCTTCTGAAGTAAAAGCCTCTCGGGGTGGGTTCCAGATGCTTTGTGGCTTGGCCTGCTGACCTCAGACTGCAGATTAGACCCCACCCAGTTGCGGAGCTGAGGCCTGGGACCAGCTCCGGCCCAAGCCTGCGAGCCGAGCCCCTGACGGGCGCGGGGCTCCAAGCAGGGCCCCCAGGCTCCACCTGCTTACGGCCACCTCACCCGGAGGGCATCACTCCGTCCTCTCACCCGGCAGCCCCTGTGACACTGAGGGGCCATGAAACGCTGACACTTGGCATAAAAATTGAGGCGATGGGATTTCGGGGTGCCGATGGGCAGCGCTGTGTATTTTTTCAAGAAAGGGCTCTGGATTTGGTCACGTGTCCAGGGAGCGGCAGTGAATCACGGCAAATGATGTGATCTTTGATGAACAGCAAAGCAGCTTCCCAGCCCTGTAACCTCCTCTTTCCCATATGGCTCCAGGCCGAGGAGTGTGCGAGGGACGTGGGGGTGCCCGTGGTGGCTGCGTGCGCGCAGGACTGGATCACCGGGGCTTCCTGGCTCGGGGAAGAATTTGGTGGCTTTGGCTCCGCGGCCGGGGTCTCCCCGCAGGCTTGTGGGTCAGTGTGCCGTCCGTTTGGTGCCTGCTCCATGTCCGTTCTCACTGATCCACCTGCCCCTGTTGGGCCCTGGGCAGCCCCAGGGCTGGCTGACACCCATAATCCAGGGGCTGGCCTCCTGGGTTCCAAGTGTTCCCTGGATTTCTCCCCACTGCAGTGCCAGGACTTGCTCTCCCAGACATCGTCCCCACTGAGCCAGAATGACTCCTGCACTGGCCGCTCTGCAGACTTGCTACTGCCTCCAGGGGACACGGGCAGGAGGCGGCACGACAGTCTTCATGACCCTGCGGCACCTTCTCGAGCCGAGCGCTTCCGAATCCAGGTGGGGCCAGGGGGGAGCTGTGAATGGGGGTCCCCAGACCCCTTCACTGCCCCTGTGTCCCTTGAGTTGGCAGCCGGCGTGGGGGAGAGGGGATAGGAGGCCACTGAACTGCAGGTGCCTGGATCACCAACAGGAGGAGGACCCTGCTTCCTCCCCTCCCTAGGAGGGCCTCCCCTGCATCTCAGCCTCTACATCCCAGCCCCTCAGGCCACCAGCGCCGTTTCTGTCCCACTCTCAGCTTGCTTGCCCTGCCTGTTCCACAGAGCGGCTTTCTCCCATCCTGGACTCCACTCCCCGCACCCCGCCTGCCCCACAGAACCAGGGCCCGAGTCAGACTCTGGTTCTTCCTGCTGCATTTCTGCAGCCCAGCGTGGGATGCAGCTAGGAGACCTATCCAGCCATGCTGTCTGCCTTCCTAAAGCCGCTCCCCTCCCCCCACGCAGCCTCTACTAGGCCCTGGGCTGGCCCCCAGCCTGCAGTCCTCGGTCACCTTCTCAGGGCCTTGCATTCTGGCCTCCTGATGTATTCGTCTGCCTGGCCTCCTGCCTTGCACATAGGTTCCCGGCTTTGCGTCTGGTCCTCCAAATTGGCCTACGGAACACAAGATCGACACATTTCCCTCACCGCCCCCCTGCCACCCCGGGAACTCTAATTTCACTGCTTTTTTTCTCCTGAGTTACACTCACCTCCAGCACCTGGGGGTGTCCTTCACCTCTCCATGGGCACAGCCGTGAATGTCATGATGCGAAAAGCATGTTGTCCAGCTGCTTTAGTTGCTCCGTAGCCGAAGACTTCCCGCACAGTGCTAGAAATGGAAGTCATAATTTCCTGACTCTTCTTGCCTCCCCATTCTTCCCAACTGGTGAAGGCCCCCATCACCTGGCCTAGAATTCAGTGGCCTCCTGCCCCCCTGCCCCCACCCAGCGGCAGCCTCAGGGAACAGTATAGAACGCTCCCTCCTGGAACACCTGCCCCACCCAGAACCAGCTCCAGGGCCCCAGACTTGGTATACAAGGCTTCTGCGGACCTAGGTTCTGCTCCCCATTCTTGGTGCTCTGTGCTTGTTTTCCCCTCTCTGGTCTTGGTCCTGTCCTGTCTACCTTAGCGCCTTCCCCACTGAGCCTGCCCTTAGGGGGTCTGGATTCCTGCCTCCCTGCCTTCCCTCTGGCGTGGGTGGGCCTCACCTCCGCCCCCAGTGCATCTGCTTGACTTTTTGTTTCCTGCCCTTGAACCCCTGTAGTGGGCTTCCTTGCCCTTGGGTGTGCTGGAGCCCTGAGTTCCTCTGAAATGGGCAGGCGCACCTGTGACCCCACGTGTTCTACAGGAAGAGCAGCGCGAAGCCAAACTGACCCTCCGGCCCCCCAGCCTGGCTGCCCCCTACGCCCCAGTGCAGAGCTGGCAACACCAGCCAGAGAAACTCATCTTCGAGTCCTGCGGTTATGAAGCCAACGTGAGTTGCCCCTGCCCTCCCAGCCTGGCTAGCCTCCCTGTCGCCCACCCCTCCCGGCCAGGTTCAGGCCTCAAGTGCTGTTCTCCACTCCTCGGACTCCCCCAACACCTAGGGGGCAGGAGGGCCTCCCAGCCAGGGTCGGGGAAGGGAGTTAGGAGAGGAAACCACCTGACTATGGTCCCAATTGGTTGGGTCCCCCCACCTGGTAAGGCAGGACGTCCTAAGCCCAGTTACTGCCTATACCCTCAGTATCTGGGCTCCATGTTGATCAAAGATCTTCGAGGGACGGAATCCACACAGGATGCCTGTGCAAAGATGCGGGTAGGTTGTCTGGGTGTGTGCTGGCGTGTGGGCATTTGGTGGGGATGGGAGGCATCAACGGGGCGCCTGCTGCAGCCCATGGGCCCTCCCACACTATGTAAGGTCAGGGGGAGGCTGGGGCCTGTGGGATCCGAGGGGCTTGGCCTTAAGAAGGGGCATTCACAGGCCCACTCCATGTTTCCTCTAGAAATCCACCGAGCACATGAAGAAGATCCCCACTATCATCCTGTCCATCACATACAAAGGTGTCAAGTTCATCGATGCCTCCAACAAGGTGTGCTTCTCACAGCACTGTTAGCGGGAGGGGACCCTCTCCCCACTGCCTCCTCTAGGCTCCTAAAGTGTCTGCAGCCCTCTCTGTTCCTCTGCGCTCCTACCCCCTCGGCCAGGCGCTTGGCTCTCAGTCGCCAAACATCCTGATCCCGGGGCCCTACCCTAGTGACAGGCGCCCCTGGTCTCTTTGAGCATGGGTTCCATCAGCCCTCTTACCTGTTCTCGGGCCCTTGGTGGTGTGATTCTCTTCACGAGCAAAGGACTCCCCCCATGCCCCACCCTTGGTACCTCACCTGCCTTGTCCCCACCCTAGAGGGCGGAGGGGCTGGAGAGCTGGTGGTCAGATGTGAACATGTGGCGCCCTCTGTTGCCATGGTTAAGGGCAGAGAGCCCTAAACCTATTCTGGCAAGGCTAGACACTGCCCCTGTGCCCACCGAACAAGAGAAGCAGTGGCCTTGGGCTAACAGCCCAGACTGGGAAAAGGTGGCAGTGGTGGTGGCAGTGTAAATGGGCTGAGGTGGGCCTTGGGGCCGAGAATTCCAGACCCTGCTTTCCCCAGCAGAATGTCATTGCGGAGCATGAGATTCGGAACATTTCCTGTGCAGCCCAGGACCCAGAGGACCTCTGCACCTTTGCCTACATCACCAAGGACCTGCAGACCAGCCACCACTATTGCCATGTGTTCAGCACGGTGGATGTGGTGGGTGGAGCCCTGCAGCTGGGCACTGAGGGAGGGGACCTGCCATCCCAGCACGTGGGTGGCACCTGGCTCATGTCTGGTTTGGGCCAAGGCCCCAGCAACTGTCTGGGCCAGTTCCCTTTATTTATTTTTTATTTTTTAAATTATTTTATTTATTTGAGAGAGAGTGTGAATGAGAGAGAATGCACAAGCTGGGGGGAGGGGCAGAGGGAGAGGGAGAGAAGCAGACTCCCCACTGAGCAGAGAGCCCGTTGTGGGGCTCGATCCCAGGACCCTGGGATCATGACCTGAGCCAAAGGCAGACCTTTAACTAACTGGCCCTCCAGGTGCCTCTGGGCCAGTCCCCTGGGCCAGTCCCGTACAGATGAGACTGAAGCACAGAGGAGAACAGGCAGCTAACTAGGCGGCTCCTCTGTGGTTCTGGTCAGGGGTTCCCTCCCCCAGGCTGCTTGTCAACCCACCATGCCCCCGTGGGACCCTCAAAGGACAGTCTCCCTGAAATGCCCTCTACCTTCCTTGGGGGCAGCAGTGCCTTCCTGACAGGAGGCTGCTTTCTCCCACACTCACGCTCCGGCTGGGCCCACAGGGACTGCCCCTACCCTGAGACAAGGCCCCAGGCCCTCTCCTCAGCCCCAGGCTTCTATCCAGATCCCTGCTGTCCTGGGGGACAGTAGCTTGTTGCCAAATCCCTGTGGCTTCTGGGGCACAGACGGCCAGGCATTCTCAGCCCCAGGAAATCCATGCTTACTCCGGGCCTGGCGTCAGACTCCTGGCTCTGACACTTGCTGGCTCTGTGGTTTTAGAAAGTCATTGTCCCCGGCCCCGTGGCTGAAAAGCGGCTATAACAAGAGCAGCTTCGTGGGGTTGGTTTTAAAGGTGAATGGGGTCATCTGCCCTATACTCGTAGCTCCTGGCACTGTGAGCTAGAGCTCCCACTTTCCACAGTCACTTCTGCTGTAACACAACATATGTGCTCCCAAAGAGGAACATGTTACATAAAATCACGTAGTAAAAGCCAGGTTTATGGGGAGATGGGGCTGGGGGCACCACACTCAGAAACTTGCTCAGTGACACGTTGAAAGAGAGGAACCTAGCAAACCCTGGCGCTGCTGTTCCCAGGCAGTGGTTAAGAAAGTCAGAGCTATGGCAGGCAGGCCGGCCCCCTCCCCCTGAGAGAGCCGGGGGCGGGAAGGGGAGCTCAGGGCTGGGAGAGGGACAGCACCACGGGAGGGGAAGCCGAGCTGCCGGGTCCCCTGGTGTTTGTGTCCACATTGACATCGTGCAGGGGAAACAAAATGTGTGTGACGCTCAGATTGTTCCCTAACATCTCAGTCACCTTGGGACAAAGCAGTGCTTTGAAAACAAGTATCCTGGCAGGATTGACCACTCTCTCGTTAGCCGTCCAGGTGCCCCCTGCCCCGGAACTGTGCTCAGGGCTGCGAGGCCTGGTTGAGGGGGAGCAGGGGGGAGGTTGGAGGGGTTCGAGCAAAGGGGTGAGGTGGCTCCTCGGTCTCAGTGCTGAAGTCGTGCTCTGTCTCCTCCCAGAATCTGACCTACGAGATCATCCTGACACTGGGCCAGGCGTTCGAGGTGGCCTATCAGCTGGCCCTGCAGGCCCAGAAGTCCCGCTCCCTGGGGCCTTCCACTGCTGAGATGATTGAAACAAAATCTTCCAAACCGGTGCCTAAGCCTCGGGTCGGCACGAGGAAGTCAGCAGTACGTGGGCCCCAGGCGCCCAGACCCCCTCCTACCCCCCGGGCTTCGAGGGCTTGGGGTGGAGCGGGCACCGGGAGGGAACCGGCTGTCAGTGCCTTTCCTGTGCCCCGCGGGCTTCAGTCCCCTCCGTCGCCGGGCGCCCCCGGGCCCCGGCCTGCAGTGAGCTCCCGGTAACGCCACCCCATGTCTGTGTCTGCTTTGCTCTGCACCCCAGGTGCCGCCGCCCCCCGATAGTCGCTGTTGTCACTGTCACACCTGCACCACCCATCGTCCTTCTTACCTACCGCTGCCGTCTGTTAGTCCTGGAGTCAAGGTCTTTACACCTCCTGCTGTCTGTGTGTCAGTCTTCCTGAAGTGACCGTGAGCCTTCTGAGACGCTAGTAGCCTCCCCCACCCCACGTGACATTCTTTCCTGAGCCACCCTCCTGCCATCCCTATCTGTGCTTTAGCTGTTTCTCTGTGTGTCCTCTCTGCAGAGGCCCAGGGTGCCCGCTGTGGTCTGGCCCGGGGCGCGCCCGCAGGCCCCGCCCAAGGGACCCAGAGGCTTGGGTTTCCCAGCCCCGTACCCCCTTCCTGGCGCCGTGAACAGGTTTGGGGCTCAGAGCACGATGCTCAGGCCGGTCAAGGCTCCTTTACCTGAGCAGCTCTGAGAAGCCCCTGGGATAAGTCAACCCTAAAGAGGCCCGGAGGTGGCGTTCCTATGATGCTCTGGGGAGGGTGCCACTCTTGCATCTCAGCCCTAGGGGGCTTGCTCTCTGAGGAGAACCAGGGCCGCCCCTCATGTCCCTCACGTTGGCACGACACCAGCACAGCCCTGCGCAGGAAGAAGGGACAGCTGGGCCCTGTTGCCCCCTGGCCAGGCACGGTGCTCCCTCTCTGACCCCTCACCCTTCTTCCTTGGCAGCTGGAACCACCCGATACGGACCCAGATGCCCAGTCCCATGCCAGCGTCTCCTGGGTTGTGGACCCTAAACCGGACTCTAAGCGGAGCCTCAGCACCAAGTATGAGACCACTATCTTCTAACCGCTCACTCCCTGTCTCCACTAGTCTCACTGTGCCTTGCCATCCGACCTCTGCTCTTCTCAGCTCTCCTTCCGGCTGCTGACGCCAAGGCCCCAGCCCCAGGGGGCCCTGCTCTCCCTGCCGGCAGCTGCTCTAGACACCACACTCACAGCTCGTACCCAACACCGCCGGACACTCTGAATTCCCCCCTTGGGCGAGGACAGCCTGGCGGGGGTGGGGGTGTGAGTTGTCTTCCAGGTGGTCACCAGGAGGGCTCAGCGGGCAGGCACTGTGAACCCTGGGGCGGGGGGCAGCCCTCGAGCAGAGCCAGACAGCACCCGTGACCGCTCCCTCTGACTAGGCTGGGCTCTTGGTCTGCTCTCCTCCCCCGGCTTCTGCGCTGAGCCGCAGCTGGGTGCCGCTGCCAAGAGTGAACTGTCTTTTTGCACCTTTCCTGATACAACCAACCACTGTGACCACCCGGTGCCAGAATCCCCTTGCTCTCCGCTCATGGCTGGCCTGCGGCCCCAATCCTCTGTCCTCTGCCGTCGGGTGCTGGCCTCCCTCCTGCGAGAGCCCGAGCTGGGCGGCGAGGCTCACCTAGGCTCACACTGCATTCTGTGAGGGCCCGAGGTCCTCAGGCACGTGCCTGACTCCACAGCCTGGAGCTCTGAGCATCTCAACAGCCTCAGGCTGGCTTCCCTGAGCAGGTCTCTGGGTCCCGCTGAGGCTTCCACTCCGAGGAACGGGATGGCTGGTGTGCGGTCGGCCACCCCTGTCTTCGCCAGGGCGTAACGAGGCTGTTTCTGGAGTCTAGCTCACCGAGGAGGAAGGCCTTTCTGTAGCAGCCAGCGCGAGGGAGGCCTGTGCCCTGCGTGCACACGGCCCCTTCTTCCCTCACAGCATGGAGCTACTCCAGGACAGGAACCCGGACCGAGCAGCTCCCACCTTGTCCTCCGGGGGGCTTTCCGACACTGCTCCACGGTGTGAGGGCCGGAGATAGTCAGCCCCCCTCCACCTCTTGAGTCCCCTGAGGGGGACAGTCCGCCAGCTGGGATCATGGAGCTGAGGCTCTGAAGAAGCCCCCCAGTGTCTGGGGAGGGCCGAGGAGCTCAGATGGCAGGAGACAGGCAAGCGGCAGCTCCATGTAGGCCCGTAGGGAAGCCAGGTGCTCCAGCAGTTCCTGGAGAGGCGCAGCCCAAGGTGGTAGCGTGGGGTGGGTGCTCCTGCCCGCCGGCCTGGCCTCGTGCCTTCAAGAGCAGCCATGCTGAGCCCCAGGTGCTGGGGGAGGCTGTGAGGGATGTTCCTTGGCTTCCATGCTTCCTTTCAGTTCCCTCCACCCCGTGAAGGCCCCTGTGGTTAACCCTTTCCTCCCCCCATTGTGTTTGCTTCTGCCAAGCTGAGCCACTGAGGAACCAACTGTGCTGCGGAACCACAGACGTGGGGAGCACAGGCTCTCGCCGCCACCACCGCCGCCGCCACCACTGTGTCTCCTGCAGCTTTGAAGACCCAGGCCCAGCCTCTGCCAGGAGCAGCTCCTTGGGGCTGCCTGGCCTGGACCTGCCACCACCAGGTCTTAAAGAGCAAGCCACACGCCAGGCCTTGAGCGGAGGAAACTGGAAACTCCGGAGAGTCAAGAAGTGACTTGTCCAGAAGACATTTTTTATTAGAAAAAAAAAATTTTCTATAAAATGAATTTTTAAGACTTGGCTCAAACCTCTAGGTTAAACTGCCAATCTTTAGACAGATGGCCTCGGGATCGGAGGACAGGTGGCCCGAGAGTGGCTCCGAGGCCGGTCTGCACAGCCTTCGTCCCTGGCACGGGCTGCTGGCGCGGTCTGGTAGGTTGCAGAGGAGGCAGCGGCCTGTGAGGAAAGAGAAAGCAGGCCCAGGTGGGCAGATGGGAGTGGGGCTGCTCGAGTCTGCTTTCAGACCCAGCCAAGTCGCTTGCTGCTGTTCCTTACGAACTGCACAACTTCTGTCCCCATTTGGAGCCGGATGCCACCTCTGCAATAAGAACAGCCTCAGAGGCACCTGGCAAAAGCAGAGACCCCCGGGCCATTCCCGGGGTTCCAAATGTGAAGGCGCGCGGGCCAGACGGGGCTGAGGGAGCTGTTCCTGGTGCCGCGCAGTCTGGGCCCCTCCTTGGCGCCCAAGCCGGGTGGTCAGGGCGCCGGCCCACACACGCGTGGGCGGCCTCAGACCTGCCTGTGTTCGGTCAGAAAGGAGAAAAAGCAGCTTTGTTTTGGGCATTAACGGATAGGTCAGCTAAGACGGCTACCTGCCGACTTGTGATTTGTCTAATCAGGTCTGTGTGATTAGGACTCGCTTTGATTCTCTGAATTACTAGTTTGACTGTTTTATTTTTGGCTGCTGGATTCATCCCGGGCTCCAAGTGTAGAGAAGGCTAAGTAAGGTGACCGTGGATTCGGTTCTCCCCCGGCGTTGCCTTCAGGGCAGGCTGGGGCCCTGGCGCACCACTGCCACTTAAGGCCTCCTACTGGCTTGCTTCACTTGTTAACTTGGACTCTTGCTCTGTGCTCCTGAGGGAGGTGGAAGCCAACGGGGTAACTGCTGTGAGGCTGAGGGGCAGAGCCGGCTCCGCTGCTGGCCCAGCCCCTTCCAGGGTAGGGAGCAGAGGAGCCCTTCCTCCGTGGCCAACTCAGCAGCAGGTCTCATGCTTTGCCGGCATGGGGCGGGCTGCTCCCAGCCCCCACATGCCAGGCTTTGGCGGGACTTCCTTCTCAGCAAAGGCTGTGAGTTGGGTGCACGGAGAGTGCTCTTGGGCACACTCACCGCCCTGTGGTGGCCAGAAAAGGGAAAGCCCGCCATCCTCCCACTGCCTTGAGGCTGGACCTCCTCTCTGGAGCAGGGCCAGGGAACCCCCACCTCCCGGTACTAAACCAGGACCTCAACGCCTGAAGTCTGGCTTCACTTCCTGCTTCTCCCAAAGCCCGGGAGCCTCCCACCAGCTCACACCACACATGTTTTGCCCCTGCCGACCCACGAGAATCGACCAGGGAACCAGAGGGGTCAGCACCCTTCCTTCCCCTAACAAGGGGGGCCTGGCCTCAGCTAAGCGCGCCTCTCCTCTCAGGGGGTCGGCAGGTCCAAAAAGCAAACTGTAGACACTACGATGAGCTGCTCGAGCTGCCTTTTTGTTTTTAAATCACATGTAGGTGTTTCCTCCCCTTGAAGCTGCTATATCTTTATTTATTCAGGGTGTTGTCATATTGGAAAGCCTTGGCTAGTCTGTGCTGGCTCTGGGTTTGCTTTGGAGATTGGTTTATTTCTGGATAGCCGAGAAGGGTAGGGACTGGATCTTTTTTTCTTTCCTTTTTACTTCTCCCCGGGGCAGGTACTCTCTCTCCCTTCGAAAAGGGTGGTGTGATTTCAAGGACAGGCTTTGAGCAGAAAAGCCGCCTGGTCCCACACCCGAGTTTGGAGGCAGGGTCTGAGCCGTGCAGGGCCCCTCTGGGCAGCCTTGTGAGGGAGTCGTACCTGCCCCAGACCCGGCTTCTCTGCTTGCCTCCCTTCTGCTTGCCAGCCACTCCAAGCCGTAGGAACCCTACTGCCAGGCTGCATGTCTGCCAGGCTCCGCCGCCCTCCTGGGTCTCTAGCCTCAGATTCTGACGGGAGTTCCTCCAGAAGCCTCTGGCTGAGCAGGCCGCAGACGTGGTGGCTGCTGCACCGACAGGAGAAAGCTGGTCCGCCCTCAGTCGGCCTTCGGGAGGCCAGATCTGCGAGATGACGGTTGGAAGCAGCTCGTGGAAGTGGTGTTGCTAACGGGGTGGCAATGGGACTGAATTGTAATAAAAATGTTATTTAATCTTTGTCTCTGTATTTTGATACTTGAATGAATTCCCCTTTTATTTTACTGTACATAGAACTGTTAATCTGTCTGATTCTGTCCGAATTACAAACATCTTGTGGTACCAAACATAACGAATCTGTGTGGCAACATAGACTGACCTCACTACGCAAGACAGAGCGTCAACATTCCTGGGCTTCCACCTTCGGTTCGGTTATTTTCATAACTGTACAACGTAGAACAGACTGAATTAATAAAGGAGAAGCAACATGAAACCAGCCTTACTTTTTGGGAATTTTTGAACTGGAAAGCTTCTTGATGGTTCTCTGGCAGAAGTGCGGGCCCAGGCTGTAGGCTGGCTGCGGGTTGCTGACAAGGGACCCGCACTATTTGGGATGAGTGTGGGGGTGCCACTGGCACGCTTCCAGCGGGAGGCTGTCCCTGACGGTCCGTTCGTTCATCCTGTTTAGTTGCGAGGCCCCCGCGATTCCCCTTCCCCTGCTTAGAATGTCTCCTCCAATCCCAAGCAGAGACCACATTCTAGTTAGAGCCACGGCTCCTCTGCACACTGGCCTGGGCTTGTTGACCCACAAACGTACATGGAATGTCTGCATACAAGGCTGTGCGGCAGGATGGAGAGCTGTGGAAGAAAAGTATCCCCCTCAGGGAACTTCATTCGATTATGGAGGTTTCGTCTGAGCCGTGCACAGCTAGCCACTGACCCAAAGCCACACTGAGGCCATACCAGCAGGGCCTCTGCGCATCCAAAGGCACGGGGTGTTCCCAGAGCTGACAGGCTAGGGAAGGGGAGGGGATGGTGTTGGGCTGGTATTTAGAGGAGAGGGTTTGGAAAGACACGAATGGTACCACTAACGCCGTCCCTGACAGCACCTGTGCTCCAATGCCTGCTAGCAGCTTTCCAGGCACCCACTGTGTTATCTCTGACAGCTTTCTGGGTGTGATCTCTCTAGAGGAAGCAACCAAGGCTCAGAAAGTTTACCACACCTTCTCAGGGCCAGCTGGACGACCTGAAAAACCATCCCATCTGGTGGCTTCAAGCCATCTTAGAGGCCCTGGTCCCATGCTTGCCTCCACCCAAGCTGCCTAGTGCGGAACACATAAAAACTTTCTAGAGAAAGAGGGGAGCGCCTGGGTGGCTCAGTTGTTAGGCCTCTGCCTTCGGCTCAGGTCATGATCCCAGGGTCCTAGGATCGAGTCCCACATCCAGCTCTCTGCCCAGCAGGGAGTCTGCATCTCCCTCTTTCACTCCCCCTGCCTGTGTTCTCTCCTTGCTGTGTCTCTGTCAAATAAATAAAATCTTAAAAAAAAATTAAGAAAAAGAGAGTATGAAGGGGAGGGGCAGAGAGAGAGAGGGAGAGAGAATCTCAAGCAGATTCCATGCTGAGCACAGAGCCAGACGCAGGGCTCGGGGCCCTATCCCATGACCCTGAGATCATGACCTGAACCAAGATCAAAGGTAGAACGCTTAACCGACAGAGCCACCCAGGTGCCCCAGCACCAAACACTTACATAAGTGAGTTTCTGTGAAATAATTCCGTTTGTCAAGGGTTTTAAAAATGAAAATCACTGAGGCGCCTGGGTGGCTCAGTCTGTTAAGCATCTGCCTTCGGCTGGGTGCATGGGGTCCTGGGATCAAGCCCCATGTGGGGCTCCTTGCTCAGCCAGGAGCCTGCTTCTCCCTCAGCCTCTGTCTCCTGCTCCCCCTGTGTTCTCTCACTCTGTCAAATAAATAAAATCTTAAAAAAAAAAATCACTGGTTTAATCCAATACCCAACCATATTTATGAAGAAAACAAGGCTAGAGTGGGGAAAGGTTTTTCCTAGCCAGCCAGCTAATAGACCAAATCCCAGCTTCTTACTCCAGTTCACGGCCATTGAGTAAAGAGAGTGAGGCCCAGTCGTGGAGGGCCTCACTTTCAGACTAGGGTTCACCATTCTCACACTGCTGTGCTCTCTGGCCTTGGCACTCTCTTCCAGGCAGAAGAAACCTTACAGCCAGGGAAAAAGGTATGGCCATGATTAGTGTCACTATTGCTCTGGAACAGGGTACTGGGACACATGCCACTGTCAGGGTCCCTTTTGGCATCACTCCAAAGCCTTAGCAACACAGCTCAGGCTGCCCAGCCCCAGTGCTGCAGTGCTGATGGGGCCTTGGGGCCTGCCGGGGGCAGGGGGAGGGTGGTTGCAGAGGGACCTGGGGGAGGAACAGACTGAGTCCTGCGGGACACCGGGGCCCGCCATCCGGGCCACCGGCAGTGCCGCACCTGGCCCAACGGGAATAGCCACCTTGGCAGGAGGTGTGGGTTGGGGCAGCTTCAGAAAAGGAACGGATGGGGCGCACTCAGCGGGAGTGCATCCGCCCAGCCTGGCCCGCCTTGCCTTCCCGTTCCCCGGGACTCTGTCTAGAACATGCTCTACACCGTCTCCTCAGGACCTGGAGACGGAGCCAGCCGGAGTGCAGTGCAGCTTTCTGCTCTCATCTCAGCTTGGAGGGTAAGATAGGCCCTCACAAGCCACTCCATGCACTCCCCTCTCCCCCATGACACCCCCATGTCCTCAGCGGCTCCCCCCACAGACACCGCAGTCCAGGAGGCCAGGGGGCTGGCACGTTCCTCCTGTAGGCTGAGGTGGCTCACCCGGGTGGCCGTGAGCAGGGGACTGAGGAAGCGGAGTGCAAACTGGACTGTGCAAACTGGAGCACTGTCCAGGCTGGCTCCAAACACCATCTTAGCCCTGGCCACCTCTGGCTTTCTTCACCTACAGGGTGTGCAGGTCCCACCAGACCCCAGCACACAGGGCAGGCAGGCCCTTCCAGATGTCCGAGGTCCACGCTGTGTTGGCTCACACATAACACCCAGGGAGGGCGGAGGTGTCAACTAGCCCCCACTCGGGGCAGCACCTACAGCTCTGTGACTCCGTCGCTCAGGACTCCGCTATTAGGACAATTACTTTAAACAAGCCTTCGTCAAATGAAAGAATTTCCCTAACACCACAGAGTACATGTTATCCGGTAAATGGGCCTGGGACAAAGGCGTAGCCACAGAGGTTCGGGACAGTACAGGGATTCCTACGCCTCCTTACAGCAAAATAAATACCAGATGGCTCACATACCTGCATGTAGAAAATATAAAACCCCAACAAAGCTAGAAAAAAATGGGGAGATTTTTTTTTCATAATCTTGGTATGAGAAAGCTCTTTCCAAGCATGCTAAAAACTCTGAATCCATTTTTAAAAAGATTAATATATCCAACTATATAAAAATCAAACATTTCCACAAAGCCAAATGAGCCATTTTAAAAAAGAGCCTGGGTGTTCAGTCATTAAGCATCTGCCTTCAGCTCGGGTCGTGATCCCAGGGTCCTGGGATGGAGCCCCTGCATCAGGCTCCCTGCTCAGTGGGAAGCCTGCTTCTCCTTCTTCCTTTTCCTCTGCCCCTCCCCCCTGCTTGTAATTCTCTCTCTCTCAAATAAATAAAATTTTAAAAAAAAAAAAAAAAGTAAACGGGATCTTGCTTCCAGGAAGATCAAGTAGACATACTTTCCCCTATTCTTCTTGCTAAGTGCAAATAAGCCGAGACACCGATAGCGCAGACAAAGCCCAACAGCAGTCTGCTCTCGCTCTAGCCAAAGGGCCAGAAAAGAGGCAGCCTGGCAGGACAGAGCTGTGAAGACACTAACTGCTTTACCCCATCCATACACAACCACAAAACAGTTGTGTGCCACCGACCTAAGGCCAGCAAAGGCCTCACCTTCCACACTCACCAGGCTAACACTCTGGCCCACACGTCCACTGGAGCACTATCAGAGGAGGCCTCGTAGAAATTCACTCTCGGGGTGCCTGGGTGGCTCAGTCGATCAAGTGGCTGCCTTCGGCTCGGGTCATGATCCCAGGGTCCTGAGATCAAGCCCCGCATTGGGCTCCCTGCTCATTGGGGAGCCTGCTTCTCCCTCTCCCTCTGCCTACTTGTGCTTTCTCTCTGTCAAATAAATAAATAAAAATATAAAAAAGAAAAGAAACTCACTCTAGCCCAGCAGTAAGGAGGCATGCCTGAAAAATGCAATAACCCAAACAGAAATCTCAGTGGATGGACTCAGCAGTGGAATGGACAGGAGAGAGACAGCATCCACCCACTGGAAGACAGAACAATGGAGACGGTCAATCTGGACAGAAAGGGAAAAAAGACTGGAAAGAAAATGAATAGAGTCTTGGGGACCCAGAACTCTAACATAAGATCAAACATTGTGTCAGCAGCGTCCCTGAAGGGGAAGGTAAGAGGGCTGAAAAAGTACCCAAGGAAATAATGCCTGAAAACTTCCCACATTTGGGGACGCCTGGGTGGCTCAGTTGGTTAAGCGGCTGCCTTCGGCTCAGGTCATGATCCCGGCGTACTGGGATCGAGTCCCATATCGGGCTCCTTGCTCGGCGGGGAGCCTGCTTCTCCCTCTGCCTGCCTCTCTGTCTGCCTGTGCTCGTTCGCTCTCTCTCCCTCTGTCCCTGACAAATAAATAAATAAAATCTTTAAAAACAAAACAAAACAAAACAAAACTTCCCACATTTGGCAAGAGACATCAACCTAAACATTTGAGAAGCTGAGCGCACCCCAAACCAGGTAAACCACAAGAAATCCATCACACATCATATCCAAGGTACCTCACAGTTACATTTCTGAAAATGAAAGACAAAAACTTTCTGAGCCCAGCAAGAGGAGACCCTTACCTTGTCTACAGGGGACAAGTAATGTGAACGATGGTGGATCTCTCAGCAGAGCTGTGGAGGCCAGAAGTAGCAGCATATTTCTCAGGAGCTGAAAGAAAACAAGCCTGCAAAAATATCCTTCGAGAATGAAGAGAATCAGGACAGCCTCAGATGGAGGACAATAAGGGACTTACCTGCCAGCAGACCTAACTTAAAAGAATGATTAAAAAAAAAAAAAAAATGGGGGCACCTGGATGGCTCAGTTGGTTAAGCGACTGCCTTTGGCTCAGGTCATGATCCTGGATTCCTGGGATCGAGTCCTGCATTGGACTCCCTGCTCGGCAGGGAGTCTGCTTCTCCTGCTGACCTTTCTCCTCTCATGCTTGCTCTCTCTCTCTCTCTCAAATAAATAAATAAAATCATTTAAAAAAAGGCAACAGAAAGGGAATTATATAAAAAGGAGTTTTGGAATATCAGAAAGTATGAACAAACATTAAACAAAAATACGGGTAAACCCAATAGACTCTCCTTCTCTTCAGCTTTCTAATGTGTTTCATAGTTGAAGCAAAATCGTAACACAGGGGCATCTGGGTGGCTCAGTCGGTGAACCGTCTGCCTTCATTCAGCTCAGGTCATGATCTCAGGGTCCCTGGCATCGAGCCCTGCTTCAGGCTCTCTGCTCAGCGGGGTGTCTCCTTCTCCCTCTGCTTCTTTTTCTATGCTCTCCTCTCTCTCAAATAAATAAAATCTTTTTTAAACAAAATCCTTAACACAATCTAATGTGTTTCAAAATATGTGTAAAAGAAATATTTAAAATGATTAAATGGGGCTGGGGGGAAAGGGATAGAAAGGTAAGGTTTCTATTTTTTTTTTTTTTTTTTTTAAAGATTTCACTCATTCATTTGACAGACAGAGATCACAAGTAGGCAGAGAGACAGGCAGAGAGAAAGGAGGAAGCAGGCTCACTGCCAAGCAGAGAGCCCAATGCGGGGCTCGATTCCAGGACCCCGGGACCATGACCTGAGCCGAAGGCAGAGGCCCCAACCCACGGAGCCACCCATGCGCCCCAGGTTTCTATTCTTTGTCCAAACTGGTAGATGATGACACCAGTAAACTATGGCAAGTTATGCATATATGTAGTACCCAGGAAAGACACCAAAAAATTACATAAAGAGATAAACTCAAAAATGCTATGGATAAATCAAAATAGAGTGTTACATTTTTTTCAAGTAACTCAAATGGAGACAGAAAAAAATAGAAAATATGAACAGAATAAACAGAAAACAAAAAATGGCACATGTAAGCACTAATATATCATAATTACATTAAATGGTCTAAAACACCAATTGAGGGGCGCCTGGGTGGCTCAGTGGGTTAAGCCTCTGCCTTCGGCTCAGGTCATGATCCCAGGGTCCTGGGATCGAGCCCCGCATCGGGCTCTCTGCTCAGCAGGGAGTCTGCTTCCTCCTCTCTCTCTCTCTCTGCCTGCCTCTCTGCCTACTTGTGATCTCTGCCTGTCAAATAAATAAATAAAATCTTTAAAAAAAAAAAAACACCAATTGAGAGATTGGCCGAGTAGATTTAAAAACATGAACTGTATGCTGTCAAGAAACACACCTCTAGGGCGCCTGGGTGGCTCAGTGGGTTAAGCCGCTGCCTTCGGCTCAGGTCATGATCTCAGGGTCCTGGGATCGAGTCCCACATCGGGCTCTCTGCTCAGCAGGGAGTCTGCTTCCCTCTCTCTCTCTCTCTCTCTCTCTCTGCCTGCCTCTCCGTCTACTTGTGATCTGCCAAATAAATAAATAAAATCTTTAAAAAAAAAAAAAAAAGAAAGAAACACACCTCTAATAATAATATAAACAGGCTGGGAGCAAAAGGATAGACAAAGCTACATAATGCAAACATCAATCAAAGGAAAGTAGGAGCAGCAATATTAGTATCTCATAAAGCAGAATTCAAAGAAAATTACAAGAGAGGGACATTATACAATAATAAAGAGTCAGTGCGCCAAAATGACACATCAGTCTGTGTGTGTGTGCCAAACGACAAAATTGCAAAATATGTGAAGCAGAGACTGAACTGAAAAGGGAAATGGACAAATCCATAAACACATGTGACTGAAGTGTGTCCCTCCAAAATTCCTATGTTGAAGTCCTAACCCCACTGTGACTGTATTTGGAGATAGAGCTTTTAGGATGTAATTAAGGTTCAATGAGCTCATAAGGATAAGGTCCTAATCCAGTTGGATTGCTGGCCTTACAGGTGGCGGGAGGGAAGGCGGGAGGGAGAGCTCTAGATACAGATACAGTGGAAAGACCATGTGAGGACATAGGGAGAGGGTGTCCACCTACAAGCCAGGAAGTGAGTCCTTTCCAGAAACTGACCCTGCCAGTCCTTGATCTGGGCCTTCCCAGCCTACTTCTTATTTATTGAGAAATAAATTTTTGTTTTTGAAGCCTCCCAGCCTATGATATTTTGTATGGCAGCCTGAGAAGACTAATACAATAAACAGAAACTTCAGTTGGAGACTATCAACAGCTGATAGAATAACTAGAGAGAAAACCATCAAGGGTAAACTAGAACTCACCACCACCAACCAACAAGATCTCACTGACACAAGAGAACAATCTGGCCCACAACAGCAGAATGCACATTGTTTTCAAGTGCCCATGGAACACATACTAAGATAAACCAATCCTGGGTCATAAAACAAACCTCAACAAATTTAAAAGAATTAAAATCATATACAACATGTTCTTGACCCACAACAGAATCAAACTGTGAGAAAGGATATTTCTGGTTTTGTTAAAACATTCAGTTTGTGCTAATTTGTTACAGCTACCATAGGAAACTAATTCATCCCTAGAGCCTCATATAGCTCAGCCCACATCTTAATTTTAGCTGGTAAGATCCATGGTGGACTTCTGACACCCTGAACTGTAGATAATAAATTTGCCTTATCTCAAGGCACTAAATCTGTGGTACTTAATACTTAATTTCTTCAACTTAATTAAGAACATTTACAAAAAACCTACAACCAACATTATATTTAATGGTGAAAAACTGAATGTTTTCCCCTTGAAGACTAGGAACAAAAGAAAGTATTCCACATTACCAGTCTTCAAATTCTGAGAGCTCTAGCCAGTACGACAAAGCAAGAAAAGGAAATAACAGGCATCTGCATCAGAAAAGAAATAAAGCTGCCTTTATTTGAAGATTACATGATTGTCTATATAGAAAATTCCCAAAAATCTAAAAACAAAAATTATTACAAAAAGTGAGTTAAGATCACAAAATACAAAATAAACCTGTATAAGTCCATTCTATTTGTACCAATGAACATGTGGACACCAAAACAAAAAATAAAACACCATTTGTAATCACCTAAAAAAAATCCTTAGGTGTAAGTCCAACATATTAAAGTCTTATATGATAAAAACTATATAGTCCTGGGGCACCTGGCTGTCTCAGTCAGAAGAGTGTTTGACTCTTTTTTTTTTTTTTAAAGATTTTATTTATTTATTTGACAGAGAGAGATCACAAGTAGAGAGGCAGGCAGAGAGAGAGAGAGAGTGAGAGAGGGAAGCAGGCTCCCTGCTGAGCAGAGAGCCTGATGCGGGACTTGATCCCAGGACCCTGAGATCATGACCTGAGCCGAAGGCAGCGGCTTAACCCACTGAGCCACCCAGGCGCCCCGAGTGTTTGACTCTTGATCTCAGGGTTGTGAGTTTGAGCCCCACACAGGGTATAGAGATTACTAAAAAAAAAAAATAAAACTTTAAAAAAAATCTGCAGTCCTGATGAAAGACTCAAAAAAGATCTAAACAACTGGAGAAATATACCATATTCATGGACTAGAACTTTCAACTTGGTAAAGATGTCGATTCTCCCCAAATTGATATACAGGTTTAACATAATATCTATTAACATTCCAGCAAGGCATTTTTTTGGTGCTTTTTTTTTTTTTGTAGATACAGACAAGATTAGTCCATGGAAAGGCAAAGAAACTAGAATAGCTTAAAAAAAAAATTGAAGCAGAAGAATTAAGTGGAAAGAATCAGTCTACTCAATTTTAAGACTTAATATATAGCTACAGTAATCAATACTGTGTTGTATGGAAGAGAGACCGTCTCGTAGATCAGTGGAACAGAATAGAAAACCCAGAAAACGGACCCAGACAAATATGCCCAACTTATAAAGTGCAACTGGAACAACTGGACATCCACAGACAAGAGGGAAAAAAAGTACCTCAACTAAGTCTCACACCTTACACAAAATTAACTGTAAATGAATCATAGACTTAAATGTAAAACACAAAACTATACAACTTTTGGGGCGCCTGGGTGGCTCAGTGGGTTAAAGCCTCTGCCTTCGGCTCAGGTCATGATCCCGGGGTCCTGGGATCGAGCCCCGCATCGGGCTCTGTGCTCAGCAGGGAGCCTGCTTCCTCCTCTCTCTGACTGCCTCTCTGCCTACTTGTAATCTCTGTCTGTCAAATAAATAAATAAAATCTTAAAAAAAAAAAACAACTATACAACTTTTAGCAAAAAAACTTAGGAGGAAATCTTGGGGCTCTAGGGCTGAGTAAAGAGTTCCTAACTTGACAGCAAAAGCACAATCCATAAAAAGAAAACCTGGTAAGGTGGACTTCATCAAAATTAAAGCTTTTATGCATCAAAGGACACTATCAAGAAAAGACTATCCACAGAATAGGAAAATACATTTGCCAATCATTTACCTAACAAAGGTCTACTATCCAGAATTTATAAAGAACTCTACAACTCAACAACAAAATCACCCAATTAAAAAATGGGCATGGGGCGCCGGGGTGGCTCAGTGGGTTAAAGTCTCTGCCTTCAGCTCAGGTCATGATCCCAGGGTCCTGATTGAGCCCTACATCAGGCTCTATGCTCAGCAGGGAGCCTGCTTCCCCCTCTATCTCTGCCTGCCTCTCTGCCTACTTGTGATCTCTGTCAAATAAATAAATAAAATCTTTAAAAAAAAATGGGCAAAGGACTAAAATAAACATTTTCCACCAAAGAGATACAAATGCCCAAGAAAAGATACCCAAGACCACTATCAGGGAAATGCAAATCAAACCACAGTGAGATTTCACTTCACACCCACCAAGATTTCTGTAATTAAAAAAGAAAAAAAAAAAAAAATCAGGGAACCTGAGTGGCTTAGTCAGTTGAGCATCTCTTGGTTTTAGCTCAGGTCATCATCTCGGGTCGTGGGACTGAGCCCTGCTGTGTTGGGCTCTGCACTCGGCAGGGAGCCTGCTCAGGGTTCTCTCTCTCCCCCTGCCCCACCCCTACTCATGTGCACACACACTCTCTCTCTTTCTCTCAAATAAATAAATCTTTAAAAAAAGAGAGAAAGAAAATTTGTTGAAACAAAGAGCAAAGTAGTGTCTGCCAGAGGCTTGGGGGAGGGAAGAATAAAAAGTTAATGGGTATGTGATTTCCTTTGAAGTGATGAAAAGGTTCTAGAAGTAGACAGTGGTGATAGTTGACCAATATTGTAAATATACTAAATGTCACTGATGGCAAATTTTATATTATGTGTATTTTCCCTTAGTGTTAAATATATACCTCAAGCCATGGACAGGATGAAATGGAGGTCAGGATCCCTGTCTCCTCAGTGTGGAAGCACAAGAAAATCAACTTGAAATTTCTAAGAAATGGATCATTCCAGATTCTAATTATGAAGTATAAAGCAAGGTTTTACTGTAAGCACAGTGTCTGCACCCATGACCCAGGCAGTCCTTTTCACAGAGGTCCCTTCAGCACACCTCTGTCTCTAAGATAAAGTGGCTTCCAAAATGTGGACTTTGGAGAAATTCAAATTAATCATTGCAAATCAGAGAATCCATCTAGGCAAGCTTCACTACTTCTCAAACATGCCCTTTTTCTGGGCTTCCCCAACCTGAGGATGTCTCTCCAGGCCCTCCAGGGTTTCTGGTCGTGGCCACACTGCTAACCCAGCTGTGTCACCCATCTCTCTGGAAAAGAAGTCAGTTAGGAACAAACCCGAGGGTGATGGAACTCAAATACCCCTTCTGTCATTCTTCCCAGATTCTGTGTATTCCAGGCGGCCCCCTCCATTCCCCAAATGCTGAGAACATTGTTTCTCTTCCCATTACCTTGAGAGCACATAAGTGAAGGTTCATTTTCTTTTGTCCATTATTTAGAAAGGGCCAGATCTAAATGGAACCTTATCCTCGTTTGGCTCTACTAGGTAGAGCTGGTCTGTGGCAGTCAGCCTGAGGAGGATGGGTGGGATCTCTCTGATGCCAGGAGGCATGCCCAGGCCCTTCCCAGAACCTCTCTCATTTGTGATGCCAACACGAGCTCACAACCCCCAACTGCCAACGGAGTCCCGGATGGAAGCAGTACCACTTCTAAATGCCCACGTCACCTCTGTCGGAGAAGGGTATCTAAGCTTAGAGATGAGGGGCCAGGGAGCTCACGCAGCTGGAGACCAGGACGAGCAAGAGACTTGATGAGAGTCAGTCACTGACCAAACAGGCCAAGCCTCCCCTCCGGCGACTGGAGAGAGAGAAATCCCCTGAGCTCCGAGACTGCGCTCTGCAGAACACTTGCTCGCAGCCAACACCCACTTCCCTGCCGCCTGTTTGCCCAGCCCTGCCCTTGCAGACCCGGCCACAGAAGCAGCCGCTACTCTACTGACTGCTTGCTGCATCATTTGAAACCTTCAGGAGAATGTGGTCCTGGAAATGAAGTTTCCAATAACTTTTTCAACCACGCCCAAGCCCGCGCCGAACTGACAAAACAAATTTGTGACTTCCAGAGAAGCCCTTCTTCTCATACTTTGGATAATTTTACAGGCTTCTCAGAGCCTCAGAAAAATGCTTTACCCTTAGAGAAATAACTTGGCTTCTCAGCTCTGTGTGCTAAAGGGAGCTCCTAGCCCATGGGGGCACACTGGGGGTCTTCTGCTTCTCGGCTAGTTGGCGGCCCAGAGCACGGGGCCCAGACATAGCCGCGGCACAGGAAAAGCGGAGGACAGCTTGCAGTCCATAAGTTTATTGGTGAATGAGTTTGGGCCAGTTGCTGCTGACATGCTGCTCACTTCAGCCCTGGTGGACTGCCCTCGAGAGGGGAAGAGGGCTTCCTGCTCTGATGGTCGCTGGTGAGATCACCCCAGGAGCATGCCGAGCGCTCGCCTGGGTCCGAGGGGCCGGGGCTTGGAGTCCGTGCAGTCACAGAGACTCCACCTTGGTTTCCAGGGCCTGGGCTGGAGGGATGAGGGTTTTTAGGATCTCCGTGTAGTAGGGGCCAAACACCTTCTGATTGTGATGCGTTAGGCTGACAAACTTTTGGCCCAGTTCTGCCAGTTCTGCTTCAATGACAGTAAGGCCTCCGGGGAGGTCTAACAGGGACCGCTGCACACCAAGGACCAAACAGCATTTGAGAAACAAATGGATCCGCTGATCTGTGAGCGGGGAAGAAGCAAACGACTTTCAGGGAGCAGCCTAGCCCCTCTGCTCTACTCACTCCAGTTCTAAGCTAACTGAGATATTGACTAGCCCACCCACTCACCTGGAGATAAGAACATCCACTCTGTTCAGGAAGGAGGCTTTGATTTTGCTCCCAAGGACAAGGCAAAGATCACAAAGGAGTGAGCTAGTAAATTTCTGACTACTCAAAAGATGACTTAAGCCTTCAAAGTAGATAGATCCTGGTGAGAAACTACCACAAGGCTCTTAGACCTATTCTTTAGATGGCTGAAGTTAAGAGCAAGGTCAAGTTCATGCCCTCCATTCCAACAGGGATGAGTCCTTGCTGTGGGAACACGTCCTCCAGCCAATTCAGCACCAGCTTCTTATTGCTGGGAGGTTGGGGGTAAATGTCATGACTTGGACTACAATCAGAAAATGACCCAGAAGGCCACAGATGACTTAATCAGGTTAGGTGGACAGGATCTCCTAACCAGAAGTCTTAAATTCCTGGGTACAAACCTTCCTTAGAACCAGAATCTCTCTCTAAACTGAAAGGAATATATTTTCAACCCAGCATTTTGAAAAAAACTACAGCCTGAACAGCAACTTGCCCAATGACCCTGCTTTTCACTGTTAAATGGTTCAGTGACTGACTCCCAGGGATGGGATGTACCTCTCCCCAAAACATTCGTGCCACCCCAACATGCATGCTCACCAATGACGCTGCGGACACAGTCCTCCTTCTTGGCAATGTTCTGGAGCTGTCCAATCAGTGAAGCTGTGTTGTCACTGCTCAGAGCAGCAAGCCCCATGTTCCTGAGGCTTTGATGGATTTCCTGAGACACCTGTTCACTCACAGTCTGCATAGCCTCTTCAGGCCTAGACCATGAAGAAGAGGAAGCTGGCACCCAGAGGATGGCCTCGAAAGCTCCACACCAGAAGCTGGGCCCACTTGAGGGAGACTCGCAGCCCCTCTCCTGCCCTCACCCCAGTCCCTGGTAGCAGCAGAACCCAGCGGGCAGGCTCAGCGCCCTCACTGCTATCCACGTCCCGACTATTCTCTAGATATGACACCATGTTCTACTTCTTAGAAAATAAGATAAACCATAAAATCCACCCTGGATAAGTTTGGCGTCAATTCTTCAGCCCCATGGAGTTTATTTATATATGTATACGCATTTTTAAGACTTTGTTGGACATTTTCCATGGTCATTTGTCCTGTCACCAAATACAGTAACCTAGCCTTCTGATTCCTTTTTTCCTCTGGTGTGACACCCTGCACACAGATGCTTGATTAACATCGCTGACTGATCGACTCCCAGATATACCACTGGCATCCCCTCAAGGAAAGAATAATTGCTTTGTAGCAAACAAGGTCATGACTCACTTTGTAGTAAACTACCCTCCAGACTACCCTTTCTGGAGGAGAGCTTTAACTTTGTCACAAGTATCAAGACCATTATAGAAAGACATCAACAAATCCCTGTGGATGGTCCCAGTCTTTGTGGCCCGTGGTGGGATGTAAGCCATCATTCGTTACCTAGCTCCATCTTCAAAGCACACGTGACCATTCCTCTAGAAAAGCTCTACACAGCTCACCTGGAGTCAAACTCCTCTATCAGGTCTTTGGTTATACGTTTCAGCTTATCCACAAACTGAGGTGAGCCAAACAGAACACTGCCAGAGAAACTACTGGCCACCAGCAAGACTGAGGCCAGAAGGGTCAGCCGGTGCAACTGGGACTCCAGCTCCCGAAGCCGGGTCCTGTCCATCAGCAACGTCTGGGGAAGAGGGCAAGAACAGGCTGTCAGGAGGGGAGGGTCCAGACGGGGGTCCCAGATACAGAACAAGGCGATGCCCTCCTCGGGCCCACCTCAGGGAACTCTTCATTCTCAGGATCCCAGAGGAGGAGGTTCAGGAAACCCTGGGACAGCACCATTGTGGGGCTGAGGGGCTCAGGGCTGCTGACTGTCTCATTCGGAGAGGAGCAGGCCATGGTGGTGGAGTCGGAAATGTCCAGGCAAATCGGAAGTGGCGTGGTGAGGTCTACAGCTGCTTGGGTCAGCCACTTGGTGGTGTGGTCAAGGAGGCCTATGACAGGAAGAGAGCGGGGAAGCATCTTCAGCACCCACATCCCTAAAGCTTCAAGACTAAGGTTCTTTTTAAGATTTGTTCCTGGTCAATAAATAAATGCTTTGCTTGGGGGAAGGGGATCTGTCTTAGATAACTCTTCCTTTTCCCTCGTCCTACCTGAGGAAGAAACTTTCTGTTCCCAAGAGACAGAGCACTCTCTAACATCACAGAAGTCAGACCCAGATAAGATCCCATCTTCTCACTCTGGCCCTCAAGTTATTTACATACTTGGCTGCTTATTGAGGAGTTCCTGGAATGTCGCCCGTTCATGCTGGATAGAATGTTCCTGCAGGTGGGGTTGAAGGCTCTGGATAGTATAGTTCACCATGTCCATTTTCATCAGGCCCAGAACCTGGAAGATCCCTCTGACATAAGAGAAAATAAAATACATTATGAAAGGAAATTTAGTGAGAGGGGACCCCACAGAAAGTGTCATTAAATCACTGTTTTCCAGAGTGAGGAGGAGCATTACAATGAGTCCCACCTCCGGACCACCTGGGTGGCTCAGTCGGTGAAGTGTCTATCTTCAATTCAGATCATGGTTCCAGGGTCCTGGGATTGAGTCCTGAGTCTGGCTCCCTGCTCAGCAGGAAGCCTGCTTCTCCCTCTGCCTGCCCCTCCCCCTACTCATGTGCGTGCGCACGCACACACACGCTAACAAAGAAATAAAATCTTAAAAAAAAAAGTCCCATGTCCTAAATTTACAAAAAATGGCACTGTGACTAAGACCCCAGGCCTAGAGTAAGTGAATGGCAGAATGAGAAACAGAAGTCTCCGGACCTCTAAGCCTCCAGGCTAGCTCTCTTTCCATATGATCATTCTATCATTTTTTTTTTTTAAAAGGTAGAGTCAGTAAAAGGAAACACACCGGTATGCTAACGAATCTTTCTGGGAAGTGGGACTATAGGTGATGCCATATCTGAAGCAATTTCTGGGCCACTCTTTTCTTCTTTTCTTTTCTAACTTCCTGGGTCTTAGTTTCTACAGCTGTTAAATAGGGATAACCTGCCATCCCTGTCCCCTCACACTGTGTAAACTGCAATGAGAAAATCGGGGAAAAGGATGTTTGAACTCCTTGGAAGGATCACATACTCTAACATTTTATGATATAACGGTATTTATATAGGAGGCACAACCAAACTAAGGTCATCTTTGGCTGAAAAGGATAAAGCTAATAGGTCAGCAAGGACAGAAAGATTGGTCAGGTCTTCAATAGGGAAGAGCCAACCAAGATGGGGCTACAATCGCGTGTCTGGCCCCACTTGTCCTGGCCTGGGGGTTGACGTGGGTTTTCAAGGGACAGCATCAAGTTTCGCACCTCAGTAACCGAACAGGGTCGGTGATGTTCTCCAGATTCTGCACTGCTTCATCTCGAACGGGAGCACACAGCAGAGTCATCATGTCGAGAATGTACTTAGAGAGAAGAGAGACGTTCAAGGCCCCGTGTTCTGCTTTCCGCTTGAGGAGCTCTGTGTCCAGTGCTTCTTCGATCTCTCCTCGCAGGCGGCTCTGGCGCGGTAACAGCAGTGACAACAGGATCTGCCCAGGAGAGAACATCAAAGGCAGTTGCTTTCTGTGTGGAGCCCCAATCCTTCTCTAATGCACAACCCTTTGGCCAAAGACTGTCTTTTAGGGCCAAGAAGTGGGTCCCTAAATTTTCCAGAAAATATGATTTATCTGTATTGAGAGGCCGATGAGAGTTCGAGGTTTTAGGGGATTAATACAGCCATGGCGCATCCTTTTCTAGGCAGAAGGAGATAAGGAGACAAGTAACATCAAGGAGTGTGGATAAAAGATATGCAAAGTACAACAAATATAAAATACATACGTCACACGGTGATGAGATACTTTAAATTTTAAAGAGTGGAATTTGAGAACGCAAGGGAGCGCGTGCATGATGGAGGGAGGGGCAGAGAGAGAGAAAGACTCTCAAATAGCCTTCACACTGAGCGTGGAGCCCAATGTAGGGCTCAATATCATGACCCTGAGATCACAACCTGAGCCAAAACCAAGAGTCAGACACTTAACTGAGCCCCCCAGGCACCCCAATGCAGGCATTTTTTTTAGATGATTTTACTTCAGAGGGCAAGGAAGAAATAGGCCAAGGAACAGTTAAGAGGTACTGGAAATAGCCTATTAACCCCAAATGTAAGTTCTCTGTGGAGACAGACTCTCTTATTCATCTCTGTGTCTCCGTAACATACAGAACATGTATGTGTGTGTGTGGGGGGGTGTTCGATGACTAATGTGTTGTCACAGCAAGATCCCCGGCTCTTCAGCTTCTCTGCGCTCTATTTAAAAAGGCAAACTATACCTGGTCTGGGCTGGAGGCTCTCAGCGCCCACTCTGCCCTTCAGGACCTACGCCCCGTGAGAACGGAGCCAAGCCCTCCAGCTGCTTTTCCTCCGCGGCTGGGCACACGTTAAGCTTCGTTAGCAGAAGGGGTGCGAGAGAATCCCTAGGCCTTACAGGGAAGAGGCCCTCCGCCTGGCTGGGGGAGCGCCGGCACCATGTCACTTGGCTCCAGTGACCAAGGGCTCCCGCTCCTGAGCGGCCCTGACAGGAAATCCGCGCCCCCGGCAGTGGTCTGACAAAAGGCCGCGGCCCGCTGGACCTCACGAGGAGCTGCATGAGTCCTTTAGAAGCCTTAGGATAGTGTGCAACTACAGGCTGGCAGACAATCCCCACAGGGTATCCGTGGCCTGTCACCTCAGTGAAGGCGCAAGGCCTCGGTGGTCCGCACCTTGTCAAGCCAGTGCCTCCGTGGAGAAGACGGCTGGCTGAGCTGCCAACCACCCGCCGCAGAGGGAGACCCACACCGCTCACAGGCCTTCCTGGATTGCTGAGGCAGCACACACTGCATCCAAGTTTGGGCCGGCCCCGCTCATTATTTAGAGTCCCTCATGAGGTTTCCGGTCTCAAGTGGGAAGCCCGGCAAGACCAGGCCCTGCAGCCAATCCAGGCTGCACACAAGCTGCGACGCCATCTGGGCTGTGTGATCCAGCAGGTTCAGTGACACTTAGCGTGTACACGGCAAGTAAGGGCGCCCCGACATGGGCCTCTGGCAGGCGCCGAAGAGAGCACCATAGCAAGACCTCTAGGATTTAGGGCAAATATATGTTCTCTCCCGCAAACCACTATTTGCCTTTTGAGAATTAGTTTCTGGCTTGCTCCTGGACTTCTGCAGAAGTAAACACCTTACCGGAGGACATAGGGTGGCCGTGTGACCCGAGCTTCCCGTGAGGAACTATGCGCTGTCAGGCCCACCTAACCATGAGATGAGGACTGCCCCACAGCCATCTGGGGCCAGATGAAAGGGTCCAGAGACCAAACACATACAGAGATAGGACAGACCTACAGAACAGACTAGAATAGAGAGCCCAGAAATAAAACCTGGAGATGTGGTCAAATAACATTTGAAAACAATGTCAAGACCATTCAATGAAAAAAGGACAGTTTCTCCAACACATGGTGCCGAGAAAACTGGGTATCCACAAGTAAAAGAATGAAGTCGGTGGGCACCTGGGTGGGTCAGTTGAGCATCTGAGTCAGTTCATGATCTCAGGGTCATGAGATTGAGCCCCGTGTTAGGCTCTGCACTGAGTGCAGAGTCTGCTTGACTCACTCGGCATGAGGTAAAAGGAGAGGGAGAAAACAAGCTTCTCACAGAGTGGAAGTTCCTCCGGCTCAGGTTATGATCTCAGGGCCCTGGGATCCACATTGGACTCCTTGCTCAGCAGGGAGTCTGCTTCTCCCTCTTCCCCCATGCTCATGCTTTTTCTCTCTCCCCATTAAATAAAATCTTAAAACAAAATAAACAAAATCCCTCTCTTTCTCCCTGTCTCTCCCCCACTCTCTAAAATAAATAAATCTTTAAAAAAGTAAAGTTGGACCCTTACTTTATACCTTATAAAAAATTTAACTTGGGGCACCTAAGTGGCTCAGTTAGTTAAGTGTCTGCCTTCAGCTCAGGTCATGATCTCAGGTTCCTGGGATCAAGCCCCACATCAGGCTCCCTGCTCAGCAGAGTCTACTTGTCCCTCTCTCCTATACCCTCCACTCGTGCTCTCTCACTCTTTCTCAGATAAAGAAAATCTCTAAAAAAAAATTAACTTGGGGCATCTGGGTGGCTCAGTCGGTTGAGTGTCAGCCTCTGGCTCAGGTCATGATCCCAAGGTCCCTCTCCCTCTACTTCTCCCCTCACTCAGGTTCCCCACTATATGGGAAACCTGTTTCTCCCTCTCCCGCCTCTCCCCCTGCTTGTGCACTCTGTCAAATATATGAATAAAATCTTTAAAAAAATTAACTCAAAATGGATCAAAGACCTAAACAGAAGAGCTAAAATTCTAGAACTCATAGAAAAAAATAAGGGGATAAATCTTCATAATCCTGGATTTGGCAAGACAGGACACCAAAGGCAAAAGGAACAGGCTAGATCAACTGGACTTCATCAAGAGAGAAACTTTTGTGTACAGGACACTATCAAGAAGGTGAAGGGACTACTCACGGAATGGGAGAATATATTTGCAAATCATCTAACAAGGGGCTACTATCCAAAATACATAAAGAACTCTTACAACTTAATAACAGAAGACAACCCCATTTGGAAATGGACAAAGGACTCCCGCCGACCTCTCTCCAAAGACAACACAAAATATTGGCAATAAGCACAGGGAAAAGGGCTCAGCACTGCTAGCCATCAGGGCTGCACAGATCCAAAGCACAGCAAGATTCCATTCCACGCCCACTAAGGTGGCTATAATGACAAACAAAAAGCAGCATCGGGAAAATGTGGAAAAGCTGGAACCTCATACCTTGCTGGCAGGAATGTACAGTGGTGCAGCCACTGTGGAAAACAGCTCAGTGGCTTCTCAAATTCAGCAGTGCCACCCCTGGGCATATGCTCCAAAGAGCAGAAAACAGGTGTTCAAACAAAATCTTTGTATAGGAAGGTTCACAGCAGTACTACTTGCAGTAGCCAAAATGTGAAAACAGCACAAATGCCCATCAACAGACAAGCGGATAAATAAAATGCAATATACCCACCCAATATATCCATACAGTAGGATTTTATTGGGCCCTGAAAAAGGAATGAAATTCTGACCCCTGTTTACAACACAGATTGAGCCTGAAAACATTATGCTAAGGTGAAATTTGCCACATACAAAAGGGCAAATATATGATTCTCCTTATTTGAGTTGCCTAGGGTAGCTAAACACACAGAGATAAAAGGTATAACAGAGAAAACTGGAGGAGGAAGGGAAATGAAGAGTTACCATTAACGGGTACGGTTTCGGCTTGGGAAGATAAGAACATTCTGGAAATGGATAGTGTGATGGTCACACAATATTGTGAATGTACTTAAATGCCACCGAATTTTAACACTTAGAAATAATTAAAATGGTGGGGTGCCTGGCTGGTTCAGTTGGTTGAGCAGGTAACTCTGGATCTCAGGGTTGTGAGTTCAAGCCCTACGTTGGGCATGGAGCCTACTTTAAAAAGAAAATAATTAACGTGGTAAAAATTTTGTTATGTATGTTTACAATTTTATAAAAATCCTAAAAGATATTAACAACTAAGCCGCTAATACGGCGCCATTCCCCAGAGAGGATGAGCCGGCCACCTGGCAGCAGGCGATCTCTTTAAACTGCTTCCGCTGTGCAGGGGGCAGACTTGCCGTCACTGGAACAGACACGTATTCTGGATACGGATTGGTCTTCTCTGTCTGCAGTGCTTCCAATCAGCCACAACATCTGTCCTTGCAGAATGCCTTACTCATCATCCCGGCCCTGGCATGTTGCATACCATTGCATCTGATCACGGAGCATTTCAGAGCAAAGGAGTGCAGTGCAGCAACGGGTTCATACCTGTGTACCCCTAAATCAACAGACCTTAACTGAAAAGTGGAATAGTCTACTGAAGACTCGATTACATGAGTTGAGGGACACTATCCTGAAGGGAAGATGTTGCACCTTTAAGATGCAATATATTCTTTGAATCAAAGACCATTATATTGTGCTGTTTCCCAAAGCTGGAAAACATAGTCCTGGGAATCAAGGGGTGGAAGCAGGACTGGTTCCTTTTACTTTTACACCTACTAACCTACCTGCAGAATACTTATTGCCCATCCTGCCTACTTTGGGCTCTGCCGATTTGGGAGGTACGTTTGCAATGGTCCCTGTGAATGAGAAGAGGACACCGTACCTGGTCATTTTGGGCTCCTTTTACCACTGTACCAAGAGTATGAAAAAGGAGTTATTCTAGTGGCTAGAGTAAATGATCCTGAGGTTCCCCCTTGGTACTTGCACACCCGGTGATAAAGGTTACTGGAAAACCACAGCAAGCAAACAGCAGCAGCAAAATGCTGAAGGACTCAAGACACTTTGGCAGTGAAGGTTTGGGTCACTTCGTTATGTAAAGAAACCCATCAGCTGAGGCTGTTTGGGCTGAGGACGAGGGAAATAAGGAGTGAACCATAGAAGGAAGCCATGCAGGTCCACCATAGCCATGTGACTAAGTACAGAAGCAAAGACTCTATGTTTTCTCTTTGCCTGGCACAGGCACGGGTTTATTTGTCTATGCTGACCTATTTCTTCTTCTCTCCTCTTCCCACTATCATTTTACAGATTGGTTGCTGGCAGTTAACTTTACAATTAGGCTTTAAGTAACAGAATATTCAGTGGTACCGTGACTGAATTTGATAGCAGCTAGCACAGTAGCTGCTGGAGCTGTGAGTCTCCTTGTTTTATGGAAAGAATAAGAACCTGTAAGACAACTCTATCTGAGCAGGTAGAAATAGAGATCTTTTCAGAAACTGAAATGTGTGTAGATGGCTGCATCCAGAAGCTAAGCAGCCCAAGTAGGGGAATGTGACAGTTACCAATTTACTGTCTCTCAGTTCCAAATCCATCATTCTCTTCTCTGCTGAGAACATGGAGTGGAGTCCTTTAGATATTCTTCCTTCAGCAGGTGGCACAATGGTTAAGCTTCATCTGTAGAGGGCACAATTCGTTTTCCGGGCTACATACCAAATTACCATAAACGTAGAGCCTTCCAACAGCACATACATTTCTTAGCTCACAATTTCTGTGGGGCAGGAGCCCAGCCGCAGTTTCACTGGGCCCTCTGCTCAGACTCCCACAAGGCTGCACTCAAGGTGTTGGCTGGGCTGCATTCTCATTTGGAGGCTTGACTGGGGAGGACTTGGCTACCAAGCTGATTCAGATCGCTGGCAGAATTCATTTCCTTACAGCTGTGGACTTGACAGATGGATGCTGCCCTCAGATCCTAGGGGCCAGCTGCATTTCCCTGCCCTAGGACCCTCTGCAGGGGCAGATCACTGCGCAGCTGTCTGCTTCTTGAAGGCCGGCAAGAGGGTTTCTCTAGTCTGCAGTGAAATGTATTTCTAGGTGCAACATCCCAGCACCCCGGCATACTGCTTAGAGGCAAGTTACAGACCTCGTCCACGCTCAAGGAGAGAGGATTATACAAGGGTTTGGATCACTGGGGGGGTCACTTTCAGGGGTACCCACCACATACTACAAAGATATCACAAGAGGCAAGAGCTTCTCTTCCTTGTTCTGAAATACTAACTTGGCATGAAGCAGTATGCTTGTGCAGCCTGGCCAGAAGCTGGATCTGGCAGAGCAAGGGGCTCTGGGTCTGATGTCGGGCTGCTCCCGCATGGGCAGCAGCTGCAGCCCCGGCCCCTGCATGCTAGTCAGCAGCACACACAGGCCAACAACCTCCCCGGCACAGCCATGCCCTCTCCGAATCCTTGCGTCTTCTCTCTGGGTCCTGGGGGTTTGGCATATTCTCCGTCTAGCTGATATTTTTGTCTACTTTAGAGTTTTCTTCACTACTTATTAGCTCAAAGCTGTTTCTTCAATTCCACGTTATAATTTTTATATTAAAACTTCCTTGTTGAAACTACTATGTGATTTCTATGGATTAGACTTTCACTGATTCGTGAACCATGTTCAGTTAGGATCTGTTAGCCACTGACATTCCAATGACTTTGGGGATGTCTAGGAAACTTACATCTACAGGTGGAAGATAGGTCACTCACCTCTTTAATTTCTTTCAGAAGTTCAAGAGCACAACTGAAGTCTGGGGGAGTAGCTGACAACTGCTCTTTAAGATGGTCCCAAAAGGCATTGTGCATTGTCTCCTTGACCTTGCCTTCCAAACTGTAAGAGGGTTGAATGAGCAAATTACTTTCTCTACCCAAAAACTGTTAGAAGGTCATTATCTCCTAAGGCCCAAACGAACAGCATTTAATATGACAAAAGACCATCATACTGACAGGAAAAGACCAGGAACTATGTTTGGACTGCAGCAAAGTTGAACAAGCTGGGCTCAGACTTGGATGTCAAGGGCATGACCAAAATCTCTTAGAAGGGCTCCTCATGATTTCAAGTAGCCCTCCCTCTGCAGGAGGAAGAATGCTCCAGGGAGATCAGGTCAGCTTTAGCACCAATTTGCATCTAGCCTAGGTAATATGACTTACTTGCCATTTATGCATACACATAGCCATGAACAAAAGGATCTTTTACTTTCTTATAGTCCTAAAATCTAGACAAGGATTTTCCTTCTTTGATAATACTCAAATATCCATAGGGATTTCCAAATCAGCAGGTCTAAAACTCAATTCAGGATCTTCCCCTTCCAAACCTGTTTCTCCTATATTCCCAATATCAGGGGCCCTACCAGGTAGCCAGTCATGGAGGCCAGAAAGATCAGACATTTCTTCTCCTTAAAAAAGAAAAACAGAATCAAAGGCAGAATCAAAGCCTGGGTGGCTCAGTTGGTTAAGCGACTGCCTTCAGCTCAGGTCATGATCCTGGAGTCCTGGGATCGAGTCCCGCATCAGGCTCCCAGCTCCATGGGGAGTCTGCTTCTCCCTCTGACCTTCTCCCCTCTCATGCTCTTTCTCACTTTCTCTCTCTCAAATGGATAAACAAAATCTTAAGGAAAAAAAAGAAAAACAGAATCAAAGGCAATTCAATTTAGAAAGGATAGTCTCTTCAGCGTGTGGGGCTGGAGAAACTGGACCTCTGCACTCAAAAAAGTTTATCTAGACACAGACTTATACCTTCCACAAACGGATCACAGACCTAAATGTAAGAAGTAGGTAACACAGAAGATAATGTAGGAGAAAACTAGCTGACCTTGAGTTTGGCAATGACCTTTTAGATACAACATCAAAAGCATGATGATCCATGAAAGAAAAAAACTGGTAAACTGGACTCCATTAAAATTAAAAACTTGTACTCTGTGACAGAGACACTGTTAAGAGATGAAAAGACAAAAAGCATAATCTCTGCAGAATATCTGATAAGGAACTAGAATCCATGGGGCACCTAGGTGGCTCAGTCAGTTGAGGGTCTACATTTGGCTCAGGTCAGGATCCTGGGGTCCTGGGAGGGAGCCCCCAGGTCAAGCTCCCTGCTCAGCAGCGAGTCTGCTTCTCCCTCTCCCGCTGCCACTCCTCCTGCTTGTGCTTGCACTTGCTCTAATAAATAAAATCTTAAAAAAAAAAAAAACCTAGTATCCAAACTATACAAAGAACTCTTAAAACTCAAAAAGAAGAGAATAACCCAACTTTAAAATGGGGAACGATCTGATGATACACATCACAAAAGTCATCATTCAGATGGCAAATAAGCCTATGAAAAGATGCTCAACATCCTGTCATTAGGGCACTGCAAATTAAACTAACAATGACATACCCATCAATATCTATGAGAGGGGCCCAATCCAAAATACCGACACCACCAAATGCAGGAGACGCTGTGGAGCAACTCTAAGAACTCACATGCATTGCTGGTGGGAATGCAAAATCGTAGCTGCCCCAGCTTCTTACAAAACTAAACAGACTCTTGTCATATGATCCATAGACTGTCCTTTGTATTAAGCAAATGAGTTGAACACTTGTGTCCACACAAAAACTTGCACAGGAAGGTTTATAGCAGCTTTATTCATAATTGCTGAAACTTGGAAGCAATCAAGATGACATTCTGTAGGTAAGGGGACAAATAAACTGTGGTACCTCTAGACAATGGGCTATTACTCGGCCTTAAAAAGAAATGAGCTATCAAACCCCAAAAGACATAAAAGAATCTTAAACGCATATTGCTAAATGAAGGGAGCCAATCTGAAAAGGCTACATATTGTATGAATCCAACTATAGGACATTCTGGAAACCAATGGAGACAGTAAAAAGATCCATGGTTGCCAAGGATTCATGGGGCAGGAAGAAAAGGGTGAACAAACAGAGCACAGGGGGACTTTTAGGGCAGTGATATCACTCTGTATGATACAAAAATGGTGAATATATGGCATTGTACATTTTTCAGAACCTATGGAATATACAAAAAATGAACCTCAATGGTACACTATGGACTGGAGTTAATAATAATGTATTAATACTAGATCATCAACTCTAATAAATGACCTCACTATTGGAAGATATAAACAATGGGGGAATCTGTGTCCTGCAGGGCATGGGCTCTGTGGGAACTCTGTACTTTCCAATCATTTTTTTCTGTAAAACAAAACTAGTTTTTTTTAAAAAAATGTGTATTAATTTTAAGAAAGGAAATGACAGGAATTAATTTTCCTCTCAAAGTTTATTTAAATGATGTCTCTAACCTGCAGTGAGACTCATAAGAGAAAAAGAACCATTCGAAAAGTTTGAGGTTAGACCTAGTCATTGCCAAGTAGCTACTGGTTTTCTTGAATTAAACATCCCCCCCTTAAAAAATACAGTAGTAACGTATGTGCCATGTAAAACAAACAAGCAAGCAAGCAATACGAAGATGAATAAAACAAAATGTCAAAGTTCCTCTCCCAACACACCAGCCTCAATCATCAGAGATAACGGATCAGAGGTTATCAGAGGTAACCAACTATAATCTGTCCAATGGTGTAAGGTGTACTAGAATTGTTCTCAACTCTTTCTCCTCATCCTATCTATCCAATCCATCTCCAAGTTCCACAAACGGTGCTTCTTAAATGCCTCTGGAATCCATCCCCACCTCCCATCATCTCTTACCTGGACTACTACTATAGTCCATTCACTGATCCCCTTGCCCTCAGTCTTGTCCCTTTCTTATTTGTTCTCCACAAATTCATTCTAAAATCAAGGACTTCTGAAATTCCATTCTGACCACGATGCCCTGCTCCTGTAAAGTCCTTTAGGGACTTTCCCTCACCAGCAACATAATTCACTTACAGGACCCTGCTCTGCTTCCTTTTCTAGTTTATCTCCTTCTATCTCATTTTATACAGCTGCCCACACCAAGGTACCTATAAAAAACATACCATATTCTTGCCTCTGTCATAGTTTCCTCTGCTGGGAACATTCTTTCCCACCTAGACCATCTGGGCAACATCTATTCCTCCTCTAAGACTTGACTCAAGGTTTCATAAGCAACTCAAGTCTTCCTCCACAGGCAGATCTTCTCTGACCCTCCTTGAGCAACTGAGCATTCTCATGAAACTCTTTACAAACAACTACGAGTGAACTGATGGGTCTCTGCTATTCAACTGTCCCCTACAAAACTTCTGACAGCGACGACAGTGCCTTGGTCATCTACAGCTACATCTCTAACTATCCCCAGCACTCAGCATCTGCCTGCCGCATAAGGACTCAGTATACACCTGATCATTGAATGCCCAAACACGGGATTTCCCTTCGGAGTACACAATCATCATTAACAGCATCCTACGCACAAAGGAGAGGCAACTGCCAAAAATGAGTCAGGTCAAACGCTGTTTTCAACCTTTCTCCTGATAAAATGCTGCATGACCTTACATGAAAATCCAGCTCTGACTGGTACTATTTCTCCTGCTTCCTTTCTCCCTCTCTTCTCTCTCTTCTACCTATTCCTCCAATTCCCTCGTTACTGTCCCTTTAGCAGACCTTCACTCTTCCAGTTTCAATTGTTTCTCCTCTCCTGTTGCCATCAAACGCATCTAAGCAGTGAGGGAGGTGTTAGGAGATGTGGGTTTTCATGAAAATCTGGTCACACAGAAGCTGTGGCACCAGGCATGGGCACATCAGAGCACGAAGAGGGCAGGAACTCCATGCCATAAACAATGGCACTTGAGTAACAGATTCCCTGAGGCTGCCAGATCACAAAAGCGTTTAAGGAAACTGGCTGATCACAAGCTGTCCTCATTGATCTATTGGTGGGAAATTAGAAGTTTTTTGAAATCTGACATTGAATTTACCGATTTAACTGCCAATAAACCAGCAGAGCCATTCAATTCATACTCCCCAAATGGTGCTCCCTTGTTACAATGTCAATATAACTAAGAATCAAAGTGAAGCTTGATGGAGGTGGGAGAGCATTATTTATGAACAGAGTTCTGATCCTGATTCATAAGTTAAACTGACTTATGGGGGCGCCTGGGTGACTCAGTCGGTTAAGGATCTGCCTTCGGCTCAGCTACTAAGTTCCAGGGTCCTGGGGTAGAGCCCCACATTGGGCTCCCTGCTCAGCAAGGAGTCTGCTTCTCCTTCTCCCTCTGCCTTTCCCCACTGCTTGTGCTCTCTCACTCACTCATTCTCTCTCAAATAAATAAAATCTTAAAAAAAAAATTCATATTTTATCTGTGCCTATTTCATCTGTGGCCACTTAAAAGAGTAATTGGAAGGAGCTATGAAGCAGGCAACTGATCAGATGACCCCAAAGATCTAGGATTCCTGATATTCACACTGGGGTAACCTCATCTCCAGGAGTGTGGGCATGGTTTAGGGTCTACCTTCCAGCAAGCATAATGTAGCTGAGGTACTGGGATGTCATTTCTGAGATGAGGTAACAGAAGGACTGCGGGTTCTGTCTTGGGCACCATCTCTCACACCTTTCTTTTCTCACTCACTCTGAGAGAGGGAAGCCAGCTGCTATGTGGCTCAGAGCTAAGGGAGGCTCTGATTAGCACTCAACACACTAACTACAACTAGGGCCAGAGACACACAAGTCAACTGTGCCCGTATCTCTGACCCAGAGAAACTGTGAGATAATGAACATTGTTTCAGCTACTAAGTTCCCAGATAACTTGATGGCAACAAGAGCTAGCTACCACAGGCTACTTCTTCCACATTTATCAGAGAAGTTGTGAAATTCACCCTACTGATATTTTATTATTAACGATGGTGGGGGGGTGGGGGGGATCACAAAGTGAACATTCCAATAATTACTACTTTGGCTTATTTACTAGTTAAATAACATTTGCTTCCTGACGTTCTAATACTAATAATTATTACCCTTCTATTTAAGTTGTTGAGCCCTCTCTTAAGGTTTATATTCAAAAACTGTATCCCCGCCCCCCCAGTTTTACTGACTCAATTGGATTATTAAATAAAGATGCTTTGGGGCGCCTGGGTGGCTCAGTGGGTTGAAGCCTCTGTCTTCGGCTTGGGTCATGGTCCCGGGGTCCTGGGATTGAGCCCCACGTCGGGCTCTCTGCTTGGCGGGGAGCCTGCTTCCTCCTCTCTCTCCGCCTGCCTCTCTACCTACTTGTGATCTCTGTCAAATAAATAAATAAAATCTTAAAAAAAAAAAAATGCTTCAAGTCTGGTCAGAAGCCATTAGTGCTAAATAGCTATGCCAGAATGAATAAAATGGAAAAATCAGAAGAGCTGGTACCTGCTTGGAGAGGAAACCTTTTCTTCCACGTGGAAATCATGATTCATTCCAATCTTGTTGCTCGGCTTAGAAACATCATCAACTGTACCTATCAAACCTGTGACAGAAAGAACCTCAGGTATACACCTGAAACTAATGTTAACAACAACTATATTTCCATTTCAAAAAAAAAAAAAAAAAAAAAGAACTTATGGCGGACACAAGTCATTCTGAATTTCTATGTTCTTCATAGACTCATGGTGAGTAGGCCCCAAATTGAGATTCATCAAATTGATCTCACACCAACTCATTTGACCGTTCTAGTAGTTTAGGTTTTCTGAACTCTGGGTCCAGTGCCTAGTGTAGTCCAGCATGGGGGTGAGGGAGGACAAAGAAGCTATTTTATAAATAACAAAAATGAAATACAAGCCTTTCTCTTGAAAAGTAAAATAATAATTAAAGCAAAGAAACAATAATTTGTGATTTGCAAACATAAGCATTTATCTAAGGGTATTCTGATTCTGCTCTCCTTTTCCTGACTCTGACGAAAGTTAAATTCTCCATATTGATGGTACTGAATGGCACCAGTGTCACCTGGTCTCAAAAAGCAGGAGTTCCCAGGTGTTAGGATTTTGTAGGTTACTGACATTTCCAAAGATTCTGAGCAACTGATGACGACCTGCTCACGTTCTGTTTTGCCAAGTGTGAACCGCAGATAAGCAAATAAAAAAAATCCACTCTATCACCACCAAAACATCATTTCATAAAAGAACAGCTTAACCTTCAAAAAAAAAAACAAAACCAAAAACTCCACCCCTTCCTCCCCCCTCAAAAACAGCAAGTTATCAGAATAAAGAGGAGTCCTTTACATTGAATCGATTTAGCTTTAGGAAACACTCATTACATCTTTATTTTCTTTCACTAAATATTGTGAAGAATTCTGTCATAAACCAGCACTAACATTTGGGACCCAATGCTCTAAGTTCTTACTACAGACCCAGCTGAGCTCATTCTCACGAAACAGGCACAATAGTTTTAATGATCACTTGGTATGTGGAACGAAGTTGCACATAGTACATATTTTCTCATTCTCTTTCAATAGCCCTTCATAATTCAACAAGAAAAATATCTGGTTCTGAGATATGGAGGGGATATAAATGAATGAAGATCGGCCATGAGTTGGTCACTGTTGAAGCTGGGTAATGAGTAAATGTGGCTCATTGTACTAGTCTCTCTACTTTTATAAACGTTTAAGTTGTCCATAAGTAAGATTTCAAAATGTAAAAAGGAAAGGAAAAATAGTTATTGTAGAAAAGAGGCTACACAGAATGCCTTTACTTAGGAGATACATGATGAAGTTTTTAGAAGTCATGACCCTAACTTTCAGTATAAAAGGACAAAAATACATATTTATAGAGAGAGAGCAATATGGCAGAATTAATGTGGGCATTCACTTTTTTTTTAGTTTTCAACAAAGTTGAACTATTTTGAAATTAAAAATTAAAATAAAATAAAATAAAAATCTATAGGTAAAAGGTGATTGCAAATTTACCAAAAGCCACTGAGCCCTTGCTTTGGTAAACATAAAGATGAATTGAACCTTAAGTGGACAGCTGATGTTCCCTTTATTTTTGCAGCCTCTCCGAAGCCTTTGGTTTCAGCCAAAATGGCAAAACACAGTCAAACATGTAAACAGACAATCCATTAACTCACTAATGCGAAATGAGAAATAAAATCTTCCAAGGGAAACTGAGTTATAGCAGCTTACTGAAGGACAGAGGGAAAGATTACCCACAGAAACACTTTCCAAATACAAGAAGTCGAAGTTCAGATCCTACTTTGACAAGACTGTTCTGGTGCTCACAAGTACCATGGTACTAGATAACTCCCAACAGCTGTAAAAATCAAGAAAGGGGAGGGCCCAAAGAGAAATTCGAGGGAAAAGGCAACTAAAGTAGATTTTTAAAATCCAAATCCCAAGGACAAAGAAATTTTCAACATGATACAGTAACTGAACCAAGACAGCCTAATCTACAACATGTCAAATTCTTTTTTTTCTTTTAAGAGGCAATTTGGTTACTCACTTTAGGGATGTTTTACCTACGGATTCATCTAAATAGCCTCTCGAAGAATTAAATTGTTTACACCGTATTTACAGAAAATTGGCTTTCAAGCCCACATCAGGTTCATTCTATCTAAATAAATTTCTATGCACCAATTTGCCACTTTGGGGCCATTCTGTTAGCCGGCAACGACCCCATGTGGCCACAAGAGAAAAGTGCAATTCAACCTCAGAGTAGCCGGGCCTTGGAACTAATTTTTCACACTTTAATCTTCGAGTTTAACTCGAGTTAAACTCTTGCACGTGAACAGGTCTTCAGACTGGTGCCTGTTTTAAATTCTGTAGAGATTACTAGAAGAGAAATGCTGGATGAGTCCCAGCGAAGTTCGACCTACGAAAGCATAGGAGAGACCTGCGACGCAACAGGAACATAAAAGTACGGAGCTTGAGAACAGAAGCCCAGACCAGCCGTACTTCTTAAGTCCATGAAGCGCCAAGTGATTCCCACCGAGGGCCACTTGGGTTCTCCGAGAGTAAGTATACCAAGTGTCCGCCATTTTCCACCTACAAATTCAAACTACAACAATTAAGGCGGTGAAGGCGCTTGGTCTCAAATCTTGTCAGATTAAAAAAAAAATGTCTTTTGTCAGATTCAAGTAATCCGGCCCAAGTCCTTTCTCCCTCCTGGACCAACCTTCGGGTGCACAAGGGGGCCTAGGGCCTGGGGGAGCAGGGACTGGGGCGGGGGAAGACCAGGCGAAGGGCAAACCGAGAGGCCGGCAGGCCCTTCCTCTTCCGCCCTGCCCCGGGCTGGGCGCCCCCGAGCGGCGACGGGACCTACGGGCGGGGTGGTCCTCGGGGCCTCTCCGGTCTTCCCGGGTCGGTGCTGAGGTCTCGGGCTTGCAGGACCGGCACTGTGCGTCGCCTGGGTCCTTCAGGGGCATTTTCTCCTCGACGTCCGGCATGTTGCAGATGGAATCTGGGTTGGGGAGAAATGACGCGCTGTTGGCGTCGGGGAAAGGGTGTCTCCCACCGTCGCCGGGGGTCCGGAGCCCGGCCCGGCGCGCCGGGCTCGACCAGACCAACAAGCGCAGGGTGGGCAGCGTCAGGGCGGGGGACAGGCGGGACAAGGGAGCCTGGAGGGCCGAGGGGTTCCTGGAGTCAGGCTCTGGGCGCTCAAACAGGAGGCGGTCCGGCCCGGGCGGCGCTGGGGGCAGCCCCCTCGCTCAGGACGCTCGCCTCGCGCCCTCTCCAGCAGCAGAGCGAGCCCTCGGCGCCTCAGCCCCGCGCCGCTCACCTCCTCCCCGGCGACTTGCCGCCTGCTCTGGGGTTCCCGCCACAGCCGCGCAGCCTCGAGGCGCGGGCCGTACCAACGGTGGCGGGGGGGGGCAGCGGGCGGCCGGGAGGGCCCTGGCGGCGGCGCGGAGCCGGCCGGGTCGACCCCGCGCGCACCACGGCTCGCCCCGCGGGATACGCCGGGTGGGAGAGTCGGGGCTTTGAGAACAAAGCGCCGGCCATCTCCCGGGGCAACGGGTGGGGTCACGTGGCCACCCGGCAGTCTCCCCCGCCCCCACCCCGCCGCCTGTCGCGCGGCTGGGACCCAGGCGGGCCGGCTGGTGCTGGGTCGTCGTGGGCTCGAAGCCCCTCCGACCTCGGGTTACGTGGTCGCTGGGGGCGGTCTCCGCCTGGCATCCACCCCCACGAAAAAGATCACCTGGAGCTACTTAGGGAGGGAGGGAACAGGGTGATTTGTTTCTCTTTAGCCTGCTCCTGTAGCCCGAGGAACAGAACCTCACCGAGGCAGGTGGTTTCTTGTTAGAGCCCCCGAGGCACCTGAAGAGAGCGGGGCCATGCTAACATTTCTGCAGGTGTGGAAATCAAGACCCCCTGCCACCTGCGGGTCCGTGGAGGCGTGCGGGCGGGGCAGCAGCAGAGGCTCTTCCACTGAATTCCCGGCCTGGGGTCTTCTTGGGCTGGACCTACTACCCCTGGTTCCGGCTCTCGGGCTTGTCTTGGTTTCGGGTCTGCCCTCTTGCCCCTGGAGCGATGTGAGGACCTGGAGTGACCACTCTCCCCTTCAAAACCTGCATTTTGGGGGCTGGAAATGAAAAGCATCCACTGCTTACATTCCTATCCCTCTTTATTAACTAACTTGATCTCTTACGACAAACGCTTGCTCAGAAAAAGGAAAATGAAACGTAAGATGAAAGTATTGCCTGTAAGAAATCAAGTTATTATAACCCTTGCCTTGTTAGTGTGGGATGTGGATTCTTCTTGCACAACTCATGCGTTTTGAAAGGGAAGATTACGAAGAGGCATAAGAACACTTCCTGCCTTCTTCCCTTAACCCTTCCCGCCTCCCTTCCTTCCTCCCTCCCTCAATATGCCTAACATGAAGCTTGAACTACTGCCCCAGATATGGAGTGTTGTGTGTGAGATGTGTGCTCTACCTACTGAGCAAGCTGGGGGCCCCTGAACACATTTCTGCTAAGAAAGTCTACTCTAGGGGTTCCTGAGCGGCTCAGGAACTGCCTTCCCCTGGGTCATCATTTCGGTGTCCTGGGATCGGTCCTGCATGGGTTTCCCTCTTTCTCCCTCTGCTTCTCCCTCTCCCAGTGCTGCTCGCTCTCCCTGTGCTGCTTCTGTTTCTCTCGCGAGCTCTCTGTCAAATTAAATTTTTTTTAAAAAGTCCACTCTAGGGGAGACTTGGAGGCTCAGTTGGTTAAGTGTCAGGCTTCAGTTAAGGTCATGATCCCAGGGTTCTGGAATTGAGTATCACGTCTGGCATCTTGCTCAGCAGTCAGCCTGGTTCTCCCTCTGCCTGCCACTCCCCCTGCTTGTGCTTGCTCCCTTTCTCTCTCTCTCCAACAAATAAATAAATCTTAGGGGAAAAAAAAAAGTCTACCCTGAGGTCAAGGCAGATATGAGGAGAACAGCCTAGTAAAGTTACTGTTTAGCTGAAGCGTTCTTAATCCAGTACATATTCAACCTGCCCATTACCCCTCCTAACCTTTCCTGGTATTTCCCTCAGAGATGTTAACTGTGCAGGCTGGCCTTCACCCCAAACTGAGAAGGAAGAGTAATTTACGACTTCAGCAAAGAGGTCCATGAAAATGTAATTATTCATTATTACATGAGAGATTTTTAGGCTGGGTCTCAAAACAAACAAACAACCCCAGAGTTCTGTTTGGGTGGAATTTTCCAGAATGACACCAGTTCATTTGCCCATGAAAATGGCATTGCCATAAAACTTCCCCTGCTGATGCCTGAAATTACCTCCAGCAGTTCATTCATATACGTTACACAGTCTCTGTAAGTGTCCTCTTAATACCCAAATTCTCTGAAAGAGGCAGTGGGAAGAAATAGCAGGTGGGAGCTTGTGCGGGTGGGGACTGAAGCCAGAAAAGGAGTAAAGGATGGGGGTGGAAGAGAAAGACGGAATTGGAGTTTTCCCAGGGTCAGCCTGGGGACAGCATTTCATGATCTTTATCACTAATAGTTATCAGAACCAACTAGCCAAAGTTAAAAGTTGAGGGGAATAGAAAGATGATTCAAGAGATATGCCCTCCTTCCCTTTGGGGTCTTAGTTAATGATAACCAATTTTAGTTTAATGATTTACAAAATGTTTTACATTGCAAATCCATATGCTCTGCACACAATCCTACCTGTTCAGTAGGCCAGGCAGGTGTTATTTTGCTTCATTTAATAGATGAGCGAACTGTGAATTAGAGAGGCTTCTGGGAGTACCAAAAGGCAGTTGGCAAGCAAGGACTTGATGCTCAATCCTATACTTTTTCTTAATTCACCCAATCTCTCTGTCTTCTAGCTGAGAAGCTGTGTAAACAAGAAAATATAACTGACATAAAATGGTATGGTAAGTGCAAGAGCTGCGGGTACAAACGAGAAGAAATACAAGAGGTCAGAGAAAGGATGAGAGATCTTCCAGATGTTTGGATCAGTTCAAACCCAGCCTTTAGCCAGGATCCTAAACAAGACTGTGTAACCGATTTGTGTTTGGAAGGGAATCCTTTGTTCAGCCTGGTTCCCTCTCAACCTCAGGACCCTCTTTAAACTCTCCTAATGGGTGAAATTGGATTTTCCACACATGTCCATTATTTATCAGGAATGCCCTTCCTGAGTTAACAACTTTACCCTGTGAAAGTGTACATATCTCAAAAGACCCACAAGACAAGTGTTTCTCAAGCAACCCAAGGACGGAAGTAAAAGCCCCATTTCCTCTCATGTTGCAGTGTGCCCCAAGCTGTACAGCCCTGGGTTCTTCTTTTACATTAAAATATCATCTGAATTTTGGGGTGCTGGGTGGCTCGGTTGAGTGTCCACTTTGGGCTCAGGTCATGGTCCTGGGGTCCTGGGATGGAGCCCTGCATCCTGGCTCCCTGCTCAGCAGGAAGTCTGCTTCTCTCTCTCCCTCTGTCCTCCACCCCCCACTCCTCTCTCTCACTCTATATCTCAAATAAATAAAATTTTAAAAAATCATATCACTTTTATCTTCTATTCACAACATATCCATATTTGCCTCAATACTAAAGTCAATTTTCTATCCTCAAATCTTTGAGTAGAATTCTTGTTCCAGAAAGAAGGTTTTCCTATACTCACTGGTACACCTCTATGGGTTCATACACCCCAGACTGAGAAGCAGTCCAAGGGAATCTCAGGCCTGCAGCTAGAATGTTCCTGCTCAACCACTTCCCCACACATGCGAGCTTTAACCCAAGCCCAACAGTATGCTCTGTTTTCATTTGCTAAATACTACCCTGGGTACGCTACCATACAAAAACAATTATGCAAAGGGTTGTTCCTACCCACAAAGGCATTCTGAAAGAGGGGTTGATAAAGACAAAAATGTAAGAGAAATACTCCTGGATGACTGTAAGAAGTACAGAATCTAAGAGGAATCCTGATTATGGATCTGCTAACTTTATAAAACAAAATAACGGAAATGAAAAACATCTCATTTTACAAATCATCTTAGGCTCATGAGGTTAAATGACTTGGCTAAGGTCACCACCAGTTTATGGAAAAATGTAGGACTAGAACCCATATCACAGTCGGTGTACTCTATAATATATAGGGCTAAGCTAGAGTAAAAACTAATACTGTAAATAAATATTTGTATTTCTAAAGAAAAATGTAAATGACAGGCCATGGAATGGAAAAAGTAAGAGACGGAATTACACAGAGGCCAAGCTTGCAAGTTCAGTAGACTATACTGGAAGATAAACAGTCAGAGTGGTAGGGACACGTAAATACAGGGTGGGATATTTAAATGAAACCATTTGGAGTCATGTAAACTGGGACTGACTTCATTATAGCCTCCCTTATGGTACAGAACTGCACGTCAAAACTATTTGCTTTAGTCTTTTGATAAATGTGTTTTCTTCATAGAACCAAAGAGGAGTAGGAGAAAGGTTTCGGTAATCTGGGGGCAGTCTGGACATAGCCCTTTGAAGCTCAAAGTGAAGTGTTATGGATGGAGAAACCTTTACAAGTCTTTTAAGGAAAGGGGGCTCAAAGAGAGGACAAAGAAGATTCTGGCAGCCGCTTAAACATCCAGCTTGGTTAGCCACATCTCACTCTACCAGCAATACCTAAGAGGTCCTTGTTTCTCCCTCCCCCAGGGTCTTTGCACATGCTGTCCCTTCCCTCTGGGATCCTTCCCCTTCCTCTAGACCCCTCCTACCTCACTGACTCCCTCTCATTCTTCAAGTCCAGCTTGCAAGGTCTAACGTCCTCAGGGAAACATCTATGAACCTCATTCGCTTCTCTCAGCACCCCCTATGTTGTCTTCGTAGCCTTCACCATAGTTTGTAATTATATGCTTGTTGGCATAATTAACTTTATTCAGTGTGGAACTCTACTGCCAGACTGTAGGCTCCCTGAGAGCAGGCACGGTCTGCATTTCATTTACCACTATACCTGGAACATAGTGGATGGGCAGTCCCTAAGGGTAGCCTGAGCAAATGGGCACAAACTGGCGCGCAGCTGCATGGAGGACCCGTAAGAATGAGCTACTGCTCCCCCCACACACTGGAGAGGCCCAGCAAACTGTGTCTCTCTGGACCCAGTGTCAGTTACCAGCGCCTCCTGTCTTTCTCTTTTTGTCTCAGACACGTTTCCCCTCTTTCCATCTCTCCTCTGTCCTGGGAGTCTTTTAAACCCTCAAAGACGATGTCTGAGAGAAAAGGAAGGGTGTTCAGGGTCCTGTGACAGGGAGCTTTCCCCCCACCCTGAACCGGAAGGTGGCGGTAGGGGGCAGTGGCACCCTGGGAGTAACTTCCAGAAGTAGGCTGCCAGTGAGAGAGCCTTTCTCTCTCTCTCTCTCTCTTTCTGCAGAGCAAGCCAGGGTCAGCAGCAGCCCAAAGCCACAAAAACTGACTTTAAAAGTCCTCCTAAGAGCCGCGTCTTTCGACTCCCCAAAACAATCCTGCCTTGTGCCCCAGGACACGGCGCGAGTTACACACTTAAAGCAGTTTCCACAGAACCGCATTCAGTTGGTTTTAAACTCTGGGGAAAGCTGGCAGCCTCTTTGTGGGTTTTTTAAAAAAACTAGTTAGAGGGACAATTAAACCTTTATGGGCCCCAGAATGTACCTATGCAGACATAAATAAGGATCATTCTTCATCACCAGAGAGAATCCACTTTCTGGCAACAGAGGTATTTTTCTGCCATCGCAGGACAGAGCTGTGCTCACACACCTGAGAGCCTTTATGATGAGGGCAGGTGATGGGGGGCGAGGGTCAGCCTGGGCAGAGGTAGAAACTTTGACCATAAGTTCTCAAAATGGACACATTGCAGGCCTTGGGCTTAGCCGGTCTTAAATAAATCACAAACTCCCAAAGCCTTCCCAGAAAGCCGCCCAGATTTTAGGCCAAGAAAACTCGTCTTACTGCCCTCCCACCCCACCCCCTTGTGTTACTTTGGGCCAAAATGGTCCATTTGTCAAAGAGTCCTGACTCTTTTATTCCCACTCTTACAACACAATACAATGCATTCACGTATTTACAGTGCAGTGTCCTTGAATGGTCGGATGGCTTTTTTTTTTTAATCCAATAATATCATTAAATGCACCAGGGGGCTAACTTCTTAAAGGAACCTTTGAGTAAACTCTTTTGTTAAGTGAATCAGTCTTTTGTAAGGCAAATCATCAGCCACCAATTTGTTTTCCAAATCTGAGATTTCACATAGGAGATTTTCTTCACCAGGCCCACTCTAGATGGTGGCCTGTACATTTTCTTTTATTTTTCTGTCTTTGGTCAAGACAAGCTCTTCCTGAATAGACATTATTGGGTAGGGATGAAGGAATCTCAAACACTTGAGAAGTAAATCAGTTTCAATCATTCCTGTCATCCATAATTCTCTAGAACCACCAGCCTAAAGCAAAGTATAATGATCTCCCAGCAAAGAATCCAGCATAGATTTGAAGGCCAGTCTATTTGAAGTCAGTTTCAAAAGAAATGCAGAGAACGGGACTTTGAAAAGAAAAATTATTGTAGATTTTTTTTTATTGAGGCAAAATACATAGCATAATATTTACCATTTTAACAATTTGTGAGGGTACAATTCAGTAGCATTAAATAAACTAAATTCACAATGTTGTATAACCATCACCACTATCTATAGCCAAAACCTTTCATCATCTGCCACAGAAAAACTCTCCCCATTAAACAATAACTCCCCCGCCCCTCCTCCCAACCCCCCTCCTTCACAACCCATGAGAACCTCAATCCCAGTTTCTGTGTCTATGAACAGGGGATTGTTTTAAACTTCAGCTTTACTCTAGGCCTTTCATTTCCTTCCCCTGGTGTGGTGGGAGAATGGAGAAAGTGTGGCCACCCTCTTTTCACCTTGTAGACTCTTCCCATTGCTGCTTCCTGCTCCCCTTTCCTCCACCTACCAGACCCGGAGCTGAAGCAGGAGTCAGCCCGGACAGAAGGAGAAACTGGCGAGGGGCTGCAGCCCCCAGCAGGAACAAAAGGAGGTCACTGGGTCTGAGTCTCCCTTACCAGCTCAGGAATGGCAAGAATTTTCTGACTTCAATAGTCTGAGGAAGTAGGAACATGATGAGTCCAATGGCTGTTCTGGCGTCTGGGGCCTACGCCTGCATGTGGCCTCCTGCTGAGCACCTGTCAGCTTCTGCCTTACCTACCAAAGATCAGTCAGGGCTGAGAGAAATAGGACTGTAGGAAGAGACATGGAGGGCTTCCTTGGGCACCCACAAACTCCATGCTTGGAATTTCTAACACTGAAAAACACAGGCGAAACCACTCACAACCCCTGCAGATTTACATTTCTTGTACCCATTGGTGGCCAACAGAAGCACACTCAGAATGATTCACATCCTAGAGTTTGGGGTTTGCTTTGTTCACAATGCTTAGAAATTCTCAAAGGAGCTCCCCCCCCCACCCCCCACCCCCACCGCACTCTGCCTGCCCCCTTCCCAACACACAGCTCAGGGTAACAGGAGACTTGGCTTATGAAATCTGATTTTTAATTGTTTCAAGAACCACTTGGGGACCCCCAGCCTCGCCTTCCCAACCCTGGGAACTGTGAGTCTGCCAGGGCCCCTAGGGCAACTGGGGCAAAGTGGTTTTGTGGCACAGAGAAACAGCCACGGGTGGTGGGGGAGAGAGGAATCACCTCAAAAGCAGGAGGGCTGAATTCCTTCTGCTGCCCACTTGCTGGTGACCTTGGGCAAGTCCCTTTACAGCTCTGTCCTCATTTCCCTCAACCTGGGTGGGAGGGTCCTCCAACTATGAGCACTTATGGGAAGAGAGAGAAACCAGGCTTTCTGATATTTGGAATTCTTGAACTAGGAATCCAAGTCCTTCGATTCCCATCAGTGCTGACATCAGTGGAGGAACGGCAGCAGGGATGTAGGGGAAGACAGTTCGGGAAAGAGAAGAGTGGACGGGAGTACTGTAGGTGTGTTTTAGGATGGATTGAGAATAAAGTTTCGGTTGAATCTTCATGAGAAAATATTCGGCAGGTAGGCAAGGAATAAGCAGCTGGAATCAAGGAGCGAGACTGAGACAAGTGGATAACAAGAATAGAGTCTGGAGTCATGGTTGATGAAATAGTCTTAATAATACCAAACAACACACATCAAATGCTGACTATGTGGCAGGCCCTCGGGGAGCCGTTCACATGGATGTGCTATTACTATTCTCACAACACCCTTATGATGTCATTAAAAGATACCGTTTGTACACCTGCTATATAGATGTATCCTGCTCAAGGTCACGGTCACACAAGGAAGAAGTGGTAGTACCGAGACTTGAACCCTGAGAGTCTGACCTCAGAGCCTTTGACCAGTCTTTTCTTTTTTAGATTTTATTTATTTACTGGGGGTGGGGTGCGGGGAGCAGAGAGGGGAGGGAAGGGGCAGAAGGAGAGGGAAAAGTAGACTCCCGCTGAGCAAGAAGTGGGGCTCTCAATCCCATGGACCCTGAGATCAGGACCTGAGCCAAAGGCAGATGCTTAACCGACTGAGCCACCCAGGCACCCCTTGACCAGTCTTTTATACAACCTCCTAAAAGGGAAGGTGGAGGAAAACAAGAGAAAAGCAATACAGGTGAAAGACAGAACCTTGGCAAATACCTGCAAATAGTCATTCTATTCTTGATCAACGGTGATGTAAAATCAGATTCTGAGATGAAGATGTGGGTCAGAAACAAACCCAGAAGCATTCAGGTGTGTCTAGTGATGCTATCAACTGGTCTGGCTCCGCACGCGTTCAACAGTAACACTGAGCGCTTACTGCGAGCCAGGCACTGTGCTAAGAGGCATCACCTTCATTATCTCATTTAGTCCTCTCGCAAGTCCACCAAGAGATTGCCCATTTCATAGGAGAGGAAACGGGGATGCCACGGGCTTAAGGGATTTAACACCAGCTCGAAAGGGTCAGCACGGGGAACTCAAAGCCAAGCTGTGTGTTTCTGGACCCAGCCCCAGCAAGCTCAAACAGTCTTTCCTGACTGCCCCTCAACAGTCACATAGCCAAACCACTGGACATTTCTGGAATGTTTTGTCTAAGATTACTCCCTTGAATTAGCTTGTAGTTGAGCCCAGTATTTGAAGTCAGTGCTTTCGGAAGTTGTTAAAGGGTTATCAGCTGCCTGGAACCAATGTTTAAGTTTACAATGTGCCCATCTGAGTTAATTTGACCCAACTAGAATAAAGCAGTGAGTCTACTTTACCCCGAGACAAGCCCAGAGAAGTCCTGCCACACTCACCTCCAAGGAGCACCCTGATTGGTTCAAGGGCCTCTCCCTTACGGTGATTGGTCCAGAGAGAGCATGTGACACAAATCTGGCCAATGAGGCACAATAAGAGGTCAGCGAGAGGTTCCATTAGTCTACTTGCCTGCTACAGTCTGGGAGGGAGGGTGTTTCGCCTCGACTTTGTGGGGCTGTGTTGGGAGCAAGAACTGTCTCCAAAGTCTCCGACTTTGTGGGGCTGTAGTGGGAGCAAGTACTGTGTCAGTACCAGCCTCACTACTCAGAGAGTCACAGGGAACCCTCGCAGCCCAGCCTCCTGCCTAAGATTCCCCAGCATCAAGCCAATACATTTATTGTTTAAGTCAGTGTGACTTGGGGTGCTGACAGCCCCCAACTCCCACTGGAATGTGAGCAGTATGAAGGCACAAATCATGTCTCTCTCCTTACGTGGTGCATCCCCAGCCCTTATTACAGAATTTAGCACTGAGACATAACTCTATGTAGGCAAATGAGTACATGAGAAGAGTAATGAAAAAACAAAGTGGACTCAAAAGATACTATAGCTGGAAAACACTTTTAAAATCACGATTCCAAGTCTTCTCTCTCTTTTCTTTCTTTTTTTTTTTTTTTTATTTTTAAAATTTTTATTTTTAAGTAATTCCTACACCCCTTGTGGGGCTCGAACTTAAGCCAGGGAGACCAAGTCACAGCCCCAGCTCCACCGATAGAGCCAGCCGGGCGCCCCTCTCTCCTTTCTACTCTATGGTGAAAAAAGAAGCAAGGGTTGCCGTGTTAGGTTAATGGTAATTTTCCCTCTTAATTAGGGCAGACACGCTTTAGTCTCTGCAGCGGGAGCCTTCAGTCTCCCTTAGACAAGCATCCCAGAGGGGCTTTGATGCAGTGCCCAGACCAAGCTAGAGAAGACACCAAGAAGCACTCACCCCCGGGCTAAATAAAACCAAATCTGTTGAAGATAGAAATGGGGACTTAGTAAGAAAGATATACAATTTTACATTAGAAATTTAAGTTACAAAATATCTCTGAATGTTGGTTAATGTTTATTGTTGGCCATTTTTCATGACTAAATTATAGAAAATACATTGTTCTCACTCTTTCTGCCTTTAGAATGGAGAGCTCCATCTGCATCCCTCTTTGAACCTAGGGCTGAGACTACCCACCGCTTCCCTTGCTGGGGATACACATTTCTAAAAATCCCAAATTACAAAATGAAAGATATGAAGCATTGGTATGTGCATCCCCTCACATTGCATTCAAGTGTTCTTGTGTGTACTTTTTACGTAATATTTTATTCAAAATCAACTTTATTGAGGGGCACCTGGGTGGCTCTTGACTTCAGTTCAGGTCATGATCTCAGGGTGGTGAGATCAAACCCTATGTTGGACTCTACACTCAGCAGGGAGTCTGCTTGAGATTCTCTCCCTCTCCCCACCCTTTCCCCCACTTGCACAGGCACTCTCTCTCAAATAAATAAATCTTTATTGTTTTTTAAAGATTTTATTTATTAATTTGACAGAGAGAGAGAGAGACAGCAAGAGAGGGAATACAAGCAAGGGGAGTGGGAGAGGGAGAAGCAGGCTTCCCGCCAAGCAGGGAGCCGGATGCGGGGCTCGATCCTGGGACCCCAGTATCATGACCTGAGCAGAAGGCAAATGCTTAATGACTGAGCCATCCAGGCACCGCTCAAATAAATAAATCTTTAAAAAAAATAAATAAAATAAACTTTATTGAGGTATAATTTTCATGGGTAAAATGTGCCAACTAAGTACACAGTTCAATGAGTTTTGGGGGTATTTATTTATTTATTTGACAGAGAGAAAGAGTGTGTAAGAGCAGGAACACAAGCAGGGGGAGTAGGAGAGGGAAAGCAGACTCCCCGCCGACCAGGGAACCCAATGTGGGGCTCCATTCCAGGAGCCTGGGATCATGACCCAAGCTGAAGGCAGATGCTCAATGACTGAGCCACCCAGATGTCCCCAGTTTAATGAGTTTTGACAAATGTATGTACCAGATAACCACCACCACCACCACCACAGTCATTCTGTTTAGAATACCTTCATTATATCCAAAATTTCTTTGAGTCCATTTTCAGTCAATACCCATCTCCTTCTCCCAGGCCCCAGGCAACCATTGATCTCGTCTCTGTCACTATAGATTAGTTTTACCTGTTCTAAAACTTCATGTAAATGTAGTTATATAATTGTATTAGTTACATTTATTTATTTATTTATTTATTTATTTATTTATTTATTTGAAAGAGACTGTCCGAACAGGGTAGTGGAGGGAGCAGAGGGAGAGGGAGAGAGAATCTTAACCAGGCTCCAGCAGGAGGTGGTACTCCATCCCACCACCCCAAGAACATGACCTCAGCTGAAATCAAGAGTCCGACTCTCAGCTAGCTGGGCCACCCAGGTGTTCTGACACTTTTTTTTTTTTTTAAGATTTATTTATTTCAGAGAGAGAGAGTGTGTGTGCACATGCGCAAGAAGGGGAGGGCCAGAAGGAAAGAGAATCTCAAACAGACTCCTTGCTGATCATGGAGCCCTGGGGCTCTAACTCCTGACCCTGGGATCATGACCCCAGCAGAAATCAAGAGTTGAATGCCCAACTGACTAAGCCACCAACTGACCAAGCCACTTTTTTTTAATGTTTCTTTATTTAAAAGTATTATTAGGGGGTACAGTATGAGGAAGGCATACTTTCAAGGCTTCGGGGAGAACAGAGGTTCCAGAAGGAATGGCTGGGGGAGAAACACATGGAGGGGGGAGGTATCTGGGGGCTGCCATCTAATACCAGAGACTGGGAGGCTTACACAACAGAAATTTATTTTCTCACAGTTCTAGAGGCTGGAGGACCAAGCTCAAGGTGTTGACAGGTTTGGTTTCTCCTGAGGCCTCGCTCTTTGGCTGCAGATGGCTGCCTGCTCACCGTGTCCCTTTATGGCCTTTTCTTTGTGTGGGCACATCACTAGTGTTTCTCCCTCTTTTTTTAAGGACACCAGTCCTACTGGATTAGGGTCCTATAATCCTTATGACCTTACTCAACTTTAATTACTTCTTTAAAAGTCCCTGTCTCCAAACATGGTGATGTTGGTTAGAGCTTCAACATATGAATTTGGGGACACAATTCAGTCCATAACACTAGTCTTTTGTGTCTGTGACTCACCATAACGTCTATGTGATTCATCAGTTTTGTGGCACTTATGGGTAGTTTTTTCCCTTTTGTTGCAGAGCAGTAGTCCACTGTAAGAATTTATCTATTTATCTACGATGGATATTTAGGTTATTTCTAGTTTTTTCTATTATGAATAAAGCCCCCATAAATACCCCAGCCTGTCTTTTTGTGGATATATGTTTTTATTTCTCTCTTGGGTAAATACCTAAGAGTGGAGTTGCTGGATTAAATGGTAAGTTTGGCTTTATAAGATAGTAACAAACATTTCTCCAGGGTGGCTGTCTCATTTAATACTTCCACCAGCAGTGTACACAGAAGTTTCCATTGTCCCCCATTCTTACCAATACTTGGTATTGTTCATCTCTCTCTCTTTTTAAAAGCTGTTCTAAATAGTGTAGGTAGTGGTTTCTCACTGTGGTTTTAATTTGCCTTCCTTGATGGCTAATAATGTTGAGCATCTTTTCCTGTGCTTATTTATCACCTGGATGTCTCCCTTGGTGAAGTGTCCATTCAAAGCTTTTGCTCATTTTAAAAATTGGGTTGTTTTCTTATTATTGAGTTATAAGAACTCTTTACATATTACAACTACAACTTCTTTATCAGCTAAATGATTTGCAGAAGTTTTTCTCCCAGTCTTTGGCTTTTCATTCTCCTAAAGATTTCATTTATTTAACAGAGAGAGAGAGCACAAGTAGACAGAGCGGCAGACAGAGGGAGAGAGAGAGAAGCAGGCTCTCCATTGAGCAGGGAGCCTGATGCAGGGCTCAATCCCAGGACCCTGTGATCATGACCTGAGCTGAAGGCAGCCGCTTAACGGACTGCACCACGCAGGCGCCCCGGGTTTTCATTCTCCTAATAGCAGAAGTCTCTCATAGCACAGAAGTTTTTGATTTTGATTAAGTCTGGTTTATCAATTTTTCTTTAAGGATCATGCTTATCTTAAATAAAGACAGTTTTACTTCTTCCTTCTCAATATAAATGCCTATTTTTTTCTTGCCTCATTGCAAGAAACTAAAACCTCTAATACTATGTTGAATAGAAATGATGTGAGCAGTATCCTTTATCTTGCTCTTCATCTTAGAGGGAAAGCAATCAGTCTCACTATTAGATATTATTTTAGCCATAGATTTTTTTCTTTTTTTTTTAAGATTTTATTTATTTAACAGAAAATGGGGGAGGGGAGAACAAGCAGGGGAAGCTGCAAACAGATGGAGAGAGAGAAACAGGCAGGGAGCCCAATGTGGGGCTCCATTTCAGGACCCTGGGATCATGATCTGAGCCAAAGGCAGACGCTTAATTGACTGAGCCACCCAGGTGCCCTTAGCATAGGTTTTTTCACGGATGGTCTTGATCAGATTGAGGAAGTTCCTTTCTATGACTAGTTTGCTTAGCTTTTAATCAGGAATGGATGTTGGTTTGTTTCTCTCTTTCTTTCTTTCTTTCTTTCTTTCTTTTTTCTGTTTTTTTTTTTTTTTTTTAAGAAACAGAGAGGGCAAGATGGGGGTGGAGGAGCAGAGGGAGAGGGAGAGCAAGAAACTTAAGCAGGCTCCATGCCTACCACAGAGCCCACCACAGGCTCCATCTCATAACCCTGAGATCATTACTTGAGTCGAAATGAAGAGTTGGATGCTTAACTGACTGAGCCACCCAGGCGCCCCTGGATATTGTATTTTTGTCAAAGGTTTTTTTCATCTGCTAAGATACTCATTTGGTTTTTCTTTCTTATTTTGTTAATATTGTGAAGTATATTGATTTTCAAATGTTAAATCAAACTTGCCTGCCTAGAATAAACCCCACTTGGTCATGATGGATTTTATCTTTTTATGTACTGTTGGATTTGATTAGCTAGAATTTTGTTTGAAATTTCTCTATGTTAATGAGGGCTATTGGTCTGTAGTTTTCTTTTCTTATAAATGTGTTTGTCTCGTTTCAATATCAGAGTAATACTGGCCTCAGAATGAGTTGGGAGGTTTCTCTCCCCTTCCATTTTCTGAGTTTGTATAGAATTGGTATTTTTTTCCTCCTTTAATATTTGTTGAATTTACCAGTTAAGTTGTCTAAGCCTGGAGTTCTCATTAAGGAAAAATTTCAAGTTAGAAATTCAATTTAAATACTATTCAGGTTATCAATCCTTACAAAGTGAGTTTTGGTAGTTTATCTTTCAAGGAATTTGTCCATTGCATCTAAATTGTCTAATGTATTGGTATTCATTGTTCACTGTTGACATTGACAAAGTTGTTCATAATATTCTCCTATTATCCTTTTTTTTAACCAGTAAAATCTATAGTGAGGTCATTACTGATATTGGTCATTTGTGTCTCCTCTTTTTCTTCCTGATGCATGTGGCTAAACATTCAGCAGTTTTATTGATTTCCTCTTTATGAACTATCTTTTGGCTTCATTGATCTTCTTCTTTGTTTTGCTGTAGTCTATGTCATTAATTTTTGCTCTGATCTTTGCTTTTTTATTTCTTCGGTTTCATTTGCTTTTCTTCTTCCTGTTCCTTAGGTAGAAACTGAGATTATTGACTTGAGACCTTTCAAATACTCGTTTAGTAGAGTCCCACAAATTTTGGTAGGTCGAATTTTCATCTTCATTCCATTCAACATACCTTTGGGGTTTCCCTTTTGTATTTTTATTCCACCATGGCTTATTTAGAAGGGTGCTGTCTAGTTTCAAAATATTTGGAGATTTTCCAGGAATCTTTTTGTTATTAACTTCTAACTTAATTCCACTGTGATGAGAGGACATATTTTTTGTGACTTGAGCCTTTTAAAATTTATTGTGACTTCTTTTATGGCCCAGAATATGGCCTATTTTGGTAAATGTTCCATGTGCGTTTCAGAAGAATGTGCCTTCTGCTGTTGTTGAATGGAGTGTTCTATAAATATCAATTAGGTCAAGTTGATTGATGGTGCTGTTTACCTTCTATACCCTTGATTATGTTCTACCTATCAATATCGTTTATTAAGCAGAAGTGTTAAAATCTCTGCTGTAGTTGTGATTTGCAAGTTTATCCTTGCCATTCTGTCAGTTTTTGCTTCATGTATTTTGAAACTCTGTTATTCAGTGCATAAACTTCTAGAACTGAGCCATCTTGATGAATTGACCACTTTATGATGTGAAATAATGTATATATTTTTTGAAATTATATTCTTTATACATGGCAACATTCTTTCTCTGAAATCTACTTTTTTCTGATGTTAACTAATCTACCTTCCTTCCTTCCTTCCTCCCTCTATCCTTCCTCTGTCTTTCTTTTTCTTTTGATTCACAACTATTTTTAATTTAATATTTCATGGACACCTTTCCAAGTCACAGACATCTTTTTTGAGATATAATTGACATATAATGTTATGTTAGTTTCATGGTATAACATATTGATTCAATTCAAAATGGTCACCACATTAAGTCTAGCTACCATCCACCACCACACATAGTTACAAATTTTCTTCTTGTGTTGAGAACTCTCTCTCTCTCTCTTTTTTTTTTAAGATTTTCTTTATTTATTTGAGAGAGAGACTGAGAGAGAGCATGAGAGGGGAGAAGGTCAGAGGGAGAAGCAGACTCCGCATGGAGCTGGGAGCCTGACGTGGGACTTCTGGGATCATGCACCTGAGCTGAAGGCAGTCGCCTAACCAACTGAGCCACCCAGGCACCTGAGAAATCTTTTTTGAAAGATCTGTTTACTTATTTTAGAGAGGAGGGTAGTGAGGGGAGAAGGAGAGAGAGAATCCTAAGCAGATTCCCTGCTGAGCATGAAGCCTGAGGTGGGGATGGATCCCACGACTCCAAGATTATGACCTGAGCCAAAATCAAGAGTTGGATGCTCAACCAACTGAACCATTCAGGTGCCCCTTATGTTGAGAACTTTTAAGATCTACTCTCTAAACAACTTTCAAACTATAGTTAGTACAGTACTAACTATAGTCACCATACTGTACCATACATTCCCAAGTCTGTCTTTCTTATTAGTGTTAGCATGGTACACCTTTTTTCACCCTTCTACTTTTTGACACATCTGTGTCTTTATATTTAAAGTGTGTTTCTTGGACATGTGCAGAAGTCTTTATAGTCTACAGCCTGTTTCCCTGCAGTAGCTCCATATTGGTAGGGAAGGAGAAATTGCCCTGGATCCTTTCAGGATTAATTTATTCAAAAGAAAAGACAGAAAAATACTCAACATGCAAAAATCTTGTGAAGAAAATGAAGGCAAACCACAGAACATGCCAAAGGGCAGACCTCCATTCGGAAGATATCCCACAGGAGGCGGAAGGAAACTCTCAACCTTCCAAAGAAGGTGTAAGCTGGGAATCAGAAGGAAATCTTAGAGGAGGGCCGACCCAGGCTGGCCAGGGGTTTAAAGAGGACACTCCTGTGAGGCATTTGGACCCTGAAGAAATGGTAAGAGGAGTAGAAGAGTTGGAAAGGCTTAGGGAAGAGATAAGAAGAGTAAGAAACAAGTTTGTGATGCTCGGAAGCAAAGACATTCACACAGCCGTCCTTACCCTGTGTGATTTAGGCCTTGAATTATTTTTTTGTCTGATATTAAAATCTGGCCTCTTCTTTCTTTCTGTTAGTGTTTTCTGATGTATCTTTGACCTTCGTTTTACTTTAATCATCTGGTGGAATTTTGTTTTAGGTAGCTTCCTTGTTACTACCATCTCACTGAATTTTGTATTTTGACCCATTCTCCAGGTCTGTTTATCAATTGGAAAGTTTCTCACATTTGCATGAAAATATATTCTTTGTATATTGTAAAGTAAATCATAACAGGTTACAAAGCGATATATTGAGTATCAGCTCACATACATAGGATTAAATCCCAAATTTGAGTTCCTGTGTGTTACACATACAGACATATATCAAAAATGTAACTGTTTAGGGGCGCCTGGGTGGCTCAGTGGATTAAGCCGCTGCCTTCGGCTCAGGTCATGATCTCAGTGTCCTGGGATCGAGCCCCGCATCGGGCTCTTTGCTCAGCAGGGAGTCTGCTTCTCTCTCTCTCTCTGTAGGACTCTCTGCCTACTTGTGATCTCTCTCTCTGTCAAATAAATAAATAAAATCTTTTAAAAAAAAATGTAACTGTTTATTTCTGTGTGGCATGAGCTTTTTTCTTTTTACTTATATGTGTTTTTTCATGAACACATGTCACACACACACAAAGAATGAAAGTTTTATAAGTAAGAGTTAAATAATTTGCAACCAGCTTATAAGGGCAATGGGGGCAACTAAAATCTTGATGGAAGAACTATTAAAAAAATATAAACTTCAAGTTACCTCTGGATCTCTTAGCCAGAGGAATAAAACTGGCAATTATTACAGGAAAAAAAAAAAGTGTGTTTCCTTTGCCCAAGGTCATCCAGCTTGTGTCTCACAGTGGTGGAGGCAAGATTATAAACCTAGGCAGGCTGTCTCTCTAATCCATGCTCTTGACCTCAATGATCTCCTAAAGGCTGTCTTGAACCCATCTACTTTTCTTCATCTCCAACACTCTGTCCCTACTTGAGACCATTTATCTCCCAGATACCTACGTCAGGGCAGAATGGAAAACTTTTCCTCTACCCTTTTAGGTTCAGTAACTAGGACCTGTGAATTAAATTGACAAAAGACAGACTAGCAAGAGAAAAGACAGATTTTTATTCGAGTACTAGGCAGTTAGAATTTGGAAGCTTATTACCAACTTAGTAAGAGAAGCAGAGGAGGAGAGCATACTTACAAGGAAAGAAAACGACATTTAGAGGAGATAAATGGGCCCACAGGAGACTAGATAAGAAATATTATTGGTAGTTTTGTGATAGTGTCTGGGTTTATTTCCTTAGTTGCTCCTGGGGAAGGGGTTTAGGACAATTGAGTTATTTCGGGGGACCTTGCTTTTATATAAAGGAGTTCAGGAAAAAGCCTATTTTCAGCTCAAAATAATTTCATGCAGACTGCTTTACCTACAACAGCCCCTGGCTCATCTCCCTGCTTTCTCTCTTACTCTCTCCAGTCCCTTCTACTTGCTTGTTACTATAGTGATCATTTCAAAAGGTAGATAGGACTCTCTTGATCTGATGGCAGCCCCCATTCTTCTCCCTGCTTTGGATGTTCCCCATAGCTCCAATGGTGAAAATCCAAGCCCCTGACAAGATGTGCAAGGTCCTGCTGCTCTGCCCTGCCCCTGGATGCCCACTGACCCCTCCTGTCACTGAACTATAACCCAGGCCTGCCTGAGGGCTCCTCCACCAAAGGCATTTGCATATGCTGATCCACCTGGCCACTTGGCTGAGGCAACTCTCCCTGCTTCCCTCTGTCTTGTACTGCTAAACTCATTTCCCCAGGAAGTCCCGCTTGGTAAAGGTAATTTGGACAAGGTAATTCCTTGTCCTTGGACAGGGTAATTCTCCCCAGTGTAAGCTTTCTGAGCCCCATAACTTTACCTTTCCAGCATTGGGTGAAGTGGCCATGGGTGGGACCCTGGCAGGGCAGGGACCTTATAGACACATGTATCTGTGTTGCTAGTGACCCGAGCACATCTGGGACACAGTGGACGCTCAGGAACATCTGTTATGAGTGGATATGGAAATGAAGCATCCAAGAAAAGGCCAGGTGAGGGATGAGGTGAGGCTTAGGGCAGGACTTCCAAACTCTTCCTGGGTGGAGATACCCTTAGTATCTGGAGAAGACAAAGGATCCCTACTTAGAACCATCTTTTTGAAATATTTAAAATAATAATATATTGCATTGCCAAGGGAGTATGACTATTGAAATGCAAATATCAAAATATAAAAATACAGACACATTTGTGATTAAAAACAAAGAAAGAAAGTGCGTGTCTTATAAGCACCATATAATTTGGCCTTGCTTTCTTATCCAATCTGATGATCTCTGCCTTTTAATTAAAGCATTTGGGCTTTTTTTTTTTTTTTTTTTCAACTCAGAGAAATACAGGGATTTTTTTTTTTTAATTTGGTTTGGTTTTAATTGTGGCAAAATACACATCACAGAATTTGACATCTTAACCATTTTAAGTACACAGTTCAGTAGTGTTAACAGTGCCATACTGTCAGGCAAACACTCTCCAGGACCTTTTCATCTTGCAAAACTGAAAACTCGTTACCCATAAGCAGTAAGTCCTCGTTTTCCCCTCCCCGAACCCCAGGCAAGCTGCATTCTACTTTCTTTTTTTTTTTTTTTTTAAGATTTTATTTATTTATTTGACAGACAGAGATCACAAGTAGGCAGAGAGGCAGGCAGAGAGAGAGAAAGGAGGAAGCAGGCTCCCTGCAGAGCAGAGAGCCCGATGTGGGGCTCGATCCCAGGACCCTGGGATCATGACCTGAGCCGAAGGCAGAGGCTTTAACCCACTGAGCCACCCAGGTGCCCCTGCATTCTACTTTCTATTTCTATTTCCATTAATTTGCCTATAGTGAAACTGTACAGTTGAGACCACTTGTTTTTAATGTGGTTATTGGTATGGTTAAATTTAAGTTTATCATCTTGTTTCTTTTAAATTTGTTCACTTTTTTGGTTCCTTTATTTCTCTTTCTCTGCCTTCTTTTCAACTACATATTTTTTATGATTCTGTTTTATTTCCTTTGTTGGCCTTAGTAGCTATAATTCTGTTTTGTTATTTCGTTGGCTGCTTTAGGGTTCATGGTATATCTTCACACCATCTGCTTTTGTTAGGATTCCACTTCACATATAGTATAAGAACTTGACTATGGTATATATCCATTTCTCCCCTCCTGGCCTTTATGCTTTTGTTGTTATACCTTTTCACTCATACATGTGTAATAAAGCACATTTATTTGTTTAAACAGTTACCTCTGAAAGATATGCACCACAGTTAAAATGTGTGTGTGTGTGTGTGTGTGTGTATTTCCTTGTGTAGATAAACTTGCCAGTGCCTTTCATTCTTTAGGGGAGACCCATGTTTCTATCTGGTATCATCTTCCTCCTGCCTGAAGGACAGAGAGACTGAGAGAGAGACTGAGAACTATACTCTTTCTTAAGAGTATAGTTCTGCTGGTGATGAATTCTGTCTGAAGAGATCTTAGGGAACCTTCATTTTTGAAGATATTTTGGCTAGGTATAAGATTCAGACTGAGGGGCGCCTGGGTGGCTCAGTGGGTTGAGCCTCTGCCTTCGGCTCAGGTCATGATCTCAGGGTCCTGGGATTGAGCCCCGAGTTGGGCTTTCTGCTCAGCGGGGAGCCTGCTTCCCCCTCTCTCTCTGCCTGCCTCTCTGCCTACTTGTGATCTCTGTCTGTCAAATAAATAAATAAAATCTTTAAAAAAAAAAAGATTTAGACTGAGAGGTTTCTTTTTTCCTTTTGGTACTTAAACTATTTCGCTTCCCTGGCTTCTCACTTGCACTGTTTCCAGTGAGAAATTTGCAGCTATCCTTCCATTTGTTCTTCTGTATGTCTTTTCTGCTTCTAAGCTTCTAAGCTGCTTCTAAAATGTTCTCTTCACCAAAGGGATTGAGCAATTGAGTTACATGCGCATTGGTGTAGTTCCCTTTGGGTTTCTTGAACCTGGGTTTCTTGTACTCATTGAGCTTCTTGGATCTGTGAGCTTACAGTTTTTATCAAATTTGGAAAAAAAATTTGGCCATTATTTTTTCAAATAATTTTCCTCTATTCCAACCCTTTCTCCCTAGGGCCTCCAATTATGTATATACTGGGCTGTTTGAAGTTGCCCCATTAGTGTACTGATGCTTTCTTCATTTTTTAAACCTTTTCCCCCATGTATAATTTTGAATAGCTTCTCTTGTTATGTCTTCCTGTTCACTAAAATATTCTTCTGCCAAGTCTGATCTGCTTTGAATCTTGAGCATCTCCCTTATTGCAGTTTCTATCCCCAAAACTTTGATTTGTGTCTTATTAAAATCATACATGTTTTTTAACATATGGAATACAGTCATAACAGCTGGTTTCACATCCTGGGCTGCTAATTATAATCTCTGTGTCAGTTCAGGTCAATTCTTTTTTTTTTTAAGATTTATTTACTTGACTTAGGGAAAAAGTGGGCACACACAAGCAGGGGTTGGAGAAGAGGGAGAGAAATTTCAAGCCAACTCCCCGCCTAGCATGGAGTCAGAAATGGGGCTCGATCTCATGACCCAGGAGATCATGACGTGAGCCAGAACCAAGAGTGGGCCGCCTAACTGACTGAGCCACCCAGATGCCCCAGTACAGGTCAATTTTGATTGATTTCTTTTTCTCACTATGAGCCATATTTTGCATTCATGCCTAGTAGTCTTTGTTTACATTCCAGACATTGTGAATTCTATCATGTTGGGTGCTGGATATTTTGATATTTCTGTAAATATTCTTGTACTTTGTCATGGGAGTCAATTAGATGGCTTAGAAACAGCTTGATCCCTTCAGTCTTACTTTTAAGAGCTATTAGGTAGGATCACAGCAGTGTTTAGTAGAGGGCTAATCATTCCCTACTGTTGACACAATACCCATTGAGTGTTCTACCCAATGCTCCATGAATGATATAGTTTTCCAGTCTGGCTGGGGGGGAACAGACTCTGTTCCCAGCTCTGTGTGAACACCTAGCATTATTCTCTAATCCTTCCAGATGGTTCTTTCTCCAGCTTGGCGTAGTTTTCTCCCACTCACAGGTCTATCGCGCTGAACACCTGAGGGAGACCCTCTCCAGATTCCCAGATCTCTGCGCAGCTTTCTCCTCCTTAGTACTCTGTCCTGCAAATTCTAGCCACCTTATTCTCCTCAGACTTTTAGCTCTGCCTCAGACCCAGAGAATTCTCAACTCAGAGAATTTGCTGAGCTCCACCTGGATTCTCTTTCCATGCTGCAGCTTGGAAACCCTCATAAGACAGTAAGCCTGGGGGCGCCTGGGTGGCTCAGTGGGTTAAGCCTCTGCCTTCGACTCAGGTCATGGTCTTAGGGTCCTGGGATCGAGCCCCGCATCGGGCTCTCTGCTCAGCAGGGAGCCTGCTTCCCTTCCTCTCTCTCTCTACCTGCCTCTCTGCCTACTTGAGATCTCTGTCAAAATAACTAAATAAATTCTTTAAAAAAAAAAAAAAAAGACAGTAAGCCTGGGCGCTCAGGGCTTACTTTGTTTTCCCGTCTCTCAATAACTGTCCTTTATTGCCTGATAGAGTTTGAAAACCATTGTTCTATATGTTTTGTCTGTCAGTTGGTTGTTCCAAGAAGGAGAATAAATCCAATCCCTGTTGCTTGGTGTTGTGCTGGAAGCAAAAATCCTTTCTTATCCTTTGTCATAACTCCAATGGTGCTGGGCATGTGATTGACTCATTCATTGACAGCTTCTAGAATGAATTCATTTTTGTAAGCAGTGATAGTCAAGGAAAATTTGTTTAGAAATTCAGTTGTTGGGGATTGGGTAAGGTTTTTTTAATGTCCAGTAACAAATTTTTGCAATTCTTACTCAGATGAAGACCAAATTCATTTATGAATTTGCATGAAGGCATTAAAAATTTTTAGAAACACACTATATATAGCAATGTTTTTTAAATGCTTGCTTCATGGGGACCTGCTTTCATTTATTTTAGATCATTTCCTAACATACAGAAAAATGACATGAGGTCAACACACATATAGCAGAATCCATGTTTACTGACACTACCAGAGTTTTCCTGAATGCCTGGCACACAGTAAACCCTCGATACACATTCAAAGAATGATTGAACGAATGGAACACTTTCTGAATAGAATACTTTTTACCTCACCAACCAGCATGATTTTATTTCAGTAATATCTCTGTCAGATATACCTGTTCTCCCCTTTTGTAAATTGAGATTCCTTAAGAAATTAAAAATAGAGCTACCCTATGACCTTGCCATTACACTACTGGGTATTTACCCCAAAGATACAGATGTAGTGAAAAGAAGGGCCATCTGTACCCCAATGTTCATAGCAGCAATGGCCACGGTTGCCAAACTGTGGAAAGAACCAAGATGCCCTTCAACAGATGAATGGATAAAGAAGATATGGTCCATATATACTACAGAGTATTATGCCTCCATCAGAAAGGATGAATACCCAACTTTTGTATCAACATGGATTGGACTGGAGGTGATGATGCTGAATAAAATAAGTCAAGCAGAGAGTCAGTTATCATATGGTTTCACTTACTTGTGGAGCATAAGGAATAAAATGGAGGACATTAGGAGAAGGAAAGGAATAGTGAATTGGGGAAACCGGAGGAAGAGATGAACCATGAGAAACTGTGGACTCTGAGAAACAAACTGAGGGTTTTGGAGGTGAGGAGGTGGGGGAATAGGTGACCCTGGTGGTAGGTACTAAGGAGGGCACATGTTGCATGGAGCACTGGGTGTGGTGCATAAACAATGAATCTTGGAACACTGAAAAAATAAAATAATATTAAAAAATAAATATACAAAAAAAAATTGGAGCTCTATTTATAATAGATCTATGCCTCTTCTGGTCTTTTCACAATAAGCTCGGTTGCCCTTACTTTGTAACATTGTTTGGTCAGATGAAATTAACCCAAATCAATATTTCTTTCTCTATAAGAAGACTAACATTTTGATTTGGAAATCTTAATTGAAGAGGTTTGGCTTGTGGTCTTGAAAGCATCAGAGTTGCAAAATGCTTTACTTCTAGCTTAATTCTTGTGGATTCTTGGAGCTCTAGCCCCTTGCCTGGAGCTCTCTCCTGATCTCTCATGCCTTTCTGTGGTCCAGCCAAATCTTGCACATCTTTCAAGCCCAGCTTAAGCCTTCCGTCCTCTGAGAAGCCTTCTCCTGCCACACAATCTTGCCCTCTGCCTGCTCCTTAGAACTGAATTCTTTTCTGTTCACTTTGGAGCTCATCAACAATACTCCTTGTCATCTCTTTTGTGTTTACGTGGGAATGTCCTTCTCAACCAGCTCGTGACCACCTTGGGACCCAAGACCCACGTGTGTCTAGCACAGGATTAGTACTAGCAACAAACAACACACACTGAGTACTTACTCTGTGCCCATAGTTGTTCTAAGAGTGCTTTAGGAATGACTTCCGGTAATCCTCGTCTCACTCTTTGGGAATGGTGCTATTGCTACCCTGCTTTCCAGATAAGGAAGCTGAGGCCGGGAGAGTCAGGTCACTCCCCCAGGGTGGTGAGCAGAGTGAGAATTCAAATCAAGTATTCTGGTCTTGGAACCTGAGCCCTCCTCCCTGCGCTGTGCCGTGGCACCTGGGGAGTGGGGGGTAGGGGGGTACTCAATTCATCTCTACTGAATGAAGGCAAACATGCAGGTCTGGCCTCTGCAGGAGGGAAAGGTCCGGAGAAGCTCTGTTCTGTTGCTGTTTCCCATCACCACTCCTGTACTGTGCCTGTTGTTTTAGGAGCGAGAGCCTGTGTGGTCCAGGAGGAAAAAGAGAGGATAGAAACGAGGTGCCTACACCCCTCTCCTGCCTTCCTCCCTTGCAGGCTGGGCAAAGAGCAAGTTAGGGCAATTCTTCTTCCTGCCATCCCGTAGCTCTCAGAGCCAGCCGGCAAACTTGCACAGGGAGAAGCAGTAAAGGGAGGTGGGGTGAGGGTGGGCGCGGGTAGCCCCATCCCCAGCTCCCTGGATTCTGTAGCCTGAGCCTCCCAAGGCTCAGTCAATCGGATGGGCCTTTAGCTTGCCGGAATTTGGCCGGATTTACAGAGATAAGATCACTCTGACCCTAATTCCCCAATGTAATTTATGGGCTTGCCTCCTGTGTGCTGTAACACGTCTGGCTCTCCAGAACCTCGTAATTATTTATGTAAACACAGCATCCCGCCTTTGTGGATTATAATTGGACTTGAACAGCAAGAAGTAGGGACTTACATCCTTGGGACCGTGCTGAAACCCTTCTTTTGAAAACTCTCACCTGACTCTTTGAAATCTTCCCTGTGGCTCATGGATAGCTTTAACCAGACCAAAAACAATTTTTTTTCCCTTCCTCCTTCAGCAGGCCTGGGCAAATGTATCCCCAAACACCACCAGGTTTTGTAGGGTCCTCTCAGCAAATGGGGTAAAAATCCCCCAACCTTCCGGGCTGGACCCAGACTGGGAGGACAGGAGCCCTGGGGAGGAGGCCTCCACAGATCTCCTCATTGTCTGTTGGAACCTGAATTTTATACTCCCCCCCATTAAGAATAAACAGGATTAGGAATTTAATGCTGTTTGGAAAAGAGGAGAGGTGGCTGGTTGAAAGAGAAAGGTCTTTGCTTTTTATTCATGCTGTGAGTTCCCCAGGAACCTTTGCTGTACATACACACAGGAGAGCCAGGAGGATTAGGGGAAAGAAAATGAGCTGATTGAACCAGATGGTTCAGGAAGCACTCCCAGGAGGCCACTGGGGTGAATGAATCTGCATCTTTAAATAACATTAATTTCTGAAAGGCCCAAATTGTTTCCTAAATTACTGCACTGAACTCTTAGCTTTCATCTATTTTTATGGCACCTCTCCGGGTGGAAGGTAGGAGCCTGCTTTGGGGAAATTCCTCATCCTCAGGGCTGCTGGTAAGAAATCCGTTTCCTAAAGGAAAAAGAAAATCTTGAAGAAATCAAGGTGCTTTGGAAAACGGATTTTGGCAGAGACAACTTCCCCCCTCCCCACTGCCAGCTGGGCTACTCATTTCCTCAGGAGCCAGGGGCAAACCAATTAACCTCAGTATCCCCATCTGTAAAATGGGGTTAATAATGCTTACCTGCTGCAGGAGTGCTGTGAGGTTTTAATTGGGTAATGGCCGCGCAGCCCTTTGATGTAGTAAATTTTATTAACTTCCAAGGGATTCCCCGAGGCCAGAAAAAGCAGTTAAAACCCAAGAAAGAAGAAAGGCATTGAAACTCAAAGCTCTACTAAGCTTTCACCTCCAGCTCTAATTTCAGAAGTGCGGATGGGAGTCAGTCCACTCCAGGGGGAGTGGGAAGCGATGGCCAGAACTAGGGCTGTTTGGCATTTGGGGAGGAGCTCAACTTTCAGATCACAGAGGCTAAAGGTAAACAAATAGCCTTGCTTGATCAAACCAAGATCATTCTTTGTCCCCCCTAAGGTGCTTTTCCGAGAGCGAGTCGCCAGGAAGGGAATTATTTTGGTGTTAATCCAAGGTCCTTGGAACTGAATTTAGAAACCCCCAGCTTCTGGCTTCCTGCTTCCCAACAATTAAATAAAGACAGAACTCAAGGTCTGGCCTCTAGCCAGTGTTCCTGAGCAGAGAAGGGGTGGGAATCAGCATGGGCCACGGGTCAGAGAACCGGGGCTTTTGCGAGTTCCATCCCTTACTGTGAGCTGCACTGGCTTAGGCGGCTGGACCAGCTCTGTGCCTCAGTCTCCCACTTTGTAAAAATGATTTTAATCAGACATCTTTGCCTTAAGGGCCCAGGTAATTAAGATTTGGCGTGTGGAGTGCACTAACACTATAAATCAGGCTCAAAGTGTTAGCTGTTCTAATTCAGGACAAACCCCTGCTTTCCTTAACTTCTAAAAATCTCAGTTCTTGGATCATTGTATTCCAAGTCAACTCATTCGGCACAAGGAATGCCTTCTTCCTCTCTGACTTCTGATCGCCCCCAACACAGACTCAATGCCCACTCACCAGTGAACACAACAGGGCATTGGTTACAAGGAAATAGCCCAGTATGGTGACCAAGTCACCCCGGTCTTCCTGGGGCTGTCCCAGGCTTGGCACTAAAAATCTGTGTACCAGGAACCCCTACTTCAACCCTGGCAAAACTGGGATGGCTGGTCAGTCCACTGGGTCCTCTGGCTGGTGAGAGACTCTCATTACCAGTTTCCAACAGGTAGTTACAGACCCAACATGAACACATCCGGGAAAAAGAGGCACCCTAGTGTGGCAGAGGAGCACTGAACAGGGAGTCCTACAACCCAGCTCTCGTTCCTGGCTCTACCAATATCTATTGACTTCAGCTCAGGCCTGTAGCCTCGGTTTTCCCAGCTGTAAAAGGAGGGGATGTGGTGTGACCCCTTGTCACCTTTTCCTCCAGGGAAAAAGGCCACAGAAATTGCCCAACCCCCAGGAGGAATGCTAGGTGATCTTCAACAAAAAGGGTCAGTGGTAGGAACATGTTGCAGGGTTCAGCCCCTAGCATCCACTGAGTCCCGTAGCATCTTTCTCTGTGAGCAGTGAACACATGGCTGGTGATGGGGCCATTCCCAACAGCCAAGTGATGTACAAGGTCTTCTACAGAGTTCTTAACGCTGCCGTCCTTCCTAAAATGGGCATAAGGATATCCCTGAGATTCAAAACCTGTCTTTCCAAGGCTGTGTTAGATTCAAGTTTGGCAAAATGAGGCGCTGAGTGCAAAAACTAAAACAATTTAAAAGACCTGCTCTGTGTCCCTCATCACAACTTCCTAAGCTACACCGTTGGGGTTTTTTTGTTTGGTGTGGTGTGGTGTGGTGTGGTGTGGTTTTCTGTAACTGTGTTTTATTGTACAACATGAAGGCAAAGGAAAATAGCTCCTGCTACACATTAATTATCCTTATGTTTTGTCTTTGCTGCCCAGATTCTCCAGCCCAGTCCCCTGCCCAGTTTCTCCTTTGTCTGAGCCAGGGAGACGGGGGTGGGGGTGGGGGGCTCATCACAATCAGATTGCTTGGTGGGGTCGCTTACTTTTGGGGGGCTGATCCTTTTAGAGTTGCCCCTGCTAAGAGTTTAAGTTAACAAAAGCGGTCTTCTCATGACAGATCAGAACCTGGCTGTTATGGCATTACGAAAAAGAAAGAAAGAAAGAAAAATCACATTTTGAAGCAATGGGAAACGATGATTGAATCAAAGCCGCCCTCAGAGCCTCCCCCCCACTCCCGCCCCTTCTGAAAACAGCCCTGTTTCAGTTTCACCGCTGAGCTCAGCCTGCCTGCTCCAGACGTCCAGACCTCGCACTCTATAAATCGTCTCTGCCCCTGCCCCAGAGTTGCTGACTATATGTACTTTTGGGCCCGGCATTAATTCCCTCATGCTTGGCTGGTGACATTAAGATTTGTAACTGATAGAATGTGTTTTTAATGTATTTCCTGCAGGTTACTATTAAAGAAATCTAATTCTTCTGAATTTGCAAAAGGTTCTGCTTCCATTTATATAAAAGGGGGCAGGGGCTGGGTATTACGGGAAGAATTTCCCTGCAGCCTCCAGATGGACCGGGCAGCCAGAGGGGCCTGGATTGCAGGAGATTGACTGTGCCTAGCCCAGAGCCCGCCTGCTTGGGAAGCAGGAAAACTGGGTGGCGCTCCCCGGCTCCTGGCACATTGGTCTCTAAAATATATGTAAAGGGACAGAATTGGGATTTAACCCAGATTCTCACGTCACAGAGAGCAGGGCATCAAACTCCTGGAATGCATGCTTCCTGCCCATCGGTCTAGCTCATGGCCTGGGCAAGTCACTTGGCCTTTCCATATCTCAGTTACTTGTCTGTGGCTGGGGCTAGTCAGAGTCCCCACCTCCTACGGTTACAATGAGGGTTTATCGCAAACATAGCCAAGAGCAATGGGAGCCCTTGCTAAATTGCTCCAGGCACTTTACACTCATGAACTCACTGAGCTTTCACAGGGGTCCATGGAAGAACTGTTGCTAACAACCCCATTCTACAAGCAAGAGAACTGAGGCAGGAGGGATTACTTGGTGGCTTATGCAAGGCTTGATTTCTTTTCGTCCTATCGCTCGCTCTACCTCCCACCTCGAGGCCCAAGTTCTCAAGGGCAGGCTGGACGACGACTCGTGAAGGGCAGTGCTGTGTGTTACACTTAGAGTGATGCACACATGGCCAGTGCACAGCAAACAGGTGATCTAGGGGCTTCTCTGACTTGGCACGACTTTCCCAGCCAGCAAAGAGATACCCCAGCTCGGGGAGTGGGCGGCCCATGATCAGGACAGGACCTGGGAAGGTATGAGGCAGGAGGGAAGGGACCAGAGTAGGCAACTGACAGGGGCTCCCAGCTATGGGAAGACGGCAGGTGTGTGCACCCAGCCAACCTGCCGGCTTCGGTCAAGTGTAAGTCCGCGCCTGCTCAGAGTGATCACATTAGGGACCCATGATACTTTGTCAAAAGCATTCACGCCAGGGGCATCTGGGTGGCTCAGTCAGTTGAGCATCTATCTTTGGTCCAGGTCATGATCCCGGGGTCCTAGGATCAAGCCCCGCTCCCTACTCAGAGGGGAGTCTGCTTCTCCCTCTCCACCTCTCCCTGCCCGTGCTTGCGCTCTCTCTCTCTGTCAAATAAATAAATAAAATCTTTAAAAAAAAAAAGTAGGGGCACCTGGGTGGCTCAGTGGTTAAAGCCTCTGCCTTCGGCTGGGGTCGTGATCCCAGGGTCCTGGGATCGAGCCTCACGTCGGGCTCTCTGCTCGGCGGGGAGCCTGCCTCCTCCTCCTCTCTCTCTCTGCCTGCCTCTGCCTCTGCCTACTTGTGATCTGTCAAATAAATAAAAATCTTAAAAAATAAATAAATAAAAATAAAAATAAAAGTATTCATGCCAGATCCTGATACCTCAAAGGTCATCAGAGCTATGAAGTTTAAGGGCTGAAATATGCATAGGAACTTCTGGAATTGTGCCAGGGCTGGATAGGGGGGGACCTTGGAAGGTGTGGGTCATATGGCTGCTATTTCAGGCAATCAACAAACCCAAGGATCAGAATGAAGCAAAATAAGACTCTGGCCCAAGCAGTCTTTGACTCCACGTCAGGAGCCAGAGGGAAAACCAAAGCCCGTGGAAACATGATTTCACACACACACACCTCTGCCCCCCAGCCTGTGACGTCACAGCCCAGACCCTGACATAGTCAAGGCACTGGCTAAAACATAGGTTGGGAAAGCCACTGGCTAGAACAGAAATATCTTCGGCAACTGCCGCTGGTGATGGAAAGGTGGAAATGGAATTCTGTTTAAATATGATGTTATTTTGAAAAGTCTAATGTGAAAGTCCCTATTTAAAAAAGAGTTGACTCTACATTGAAACCGGTTGGTGTTTCCACAGCCACATGTTGACTAAAGGCCTTGGAAAACAAACTTCCTGGTAGATCCTGATTCAAATCACTTGGGAGCAAATGTTTCAAGGTACAATCCCTGAGCTGTGAGCAGAGGGGCCCAGCCAAGAAAAACCCTGCGTCTGTGTTTATGAAAAGGCAAACAGATCCCAAAGGGAGGCCCAAATCCTAGCTGGCTTTGAGCACAGACCCTCCAGGGAAGAACACGTGGATTTGAAGCAGGTCTGAGCACAGCTTCTCTGGGACCACAGCTGGCCCCCCTTCTCTGTGTTTCTGAGAAGGGCAATTTGGAGCCTTGTCCAGAAGCACCCACTAAAGGCTGAGCCGTTCCCTACATCTTCAGCACGAAGCCATATGAACTACGTGCATATTAATGCCGCAATGTCCCATTTCTCAATGCAGAAATAGGGTAAGCAGAGTGACCTATGTCCCAGTTTGCCCCAACAGACTCAGCGCCTGCGGTTGTCTCAGCATAATTAAGGATCGCTTTCCCCTCCGTTCTCAAAAGGGCCCCTGTTTAGATGAAGAATTATATATGGACATCCCAGGTTAAGCGAATTGCCCCAATTCGCCCAGCGGATGAGCGGCAGAGTTGGGATTTGAACCTGGGGTTTTCCTTCATTCAAAGAGTGGACCATGTGGGAGTTCCTCCTCATTTAGGATAACAAAGACTATCAGGGGTGTTAACTGCAAAGCTCCGACAAGCCCTTTGAGAGCTGCATGCCTGTTTCCCCTGCCCCTGACCTAGAGCCTTCTGGAACCTGTCTCGTGTCTCTGTGTAGGAAGAAGCGCACGACAGGCATCAGGCTCAGCAGACCAAACACACACCCTCACCAACAATCCACTCTGCTGTGTCTGTCTGCTGAGTGTTTCTCCCAGCTCCTCCATGATAAAAATGTAAGAACTTGGCTTCCGCGTTTGGACCACCAGCCCAGCTTCCGGGCCCCCGCCTCCAAGCCAGGACCACAATTAGCCCACCCCACTAAGAGGACCTCATTCCCTTGGAAGGCTGCCATGGCGCCCACCCTCAGTCTTCTTTCTATGGCTTCGGAGACACTACAGGCTTGCCTGTCATTCCAAGTTCCTGCAAAACAGCTATGTTTCAGGACCACAGAAATGATCCAATCCAAGCTCATTTTTTAACCAATGAAGAAACTGAGGTCCCAAGAAGTCAAGTGACTGACCTGAGGGCATAGAGCCGAGCCAAAAGCTGAAGCCAGAAGACCAGGTCTCCTTACCCGGAGGCCGGTGTTCTTTGAAGCTCGGTTTATTCTCAGGGTGGCCTCTGGCTGTCCAGTGTGAGATACCTCTGGTCACCACCGAAGAAGTCATTCATGTGATGAGGCTTGTTGGATGCCTGAGACCAAGACATGTCTGCCTGACTTGGTCCCTCAGACCTTGAATCTGCCAAAATGTCAGGGTTAGCAGCAGGGTCCTTCACTCAACCACCCACCCTGGGCTGTTACCCACAAACCCACCCAAAGTCAAAGAATCACCACTCCTGAGAGGGCCTTCGGACAACTGGCTACTAGAAATGTCGTCCTTGTAATGAGTGGATGATAATTTCCTTTCACTCTTTAGCCCTAGCTCCCCCTCAAAGACACAGCGGGGCAAATGTGACCCCACTTCTCCTACACACCCTGAAAACCACTGCTCTTTCCATTATTCTTCACGTGATTTTTCCGTGGTGGGATAGGGGCAGAGGCCCAAAGTTGAAGTCCACCTCTGCCCTTGCTCTGCTGTGTGGCCTCGGACAAGTCACTGAACCTCTCTGAACCTCAGTTGGCTCATGGGAAATATGGGGAGAGTGTGAGTGTGTTTTCTTCCATGGAGATTATCGGGATATGACGAGGTAACGCATCTAACCACCAGCTAGGTCCAATACAGTAAGCATTTATAAACAGTGACGTTAATATTCACACTTTTCTTCAACTTCGGACTCTTTCTCTAAAGGCAGCACCAAAGCTTTCGTTTCTTGGGAAGCCACATCACACAGGCAACTTCTAGCATCAGCTACAACCTGTCCCTTTTCCTCACAGAGCTGTTAATACGGTCCACCCACGACTCTGTGACTCTCACAGATGTGTTTTGGTCCCTCCCTCCCTGTGGGAGGCTGGCCGCCCTGCAGCTTGGACTTCATCCTTCTAGAGGTTGTCTGTCTGTCTTTGTGGCCCATTGGGACCATCCTTCAGGATCTGGGATGTGCAGAGTGGGAGAGATGAGAACTACGTGAAAACCACAAAGGCTCAAGCCTCACAGGCTGCAGCCGGCCTCCGCTGGCTTTCACCCCCTCTGGGTCCCCCAAAAGCCCACTGGGCTGCCCAGTGAGGTGATCCCTTTAAGCCTGACTAGCCATGTGGATGTTCCGCCCACGATTGTCTGCTGAGGAGCCCTTGTGCCCCTTTTGAAGCTCAGTGGAGTGAAGTGTGATCTTAGTGAGCCAGAACACGTTCTGATAAAGCGGCCTCCCCAGGCCCGGGGGTCCTCTCCTCGGCAAAACCATTAACATGGGAAGCTGAGCTGAGGCTGAGATTTCCTGGCTGGGTCCTCCAGCCCTTCCGCTGGCCTTTGATCACCGGACAGTAGGACCTCGCGGCTCAAAGGAAAAGCTCCCTCCTCCCCCCACCCTTGTTTTAAATATGAGGAAATAGAAACCCAGAGAGGGGCAGTGACTTGCTGAGGTCACACAGCAGGCAAGGGGCAGACCCCATGCTGGAAGCCCTTGCCCACACTGGCCAGGCCCTCCTCAGGCAGTACAAAATGGTATGTGGTCAGTGAGAAAAAAGGGAGAGGACCCCCAAAGACACCGTGACCATGAAAGAACTGGTGTCTTTCCCTGGAAAGCCCTGGCGGGGCCCCCCAAGCCTGCACACAGGCCAGGCCCACTAAAGGAGGGAGGGAAAGGAGCATGTGTCTGGTAAATACCCACAGCCTTCTCGAAGCAATGCAGCCGCTCTCTGGGGCCAGCAGGAGCTCGGCCAGGCTGGTGTGTCGCAGGCCTCCCCAAGGCCTCACAGGACAGGTGGGAGCTTCCATGGGAGTGTGTTGCCCCGGCAAAGTGCTCTGAGGTGACTTGGAAAATGAACAGGGCCAGGCCAGACTCCTGGCGCTTCTGAGGATTAAAGATGTGCTTGTGAGGCGCTTGTGAGGATTAAAGATGTGCTTAGAATAGTGCCCAACAGGTACCCAGGGCTGGCCACGGTCATCACCGATGCCGTCACCGTTCCCAGGACATCTGTCATTCTCCTCCACCCTCAGGGCCAATTCAGCCACAGTCAGGCCACGTCCCCACCTTCCCTCATCTGGTGAGAAAAGAAGGCTATTCTGGCAAAGGATGGACTCATAGCTGGGCTCCTCGCCCAGACTTCCAAACCCACTGGTCAGAGGGCCACAGACACACCCCATGGGAACTCTGGACTGACCCCCCCACCCCGCCCCCAGAGCGGGTGAGAGGTCCGGCTGCTGTGTGCAGAGGGGTCAGGTTGTCCTCTGGCTCTCTGTGTGCCCTCTGATCTTCCAGAGCACCTGAGGGAGGGAATTCTGGGGGCTGGGAAAGGGCTCCCTCAGCCCAGAATGCCAGCAGATCCCCCCAGAACGAGATATGAGGGTAATTCCCACCATCTGAGTGTGAGTTGGGGCAGGGAGACCTGGTCCTTCTCTTCAGCCTGGTGTGTGGTTTTCTGGCAGCGGACTACTGCTCCTAGTGATGTCTTGCTCAGGCTGCTGTGAGGAGTTGACCTTCATAGGGCTTGATGGGGTGCAGAGAGCGGGAGCCTGCTGGGGACCTCAGGAGAACTGTCCTCCAGATGGTCCACAGACACAGAGTGTCCACAGTTGACCGTTCTATATGTTCCAGATCTGACTTCTCTGTTTCCTTGGAGTCTTAGCTCTTTGAGGACCAAAGCCAGGACACTTTCTCCCTGTGAAACTCCTCACAGCGACTAGCCACAGGTCTTCACCGTGGATCAACACAAAGGAATGAATGAACAGTAAGCCGATTCTCCCACTTGGCAGCATCCCAGCCTCCCTCTCTCCCTGCCCCCACCCCATCCTAGAGTAAGCACCAGGTTTTAAACCTCACATTGATCAGTGAAGAGACTGAGACAAAGAAGACAGAGCCTCTCCCCGGAAGAGCTCCCTCCTGTAGACACTAAGTGTCACTCAGTGCGGGAGGTGCCCTCCCAGAGGGGTACAGATGTGTGGAGAGCATAGAGGAGAGGGACCTGACTGAAAAGGATAGAGTCAGGGAAGGCTTCCTGGAAGAGGAAATGTCTGAGAAGAGTCCCCAGATGGGCTCTGAGCCAGCAGATGTAGGGGGTAGGGATGTGGAAGGGTGTTAAAGGCATCCCACCCCAACAGGGCTGCCTGAGCAAAGGTGCAGAGGCAGGAAGGGGCAGGGAAGTCTGGGGAACCCGAGAGATGAGCTGGGCTGGCTGTGGGGCAAAGACAGTGTTGGCGGGGGAGACAGGGACAGAGCTCCATGTGACAGATTATCCTGAGGGCAGTAACAACCTCATTGGAGCCTCACGTCCGCATAATCCCTCCATCAAAGGAGCAGGAGGGTCTTTCAAGCCTAGGACCAAAACCTGGCTCTATCCTTTGCTGCTATGAGATGCAGACAAGTCCCTGGACCTCCCTAAGCTCTGACCTCCTCTTCTGGAAACAGGAGATCAGAGCCTCTCGCCAGTAGAGGTCCTCAAATAATTGAATGACTGAAAGCAGTGTTCACGGAAACCCCTAGCACAGAGCCTAGAATGTGCAAGGGCTCGCTCCTTAGAGACGGGTTAGTCACTCACTCCTTTATTGATACCTTCGCTTCTCCTTGCCTCTCATTTCACAGTCTGCTATCAGGAAAGGAGGTGTTACACTCATTTTGGGAGTTAGGACATCTTCGGCTGCGGTGACAAAAGCTAAGATGACAGTGGCTCCAATAAATAGGAGGTTATTTGTCTCTCATGGAGCAGCTGAACACGACGAGCGACAGGGAGCACAGGGTGGGTCCGCAGGGCTGGGCACCAGGGCTCCTGTTGTTTCTCCGCACCCCATGCCCTGCAGCTTCCGGCTCCCAGCTCCTGGCGGTGGAAAGGGGAGACAGGAAGCAGAGAGCGCCCCCCCCTTTAAGGGAAAGTGGTGGCTGCTCACGTTGACACTTCTGAGTGTTCAGGCCACGTGCCACGTGCCACGGGCTGGCCATTCTGTGGCCTCACCTAGCTGCAAGGGAGGCTGGGAAATACAGTCTCTCACTCAGCTGTTCTCAACCTGGCCAGAGTTTGCCTCCACCCCCAGGCAACACCTGGCAAGGTCCAGAGCCATTTTTGGTCACCTCTGGGTGGGCAGTGGTAGGGAGAGGCCGGGGACGCTCCCCAATGTCTTCACAAGCCCAGGACAGCCGCCAACCGGAAAGAATTCTCCAGCCTGATACGGGTAATAGCACTGAGGTCAAGAAACCCTGCTCTGTTCGGGCAGCCAGAGCCTGGGGGTCGTATTACAAAAGGAAGGGGACAGGCAGCAACGTCGCCACAGTTACAGACACCAGACATGGAGGGTCACATGTTCAAGGAGGATTAACAGATACCTTTTCCCAGGGTATCTCTCTCCAGCAGGGATCAAAGCTTTAAGTCAATGGGCTTCGAGGACTATCAAGAATGAGCCCACAAGACAGGGAGGATTTGTGGCTGGGCAGTCCTGAAATCTCAGCCCCTGGGTGGCCCACCCAGAACCGTGCCACCAGGGAGGCTGGAACCCGCAAGCCTCCCAGGGAGACGCGGCCCCACAGGTGGGGTGTGCCACCTCACCCTGCGGCATTTCCCCCTCCTGATGGTCTTCCTCGACATTACCTGGAGTCTCGTGAAACCTATTTCAAATTGGTTCTGTTTCCCAAGGAGGCGAAAACTGAGTTGAGCGCAAAGGAGGGTGAGAGGTAAGGGGCTTTCATTGCCAGGAAAGACAGCACAGTAAAACCTTCCCAGGATTCACTCAACAGCACCAAATCACCTGCCATGAATCACAGCCTGAGAAAGTGGCCAAGGAAGAGGAGTACGAATGTGGGTATATTTTAAGGAACTATCCCACTTACCCTGTTGGACCGTACTTTCTCCGAATCAGGGGTTTATTGGGCATCCAAATATTCCAGAAACTGTCTTTTGCACTCCTCCTTTAACCTCTCCTTAGCCTCCCGAAAGAACTACCATTATCCCTGTGACAGAGGGTCGAGAGATTAACTTGCCTGAGGCCACAAGCTAGTTAAGATGGGAAGGAGGGGGGCACCTGGGTGGCTCAGTGGGTTAAAGCCACTGCCTTCGGCTCGGGTCATGATCCCAGGGTCCTGGGATCGAGCCCCGCATCGGGCTCTCTGCTCAGCAGGGAGCCTGCTTCCCTTCCTCTCTCTCTGCCTGCCTCTCTGCCTACTTGTAATCTCTGTCAAATAAATAAATAAAATCTTTAAAAAAAAAAAAAAAAAAGATGGGAAGGAGGTGGAGGGGGGACAATTTTGACCTTGGAAATGTCTGGCCCTACAGCTCACACACTTTCCACACCACCTCTAGCCACATGACGGCCAAATGGGGACCTGACCTACTGTCAAAGGGCTGCACTTCCCAGGAGGAGGGCCCATCCCCCATCTCGGTCACTTGCTCCGCTGTCTCACCCACAAACCAACCTCAGTCTGGGGATAAACGTTGCAAAGAATGGCGTCATCCGTTCTCTAATTTCCAGCTGGGGAAAACAGGAGCCCAGAGTGGTCCAATGGCTTGTTCAAAGCCACACAGCGAGTCAGCAAATGACTCAAAAACCCTGCCTCGCGTGGCTTGAACGAATAAACAAACAGCCACGGGGCCACAGCCTCAGCTACCCTGCGGATTCTGCCAGGAAAGTTGAGCCATTGATCTGGGGAAGAGGTCCCCGAGGGAAGAGACTCCAGGTTTTCCTAGCTGTGGGACACCTGGGGCAGTGCAGAGGAAACCAGCAGGGGATGAAAGGTTGCTTTCCCCGGCAGGCAGGCACGAAGGAAACAGCAACGACTCAAGGACACGCATGCTCCAGATTCATTGAGCAAAAGGCCCCATTTTTAGACAGATGCTCTTTTGAGTCTTAACCACACCCAATGCCACAAGCCAGCATTTTGTCAACAGGAAGCCCATCCCAGTGATGCATCTTCTGCTCCCTCGCTCTGGTTACCCCCGGGGGGTCCTGCTGGGGGTCGGTGGGAACCAGAAGCAAGGGGCTGGGCCACCAGACGGAAGGAGCCAAGCCCAGGGATGACCTTCAGGCCTCTAAGAATGGCAGTTGTGTCCAGCAGCTGGGACCTCAGATTTTCCCAGGCCAGGTTGACCACGAAGGGCCTGAAATAGCCCTGAGGTTCTGTGTCCACGGTGCCCGGTGGGCAGTGGCAGCAACTACCGGCGGCGGGAAGGAGCACAGCACCGCTCTGTTGGGGCCACAAGAAGCCCCGCCTCCGCCAGCCTGTGCCACCTGCCAGCGACAGAGCGGGGCAGAGATGTTGGCTCACCGCTGGACTGTGCCGAAGCGGAAATCTATCTGCTAGGCTGAGTAAGCTGATGCAGGGAACCTGAAACCTATCACCAAGAAAGCAATTAGACACTCCACGTGGAGGGACGTTCTGCAGGGTAACAGCCTGCACCCAAAATGATGTCACAGCGGCATTATTCATAATAGCCAAAAAAGTGGACGCAGCACCAGTGCCCATCAACAGATGAACAGATAAACAGGATGTGGCATATCCATGTTGTGAGATGTGAAGCCGCACAAAGAAATGAAGATTCGACACGGGCTACAACACGGACAAACCTTGAAAACTCGACGCTCCGTGAAAGCAGCCAGACGCAAAAGTCCACCTACTACCAGTCTCCGTGAAATGTCCAGAATAGGCAAGTCCATGGAGACAGAAAATAGATTAGTGGTTGCAAGAGACTGGGGAGATGGGGTAATGAGGAGCAACTGCTAATAATGGGTACAGGGCCTTTGGGGTGACGGAAAGTTCTGGAATTAGTGGTGATAGTTGCACAACTTTGTGCATATAGTAAGAAAACACTGATGTGTACACTTAAAAGGGTGAATTTTATGGTCTGTGAAATATATCTCAATAAAAATGGTTTCAAAACAATGTAACTAGGGGCGCCTGGGTGGCTCAGTGGGTTAAAGCCTCTGCCTTCAGCTCAGGTCATGATCTCAGGGTCCTGGGATCGAGCCCCATGTCGGGCTCTCTGCTCAGCGGGGAGCCTGCTTCACCCTCTCTCTCTGCCTGCCTCTCTGCCTACTTGTGACCTCTCTCTCTCTCTCTCTGTCAAATAAATAAATAAATAATCTTTAAAAACAAAAACAAAAACAAAAAAAAAAAACAATGTAACTAAATGCAGTGTGTGCTCCTCCATCGGACTCAATATTGGGAGAAAAAAAAACTTACAAAGGACATTATTGAGACAGGGACAGGTGAACATAAGTATTGCATTAGATGCTAGTGTCATGTCAACGTCAAATTGAGTTGACATTGTCACAACTGAGTTGTGATGGCGCTGGGGTTCTGTGTCTTTACCTGTTCTCAGCAGACATGCCAGAAATATTTAGAGGAAAGTATCATGATGTCATCAGTGCATTCTCAAATGGTTCAGCATTTATAAAATGACAAGGTTCAATAACTTGCCTGAGGTTGCATAAGAAGAGACCAAATTAAGAAATCAGATATCGGGGCCCCTGCGTGGCTCAGTTGCTAAGCATCTACCTTCGGCTCAGGTCATGATCCCAGGATCCTGGGATAGAGCCCCGCATCTGGCTCCCTGCTTAGCAGGAAGCTTGCTTCTCCCTCTCCCACTCCCCCTGCTTGTGTTCCCTCCCTTGCTGCCTCTCTCTCTCTGTCAAATAAATAAATAAAAATCTTTATTAAAAAAAAAAGAAATTAGATATCATCTATTGCAGTGGTTAGAGTGTGGGTTCTCAAGCCAGACTGCCTGGGGAAACACACATCCCTGCCCCCTACTGGCTCTGTGACCTTGGGCAAATGACTTAACCTCTCGGTGCCTCATTCTCCTTATTTTGAAAGTAGGAATAATGAGACAATGATAACAATGCTAGTCTCTATCTCTTGGTGTGAGTTAAAACAGGTGAAGGACAAGGCTTGGCACACGAAAAGTCCTCTGAACCTCTTTGGGGAGAAAACATCTGAAACCTAGTCTGTGGCAGAGATCAAACAGACCTTCATACTGCCCCCTCCCCAGAGAAATGGTGGGATCTCGTTCGGTGCTGGGATAGAGGCCAATTTGAAAAGGGCAGAGTAACTAGAAGGCAGGAACTGATGGGTAAACAGGTCAGGGAAAGGGAAGACAAGCCATAAGGGACAGGACCTCAGAAATCAAGTCCAGAGGGCAAAGGGGAGGGGGTGGGAGTGGGGAAAAACTGGGCAGAGAGAGGTCACACAAGTTGGGACTGACAATGGTGAGGCCCTAGACTGAAGAAGTGGGAACGGCTTCTAGCTGAACCCTCCCATGTTCCAGCTGAGGAAACAGGCCAAGAGAGGGGCATAATGGGCTCAGAGGCTTACAGCAGGTAGGGCATTTGGGAAAATATTGGCAGGACTCCTGGTCCCATGCTCTAGCCCCGGTAGGAATCCTCAGAACATGGCTTCTGTTGCTGGAGAAATGAAAAACACCTGGATACTAAAATGGGTGTCATTAAATTAATTAATTAATGGGTGTCATTAAAAGGTTCTTTGGGGACCTACCATTGTTTTCAATACCTTCAAGACTCAGAGGGGCTCCTGGGTGACTCAGTCAGTTAAGCCGCTACCTTCAGCTCAGGTCATGATTCCAGGGTCCTGTGATCGAGTCCCGCATTGGGTTCCCTGCTCCACGGGAAGCCTGCTTCTCCCTCTCCCATTCCCCCTGCTTGTGTTCCCTCTCTCGCTGTGTCTCTCTCTGTCAAATAAATAAATACAATCTTAAAAAAACAAACAAACTCAGAATGCAAACTGGTACAGCCTCTGTGGAAAACAGTATGGAGGTTCCTCAAAAAATTAGAAATAGAACTACCCTATGACCCATGAATGGCCCTACTGGGTATTTACCCAAAGAAAAGGAAAACACGAATTCAAAAGGATACCCGCTCCCCTATGTTTATTGCACCATTATTTACAATATTATTTACAATACCAAGATATGGATGCAGCCCGAGTGTCCATCAATGGACGGATGGAGAAAGAAGATGTGACACACACACACACACACACACACACACACATAATGGAATATTATTCAGCTATAAAAAAGAATGAAGTTTTGCCATTTGCAATGACATGGATGGAACTAGAGAGTATGATGCTAAGTGAAATAAGCCAGTCAGAGGAAGACAAATACCATACGACTTCACTCATTTAAGAAACAAAAGAAAGGAATAAATGGGGGGGAAAAAAAAGACAAACCAAGAAACAGACTCTTTGAGAAGAAACTGTAGAGAAGAAACTGATGGTGACCAGAGGAGAGGTAGGTGGGGGGGGGCAGGTGAAACAGGTGAGGGGGAGTAAGAGTACACCTGTCATGATGAGCTCTGAGTAATGTAGAGAAATGTTGAATCACTATATTGTACACCTGAAAGTAATATAACACCAAATATTAACTATCTTGGAATTAAAAAAAAAATGAGGGACTTCAACTCTCCCCACCACCATCCCTGCCCCGTAAATGGGAAGCTTTTATTGAAGGAAGACATTATCTAATATGAATTGCTTCTTACAAGGTGCCCAGCACCATGCTAGGAAACTTGCAAAACCCAATCAAATGGGTTCTATTCCTATCCCCATTTTGCAGATGAAGAAAGCGAGGCTTAACAAGACTAAAAAGTTTGACCAAGGTTGCAGCTAACAAGTAGCAGAGGCCAGATGTGAACTCAGGTCCTTCTTGCTGCAAAGACTGGACCCTTTATGCTATACCAGTGATTTCTAGTTGGGTGTTTATGGCCCATGAGCTGTGTGGGAAGTCACATTAGAATGTCTGGTTTTTTTTTTTTTTAAAGATGTGTTTATTTATTTATTTGACAGACAGAGATCACAAGTAGGCAGAGAGGCAGTCAGGGGGTGGGGAGCAGACTCCCTGCTGAGCAGAGAGCCTGATGCAGGGCTCAATCCCAGGACCGTGGGATTATGACCTGAGCCAAAGGCAGACGTATAACGACTGAGCCACCCACGGGCTTTAAAAAACAGCCCCTAGAATGGCTGTTTTTTAAAGATGTATTTATTCAAGAGAAAGAGGGAGAGAGCCCCAAGCAGACTCCTTGCAGGCGAGGGGTCCATAGCAGGGCTTGATCTCTCGACCCTGAGATCATGGCCTGAGCCGAAATCAAGAGTCAGACTGGAAATAAGCAATCAGAGCTGGTCTGGTAGCTCTCTGGCCATCTGAGACCCAGGTTTCTTCTGTATTTTTGCTCTACTATCCTAGAACATGGCTTTTTCTCAAGGTCACCTCATTGTTGAACTCTAGGCAGTGAGGAAAGGTAAAAAGGATCCATGCCCCCAGGTCCTCCATCCCCTTTTAAGGAGTTTTCCTGAAGTTTCTGCTTACAAACCACTGGCCACAAAGTGAAGCTTTGGAATTTTTCTTTTACCCGGGCACAATGATGCTAAAATTGAGCTTCTGTCACTGAGCAAGGAAGGGGAATGGGTTTGGGGCGGCAACTAGCAACCTCTGCCCCAGTATCCAAAGGCAAGAGGGCATCTTGGGTCAGAGAATGCCAGACAGGACCAGAAATCAAAAGACAGGCTCCGACCTTTATTGAGTCCCTGCTATTGGGTAAATCCTAGGACCTCTGAGAGCCTCAGCCCCGAACAGAGCGTGGGGGAGGGTCACGTGACTTGATGCTGTGACCGGGCTCCAGAGACCATAAAAAATTATTCCCACGGAAGGAATTATGTTTCTGCTACTGCTGTCATTAAACCCAAGAGTGGCCAGCTCTTTGCTGTAGGGAGGACAGCGGAGAGGTCTGGAGAGAGACGGAGGACAGCATGGCTGGGACAAACAGAAAGCAGACAGAGAAGCTGCAGGGACTCAGGTGTGCGGGGAACATACTGTAAGCAGGAGTCTGTTCCCCCAAGGCTTGGTGCCCTAGTTTGTGTAAAGCCCAGAGTCTGGCAAAGGCCCACGCTGCCTTCTTCAGCCCTCAAGGCCTCAGACAGGCAGGCAAACAAACAGGACACCTGGGCGGGGGGGGGGGGGGGGGGGACAAACACCAGGGGGGGGGGGGAGGGCGGGGGGGTGGGGGGGAGGCAGAAACCAAGTTCTGGATCCCCGCAGGGCCAAAACAACTTGCTGATCAAGTCAATAAGGCCAACACACTGATGCAGCCAGTGGGGGAGAAACCAAAACCCCAGCCAAATCTCTTATTTAGCAGTTGGTCACCAACCAAAAATATAAATCCACCCCCACTTCCCCTAACCCCAACTGCGGGGTTGTCTGGTGTCAGGAGTCACCTTGGGTCAGCCCGAGCCAAGTCAAATGTTTTAGATCAGCTCTCCCCCGCAGTGCCCAGTAGGGCAGCTGGAGGTGGACTCCTGATGCTAGGGAAAGGGGTGGCCTCTTCTCTAAGCCCCCAAGCCCTGTGACCTTGCACACAGCTCCTTTCCTAAATGGGGGTAGTGGGATACTAGAGATGCACTTGAAGAATGCTGATGCCACGGTCAATACACAAGTGTTTGCTGAAGGCCTACTGTCCACGTGCAAGCCCGGGGCAATAGTGGCTTTCGCTCCAGAGGCTGTACGCTTGCAGATTGGGGCCTCTTCTTGGTGCTGGGGTGCCCCCCATTCCCCTCCAGGTCCCTGGCAGTGCTAACTATGGAAAAGTCGGTCGTTCAGAGTTCAAAAACTAATTGGGAACAGCTCACGGAGGCCAGGGGACGAGGCGGGGGGGGGGCGCGGTATGAATCGCAAGGAGCGTAGAGAATTATAAATCTCGTTTCATAGTCCCTCTGGCTTGGCACAGATGAAATGTATAAATCAAGCTTCCCTAGTCCTGCTCTCTAGTTCACCATTCCCTCCACTCAAGACATGAACCAGAACTTGAAAAAGAAGTTTTGTCGAAGTAAACGTCAACACAGAAGAAAACACGCCCCATAAGTATAAAGCAGCTTGGAGAATTTTCCCCTAATGAACACACCCAGATAACAGCATTGAGATCAGGAAGCAGCAAATAACCATGCCCCAGAAGCCCCCTCGCACCCCCTCCTTAGAATCCCTCCCCAAGGGGTAACCCTATCCTGACCCCCAACACCATACATCGTTCCGCCTGTTTTTGAACTTCGTAGAAATGGAATTCTACAGGACGCTGTCCTTTGCGTCTGGCCTGTTTCACTCACCCATCAGAGCTGTGAGATTCGCCCTGGTCGCTGTGTGTGATTGTCGTTTATTCTCACAACTGTATAGCATCCCGTTGTGGGAAGAGACCACGCTTTGTCCACTCCGCTGTGGATGGACTTTGGGGCTGTTTCCAGTTGGGAGCCATCACAGAAGCCCTGCTACTAAAACAGGGCTTTCCTTTCACAATCAGGTCCCCTAGCTTTTTTTCTTTTTTAAAAATGTTTTATTGTAGGAAAATATCTAAAATATAAAATTTGCCATCTTAACCATTTTTAAGTGTGTAATCCAGTGGCATTAGTTCCAGTCACAGGGTTGTGCAAGCATCCCCACTATCTATTTCCAAAACGTTTTCATCATCCCAAACGGGAAATCTCTATCCGTTAAGCAGTAAACCCTTCATTTCCCCTCCCCTCAGGCCCTGGTCACTTCTATTCTACTTTCCAAGTCTATGAATTTGCCTTTTTCTAGGCAACGCATGGAAGTGGGATCACATAATATTGGTCCCTTTGTTTTCCAGATTTTCGAGATTCTTCCATGTGGTAGCCTGGAATCAGAACTTCACTCCTTCTGAATGGCCAAGTCAGAGCCCATTGCGTGGATATTGTGTATTTTGTCTATCCATTCATCTATCCATGGACACCGTTGGCTGGTTTCCACCTTTAGGCTGTTGCCAGTAATGCACTGAACATTGGCATGCTTCTGCCAGAGGACCTGGTGAGCTCGAAACAGATACAGGTCCTCACATAGCCACTACCAGACTGTCAGGGGAATGCAGTGAGGTTATTATCCCCAGGCTACAGGTAAGGAAATAGAGGAGGTTCGGAGAAGTCAAGGATCTTTCCCAGAGTCAAGGGACTGATGGAAGTGTCTGAGACCACCGCTCAAATCCTGAAATCAGACCTCTGACCCCAAGCCTAGGGTTTTTACACACACAACACACACACACACACACACACACACACACACACACACACACACACCCACACACACACACACACACACACACACACACACACACACACACACACACC
>NW_019154112.1:5587339-5589917 GCF_002288905.1 Enhydra lutris kenyoni
TACACACACATTTCTCTCTTGCAACTCTTCTGGTCATAGAAGAAGTTAGAATATTTGGTTTGCTGCCCAGTTCTTGCTTTAGTTCCAGGTAGAACATCTTTCCCCTGGAGCCACTAAACCCCTACTTGGGTTTTCTTTTTTTCTTGCTTCCTTCTCCTTTTTTCTTTCTCCCTCCCTTCTTTCCTTCCTTCCTGCCTTCCTTCCTTCCTTCCTCTTTCTTTCCTTTTCTTTTCTTTCCTTCCCTTCCTTCCTTCCTTTCTTTCTTCCCTCTTTCTTAGCAAACAGCCCAGGGAAAGAGAACGAGAGAAGCTTCTTGGTCACCCCCACTCAACCCTTAAACTTTGTGCTGTTGTTTCCTTTTCTGTTCTCTAAGCTACAAGTTTTGTCACATCTCTGCCCTCCTGCTGCCAGGCGTCCTGAGTGGCCCAAGGCTCAGCCTACATTTTCTAAGTTCTTCTCTTGGCACAAACAACAGAATATCTAAGACCTGATTAGATTTTTATTCAAGGGACATGGAGAGAACCACTTGATTCAAAGTGTCCTCTTTCTCTGCCCCACCAGAGTCAATTTTGGTAAAAGATACCTACCGTGTGTTGGGCTGCCTGTGGTTTTGTTCTGGGAAGCGATACAGTCCCTGTCCTCAAAGACAGCCCTGTCTGGCTGGAGCGGAGTTGGGGGGAGTGGGGACGGGGGGGGGGGGGGGGGGGCTGGCGCGGGGACACAGGTCAGCGAAACAGTTAACGGAGCCGAGCTGAGCAAGTGGGATTCTGATGTTACAGGAGTGCTGCCCAGGGATCTGGAGACATGGGGACACCAGAGGCGACATCCCCAGATGTCTCCGCCAAAGGCTCCAGTCATTCACCGTGCAAAGCTCGCTTGACCGAGCTAGGCCGCTGGGACAGGGACAAGCCCCAGGGGCCTGCCCAAGCCACTCCCGGGCTCTAAAAGGCTGTCCGCCTGCGCACAAACCCGGTGGCCCGCAGGGCGCGAGTTCCCAGCCCCCCTCCGCATGCAGGTAATACTCGCCTCTGCGCTGAACAAGGGCTTCGGGCCTCGGGCCGAGCTGCAGGAGAATCGGGCGAAGCCGCGGGCCAGGGGTGGGGGGATCCGCGGCTCGGCCGCCCTACCCCCCAGGCCTCTCCGTCCCCACTCCGCGCCGGCCTCCCCCCAACCCCCGCCCGACAATGCGCCTTTCAGGAGCCTCCGCCCCCACTGGAAAATCGCCGCGTCCCCGACAAGGAGCAGCTGCAACGCGCCCGCAGGCGCCGGCCCGGCCTGCCCGCCGCCCGCCGCCCCGGGAGTGCGCAGCCTCTGCCCGCCGGCCCCAAGGGACCCAGAGCCCAGCCGCGAGCCCCGCCGGCCGAGGGCACCCGGCTCCCCACTCCCCTGCTCCGGCCGGTTGGAGAACTACAGACTGCAGAGTTGAACTTAATCAGTTATCTACACATGTGTTATAGAAGTGCCTACATTCGTTCATATCACACATAATACTAACTCCGTCCTATTTTTTTCCTTTTCCTTTCTTCTTGAGTCTTCCTTGATCCCCGCGCGTCTCGGTTACCATCCACTCCCAGCAAACCCGTATCAACAAACCTGGAATGAACTCTTTTGTATTTTTCTCCGTGTTCTTGCAAGCATATGCAAAAATTTCTCTCTGCCTTTACATATACACAAATAGGGGCGCCTGGGTGGTTCAGTGGGTTAAGCATCTACCTTCCGCTCCGGTTGTGATCTCAGGATCCTGGGTGATCTCAGGATCCTGGGATCGAGCCCCACATCAGGCTTTCTGCACAGCAGGGATCCTGCTTCCCCCTCTCTCTCTGCCGGCTTCTCTGCCTACTTATGATCTCTCTCTTTCTCTGTTGAATAAATTAAAAAAAAAACATATACACAAATACATCTTGCTAGACCTATTTTTCTGTATCTTAGGAACTGTTATGGTCATATAGCAGTAGTATTTATTTACATACAATAAAATGCACCTTTATTGATTTATGAAGCTATCCCCTATGACAGGCATTCCCAGTGTTTTGCTACCAGGAGCAAGGGTGTGATAAAACCCTTGTTGCGTATGTGTGTGTACCCAGAAGTCGGACTGCTGGGGTAAGGTGGCCCTGGGTTTAATTTTAGAAGACAACACAGGTTGGGGTGCCTGGGTGGTTCAGTGGGTTAAAGCCTCTGCCTTTGGCTCAGGTCATGATCTCAGGGTCCGGAGATCCAGCCCCCATTAGCTCTCAGCATCGGCTCTCTGCTCAGCTGGGAGCCTGCTTCCCTGCCCCACCCCCTTCTCTGCCTACTTGTGATCTCTGTGAAATAAATAAATAAATTCTTTAAAAAAAAAATCAAAATCTCTAAACTCTTTTAAAAATAAATAAAGCCTCTGCCTTTGGCTCAGGTCATGATCTCAGGGTCCGGAGATCCAGCCCCCATTAGCTCTCAGCATCGGCTCTCTGCTCAGCTGGGAGCCTGCTTCCCTGCCCCACCCCCTTCTCTGCCTACTTGTGATCTCTGTGAAATAAATAAATAAATTCTTTAAAAAAAAAATCAAAATCTCTAAACTCTTTTAAAAATAAATAAA
>NW_019154112.1:5589927-5685510 GCF_002288905.1 Enhydra lutris kenyoni
TAAATAAATAAATATATATATATATATATATATTTTTTTTTTTTTTTTTTTTAAAGAAGACAACGGAGGTTGCTTTTGCAAAAGGTTGTTCGCCTCCCTGCCAACAATGGGTGAGGGTGTCCTTTCCCGGACACCCAGCAGCAAGACATGGCCATCGCAAGCAAGTGCTTGGCGATTTTAACAGGGGGGACCCCTTGAGGTATCTCCCTGTCACTTTAATTTGTACTTCCTTGACCCCTTAATGAACTTGAGCGCATTTTCATCTGCTTTGGGCTATTCGGCTTTGCTTTTCAGAGGAACTCCATCCTCCTGATACATCTTTATATGCTATTTAAGTGTAGAAATTCCCGTTTACCCAGAACAGCTGGCGAAGGAGGCACAAGGATGAATGGAATGATCTAGTTAGTAGAATGTGCCCTCATTTGTCACACCCAATTAGGAGCTTTCAAAAGATGAGACCATACGCAGATATTTGTAGTAATGGGACTGTGACAAATAGGAGAAACCTGTAGAGAATGAAAAGTGAGTGGGCACTAGGGGCCCTTACTAGCTGTGTGCTACTGGGTAGTCACCTAACTTCTCTGAGTCTCAGTTTGTTCACCTGTGAAACAGGGATAATGATGATAGTGCTGTTGACATCTTTACGGTTGTTGGAAGCATGGCAGTAATTCATGTAAAGAAGCTGGGCATAGCTGATGGTCAGTAAATGCTGGTTAGTTGTGAAAAGCATGGTTTAGACTCTCCTCTGGTTTTGTTTTGAAGTAGGCTCTGCACCCAACATGGAGCCCAACGGGGGCTTGAACTCACGACTGTGTAAGATCAGGACCTGAGCTGAGATCAAGAGTCGGAGGCTTACCCGACCAAGCAAGCCACCTACACGCCCCTCCTCTGGTGTTGAGATAGGCCTGTCAGAAGCCTAGAGTTAGCCTGAATGTCAGTCGACACTGCATAGCCCTGGGTAAAATGAATTCTTCAAGTGTCCTGTGGCCCCAGGGATCAGACTCACATAAACTAGGGTTTTGTAACCTCGGCACTATTCACATTTTGAGTAGGATAACTCTTTGTTGTGGGAGGCTTTCCTGTGCTTTGTAGGATATTTAGCAATATCTCTGGCCTTTACCCACCAAATGTCAATTGCACACCCCACGTCCCTAGTCATAACAATCAAAAATGTTCCCAGACCTGGCCAAATGTCCCCTAAAGGACAAAATTGTCTGTGATTGAGAACCACCAATCTAAATCCTCACCCCCATCTGCTGGGAGAAACTTCTTGAGGCTTTATACAGCAAGGGGAGAAACCCCTCCCTTGTTTCTGCTCCCTCTCCACCAGGCAGCCCTCCACGCTTCAGCTCCCAGAGTGTCTAAATGGTCTAGACGGCAGCCAGGTCTGAGCAGGGCACATCTGGGTGGGAGGGGTGGTGGTGCAGTGGGCTAGCTTTCCTATGGATGTCCTTAAACTTCTCAGCCTGGGCACAGGAGAGAAACAGGCATACTGCATTCAACAGGTGCCCTCCACAGCTGCCCCCAGGTAGGAGCTGCGGTGTCCTACAGACCGACTGGGAAGCCCAGTGAGCCCCGATGATGTCACAGACGACAGACAAACCACAGACAAACCCTGGTCTGTAAGTTTTTTCTTTTACAAGACACTCTTCCTTCTCTTCCTTCCATCCCCACCCCCCCACCCCTGTGCTATAGATCTGACCCAGGCTAAGCCATAGAGTTTCAACCAGAGCCACAGTTTTCATTCCAGCCTCTCTGTGGCTGACCTGAGAATCTAGATATTCAGCCCGGTGTCACATATGTTCCACTCCTGTTTCAAATAGGATGTTCCATCCTCACTGCAAACTCTTCATGGCCCCAGACACAGTTCCTTATCTTTCCTGATGCTTCCATGCAAGTCAACACATCCTTACTGAGTACTGTAGCAAAGAGTGCTAGTTGCTTCCCGATGTCAGTTCTTCCCTTCTTCAGTAGTAATAGAGTCCTGGACAATACACACAAACAAAACAAAACAAAACAAAACTGCATTTCCAGGCCTCCCTGGCAGCTTAGGGTGGCCATGTGACTAAGTTTTGGTCAAAAAGGCTCAAGCAGAGGGTGACAGAGGACTTCCAGGTGAGTGCCTTAAAAGGGCAGGAGTACGTATACCCTTTTTGTCCTTTTGTCCTTCCTCCCTCTCTCTTCCTGGAATTTGGATGAAATGAGTGGAACTCCGGCAGCCATTTTGGGCCACGAGGAGAATTTGAGGATGACAGAGCAGGAAGGCAGGAGGATCCCAGTGACTGTGGAGCTACTCTACCTGTCTTGCAGCTATAGACTTTTTTGTGAAAGAAGAAAGCCCTTTGTGTTTTAGATTTGTTATCAACAAACTGAAATCGGTGGCCTACTGCCCCTCCCCAGTCCATGCTTCTGTCTCGGCCATTCTCCAACGTTCCCTGTGAGCAGGTTGTGATGAATTCATCTTCTTTCTCTAGCGGGTCCTCCACCATGACCTGTCAATTTTCTGCACTAAGCACTAAGCACCTCTTGTACCCAACTGTCTTTTCCTCTTCATCATTCTCCACTTGGTGAGAGTAGGCAGGATTCAGAGATATGTGGGACAAGTAGCTGGGATGCCCAGCTAGGCAGGAAGACATCACAAGGGGCAGGTGGGGAGTGGGTGGTGATAATAGTCATTTGATCAGTTAGGACTCTTTACCCTGTGTGATCAGGGCTGGAACAGTGCCTGACACTTAGTAAGCAATCAAGAAAAAAAAAAAAAAAACCTGGGAGATTGGCTGACAAATTAACTTGATATACACACATGTACATGCATAGATATGGCCTCCATTTTTGTCATTTATGAGCACACACATTACCTTTCTTTCTGGGGACACCAGGTTACAGAGAAAACCCTCAAGAGTTTACTGTTGACTTGAGCCATGTCACTTGTAAGGACAAAATATGTATGCGGTCAACTTGCAACCCAGGCCTGCTACTAGAAATAAACCAGCCCCTTGTTGAAATCACACAGGAAAACTGAAGAGAGGTGGGGGTACGGGTGGCAGGAAAAATGCCTGAGATCTTACATAGCTTGTGCAAACAGAATGACGGGACTGGGCAGCCCTGGGAGTCTAGGAATTAATAGCCCCACCGAGGCTCCGGGGCTCCAGAGATGGAGCTATTTAAAGCCAAGAAATGTCATTTCCACCCACAGAGGCTACCCCAGTTGCATTATCTGGACGCTCTTCAGCCCCGGTGTTCTGGCAGCCTCCGTGGCCTGACCTCCCAGTTGGCGGGACAACGGGGCTTACAGCCAACCTGTCGTCACTGCTCTGTGGGCGGGGGTGGGGGTGGGGGCTGACCTTAGCCTCTCCAGGATCCTCCTCCTCCTCTCTGCTCAGGCCTGGCGACAGCTGAGTGGAGACTCAGGGCCTGGTCCACACCTCAGCACAGAGGCTGCTGCCTACTCGGAGAGACCAGCCAGCCCAGTAGGGTGGGTCTAGGCCCAGGGTGGGGGAGATGGGGTCTGGAGACTTTTGTCCATCAGAGTAGTAATAGAGTAGTAATAGAGTCTTGTCTTGCTCTGTGAGCACAGGCCATTTGCTTACCCTCTCTGGGCCCCCATTGGACTGGGAAATGAAAGAATCTTCCTCTCCTTTCCCTGTTTCTGGGGGAAGCCACAGGAGATCAGGGCAGGGGAAGTCTCTTGACGCTTTGAGAAGAAAAGCACCATAGAAACCCAGGTATTAACCTGCAGATCCCTTTCTCCTCTCCTCCAGTCAAGGTAATCCAGGAACACTTCCTCCAGAGAAAAGAAGGCAGGAGGCTCGTGTTTGAAATGTTAGTGGGCGTCAGACAGTCATCCAGCCCAAGCTCCCAAGAGCCCAGGTTCACGTTCTTGCCAGGCACATAAGGTGAGAACTTCATATCCTGTCTGCTCTGATCTCCCGTATCTGCTCTGGCTGGTGTTCCTGCAGCCTAGGGGAGGAGGGGGACTCAGAAGCCTGGAGAATGTTCCAAGCCAGATCTGCCCCACAGGTGTCTGATGTCCAGCGATGGCTAGGCTTGCTTCTCAAAGCTGAGGCCTGGTGAGTGCAAAGCACAGTGGATTTCTAAGGAAGGTGTAGTGGAATCCCAGGCACACTCCCGCTTTAAGTCTCCCCGAATTCATGGCGGAGCTTGCCCATTGCCACCACTCAGAGGATAAGGGGGAGCTTGAAAATCGCCTTTGTTGTTGTTGGTTTTGTTGGAAGGTAACCTACGGAAATGAAGACTTGTAGGTCCTTCTTCTCTCCTGTGCCCCCTTCTCTTAACAAATCTTGGCATTTCTCTCATTTCATTTTTTAATTGGAATATTCTAAGCACACTAAAAGGTATGTAGTGGTCAGAACATGCTAGATTATGCAGCAGTACCAAACAAGCCTGGTATCTTAGTGGGCTTAACACACTTCCACTTCTGCTACATGTCCTTGAAGGATGAACAGGGGGTTCTGCTCAGGAAATCACTCAGGGGGCGCCTGGGTGGCTCAGTTGGTTCAACAACTGCCTTCAGCTCAGGTCATAATCCCAGAGTCCCAGGATCGAGCCCCACATTCGGCTCCCTGCCCAGTGGGGAGTCTGTTTCTCCCTCTGACCCTTTCCCCTCTCATGCTTTCTCTCTCTCAAATAAATAAGTAAATCTCTTAAAAAAAAAAAAGGAGGAGGAGGAGAGGAAGAAGAGGAGGAAATCACTCAGGGCCCAAACCTGATAAGACAACCACCGCCTCAAACATTGTCAGAAGCAAAAGAGAGATCCGGAGGGTCTCAAAAGGCAATTTCAAGCTCTTGCTCACAGTCGTTGGCAGAACTAGTCACAGGGCTTCCCCCAACCACAGAGAACCAGGAAGTACAACTCTTCTAATGCTTAGAGGGGAAAGGGACCACAAATGTCTGGGGAACAATAATAATAATGACCACAGAATAAAGAATGACATCACCAACACCATGGACCCATGCCACCCAACCTCACAAGCATCCCTTCACCAATACTGGTGAGACCCTCTGTGCACCTGACTCAAGTACACCTTTCTCTGCTCCCTGCTCCACTGAGGCCACCATTCTCCCAAACCTGATGTTTATCATTCTTTATATTTTACTGTATATTGTTTGTATCAATATCTAGTACCTCTTTACGTATGCAGTGAAAATATACATGTACACGTATTACATATACCCTTTGCAGAGGGGTGAACTGGGTCTTGAGCCGCTACTCAGCCTGTCCTGGGGCCCAATATATTAGGTCTAATATAGCGTATGTTTTGCCCTTAAAGATCATATAAGTGGTGTCATACTGTATATACCCATCAGCAACTTTCTTTTTTGATCTGCTCGATATTTTTGAGAATCATCCACATCGATGAGTGAAGCTGTGATTGATTGTGTGACAATGTCCACTGTGGATGGGCATCTAGGTCACCTATAACATTTCGTGATTACATATCGCCATGCTCTGAGCATTCTTATACAGCTGCAGAATGAAGACTAGGAAGGGCATCTTTCACTTGGCGAGAGATTGCCAAATAACTCTCCCACATGGCTGGACCAAGCCACTCCCTGTTGGTCGTACAGAAGCCTCTGGTCTCTCTCCATCAGCCCCTGGTACTGTCTGATGAGACAGAGCATCTCCCCCATAGTTTTCACAAACTTGAACTCATCCATCACTCCATAAATGTTTATCAAACACCAGCCATGTGCTTCTGGTGCACAACCAGAAGCTGAGAATAATGAAGAGAGACAGGACTGTCCCCCGTCTTCTGTGAGCTTGCAGTCTGGTAGGGAAGACAGATTCATTTATTTGGGAATCATTAGAATAGACTGGAGAACATAAATGGGCCAATTAAAATTATCCCACTCTGCTACCTCCAGGTTCGGGACACCCTCCTGAGTTCAGGGAGAAGCTACCCACTTGGGCAGAAGGACAGGGCTCAGCATCCAAGGGGCCCAGACACCTTGAGCCATAGCTCAGGCAAGAGGGTTAGAACCTTGTCCCAGGTGGTAATCCATCAGGCAAGAAGACCACTGCCACAATGGCTTCTGGAACAGAGTAGCTAGGTAGCTTAGAGCAACACCCACGGTCTGATAAATCTACCTTGGGTCTAGGGTCCTCTGCATTCAGGGCTTCAGGGAGGGGCCTTCAACTCTCCAGATCAGTGATGGGCAATACGGGGCAGGGAGCTGGATGGATTATGAGGGAACTGTAATCCCAGCAGTCTGAGGGATGGCAATGGTCCTAGGAAAGCAATCCTATGAGACAGGTAGGGTGGGGAATCAAGGGTGTCTGCTTGATTTGGCCCTGAACCGATGGGTAGGAGCCTCAGGTTGGAGGCAAGTCCAGATGAATGCAGAGTCATTTCTGCCATGTTGTTTGAGGAACCTTCGCAAGTTGATCATTGAGTTTAGAACCGAAGATGGCTCTTGACTATAGTAGCTCTAGGTACTATAGTACTTCAGTAAATCACTCAGTAAATCAATCTGCTAAATGTATGTGAATCCAGGTATGAGCAGGACATGACTCTAGATTCTGCATGGCATATAAAAACATTTTTTAAAAACCACCTTCGGGGTGCCTGGGTGGTTCAGTGGGTTAAAGCCTCTGCCTTCGACTCAGGTCATGGTCCCAGGGTCCTGGGATTGAGCCCCACATTGGGCTCTCTGCTCAACGGGTAGCCTGCTTCCCTTCCTCTCTCTCTCTGCCTGCCTCTCTGCCTACTTGTGATCTCTGTCTGTCAAATGAATAAATAAAATCTTCAGAAAAAATAATAAAAATAAAAAATAAAAACCACCTTCATCAGAGGATAATTCACGTACAATAAAATGCAACCATTTTAAGTATACAGTTTGATGAGTGTCAATCAATGCATACATTGGTACAAGTGCCACCATAAGCGAGATACAGAGCACTGATAAGAATCCCTTAAGATCCCTGTCATTTTCCTCAAGGAGTCATTCACTTGCCACAAGATTCAGACACTTAAGAAAGATAGTGAAGTACATAAGGCAGCAAAGCACTCAGGTCTAGTAACTGGCGCAAATAAAACGGGGTTGGGCACTGAAGGGACGCATCTGGTCCTAATGCAAATACACTTGGGGCTGCGGGCTCTCCATCACCCACAGAGGGTCAGGGGAGGCGTGGGCTGGGCGACACAAGCCTTGCTTTCCCCCAAATATCTCAGCAGCCTGCAATGCCACCATGAGTCCCCCCCTTTGGTTTAAAACATTTGGTATTCCCTCTGGAATACCTATCTTAAAATGCACAGGGGCGCCTGGGTGGCCCAGCGGGTTAAGCCTCTGGGTTCGGCTCGGGTCATGATCTCAGGGTCCTGGAATCAAGCCCCGCATCGGGCTCTCTGCTCTGTGGGGAGCCTGCTTCACCCCCCCTCTCTCTGCTTGCCTCTCTGCCTACTTGTGATCTCTCTCTCCCTGTCAAATAAATAAATAAAATCTTTAAATAAATAAATAAAATGCACAGAAATGGGGTGCCTGGGTGGCTTGGTTGGTTAAGCCTCTTACTTGTGATTTTGGCTCAGGTTATGATCTCAGGCGGGTCCTGAGATGCAACCCCGCAACGAACTCTGCACTCAGCAGGAGTCTGCTTTAGATTCTCCCTCTGCCCCCTCCCCACAGGCGCTTTTCTCTCTCTGTCTCCCAAATAAATAAATCTTTTTTTTTTTTATTAAGAATGCACAGAAATGACCTGACAGTCTTTGAAATTTGGAGAAAGCCAGACGTCCACTAACACACAGAATCAGTTGTCAGATTTGCCATCTACCCCTCAGGAGAGGGGAGGGCTGCTCGGGACAAATGGGGACATAGACAAAGCAGCTGCTCAGTGTCCTCTAATCCTTTTCCTTTCTTTTCCTTCCCTTTCCTTTCTTTTCTTTCCTTTTTTCCCTTTCCTTTCCTCCCCCTTCCATTCCTTTCTTCCTTCCTCCCTCCCTTCCTTCCTTCCCCTAATGAGAGACTGGGTCCTTTCTTTAAGACATCTCAAATAACCACATGGTGGCAGGCCCATCTGAAAGCTGTGGCATTCACTTTGATCCAGAAAGAGGGGAAATGATGTTAGGAGAATGAGTCCAACGGGGCTTTGTGGAGATGCTCCACATGGTGGGTGGGAGAGAATACTTGAAGTCCACAGTCATTGGGGACTGGGACAATGGAGGTTAGGGCAATAGGTGTTTCCCTCTGGAAGAGAAAAGACTGCAGGGGTAGGAGATTGTCACTTTCAAATATCTGAAGGGTGGCTGTGAGGCAAAAGGGCTGGAATAGATTTATGTGGTCTAGCTACGAGGCCAGTGGGGAAAGCCAAATGCGGCAGGTATTAGCTCAATATGAGGAAGAATTTTCTTTCTTTCTTTCTTTCTTTTTTTAAGATTTTATTTATTTGGCAGAGAGAAACACAGGGAGAGAAGAAACACAAGCAGAGGGAATGGGAGAAGGAGAAGCAGGCTTCCCACTGAGCAAGGAACCTGATGCGGGGCTCAAACCCAGGACCCTGGGATCATGACCTGAGCCAAAGGCAGCCGCTTAACAACTGAGCCACCCAGGCGCCCTGAGGAAGAATTTTCTTAAGGTCAGAGCTTAAGGAGAAGAGGGAAGTGTTTGCAAGACAAGTAGTGAGATCTCCGTCATGAGAGATATGTAAGCTGAAGCCAGGCACTTTTCGGCAGGAATTCAAGTTCTTTTTTTTTTTTTTTTTAATTTATTTGACAGAGATCACAAGTAGGCAGAAAGGCAGGCAGAGAGAGACGGAGGAAGCAGGCTCCCTGCTGAGCAGAGAGCCCAATGCCAGGCTCGATCCCAGGACCCTGGGATCATGACCTGAGCCGAAGGCAGAGGCTTTAACCCACTGAGCCACCGAGGCGCCTCAGGAATTCAAGTTCTGAGTGGGTCATTGGATTAGTCTCTTCTATCACTGAGATTCTCCAAACTGGCCCACAGCCAGCCCTTGGGAAGCCCCAGTCAGACAAATATTAATGTAGCTACTGCGTGGTAGAAGGCATGATGGGGGAGGAACGACGAACAAAAGCTCTCACCTCTGTCCGCCATGCCACAGAGGCAGGGTGTGCTTGGAATCACCAAAGGGATAGAAGTTCAGAAGCAGGAGATCCTGACAGGGCTTCGAGTGGGGGCAGAGAGGGCCGCCAGGCCGCCCTAAGAGGTGCTTCAGAATCCAGACAGGCAGAAAGAAAGGGGAGGAAAGGTGTGGGCACCGGCCAAGGAGATGGAACCACAGGAGCCGAGCAGGCTGGAGCCCGGGAATGAAGGAATGAGAGCTGGGGGAGCCTGAGCAGAGGAGGCTGAGAGAAGACGCGGGAAACAGGCCCAGGAAGGCCCAGGAGCCGTGGGCGGCCCGCAGAGGAGAGGCATGTGGCCTGGATCCACGGTGCCCATTTGGGGTGCACGGGGTGCGGTGGGGGACAGATTTCTCCCCGACGTCCAAGCAGGCCACAGACCACCAGGCATGGTGCCCCAGGAATGCCTCTTACCCCCTCCCACAGCCCCACCATGGCCTCCGGCCCCCTCAGGGCAGTAAGCACCGGGGAAAGACGGGAAAACCCACAAAAATCTTCCAAATAAGACAAATATGTGGTGCAGACAAAAGCCGTGCTGGGTGGGATGAGGTTTCGGTTGCTCCTCACTGGGGCGGACCCGTCAAAAGTGGCTTGTGGCCGCAGAAAAATGCGTCATCTCCCCCTCTCAGCAGCGTACATTGTCTCAGCTACCCCCCTACAGAGCCCACGCTGGAGGTTCTGCAGTGAGGGACTAGGAGGTCAGTCACTGGCCTCAAGGTCACCCACATGGTCCTGTCCGCTCCCCAGCAGGGGCTCCAGGGGGTTGGGGGGCTGCCTCATGATTGCCGTTGCGGGCCTGCCTGTGTGTGGTGAGTGTATAGAGCAGTGCTGGGCTGTGTGGGAGGATGGCCTGTGCAGCCCTCTCCCCCCAACCCACCCCCTGCAAAAGTTGCCTCATGAGACTTTGAAGGGTGGGGGTCAAGTAGTGTTTCAGATGGAAGAGGCAGCAGCCACCGGAAGTGCCCCAGGGGGACAGGGGGTGCAGGGGGGTGATGGGAGGTGGTGGGGAGAGGCTCTCCCCAGACTTCTGTCCCCCAGTTCCATCCCCACCCCCACACCCCTGCAGGCTCCCAGGTCCCTGGGGTTTGCGTTCCATTTCTGCTCCAGTTCCATGGTTGTTAATGGCCATTGTTCCATGGAGAAAGACAAAAATGTTTTCAGTTTAGAGGCATTGTCTCGGACTTTCTCTCCGTGGGCCAAGGGCCTGGGATGGGAGGCCTCCCCTTGGCAGGGTGGCCCCAGGCAAGGAGGAGTCCCATTTGATGTGGGAGGGGCGGCTGGCGTGAGGAGATGAGTGGACTCTTCTGTCTGTCTGTTTGCCTGTCTGTGGTGGGTGTCCAAGGAGGAAGCCCTGAGAGGGTCCAGCATGGACAAGAGAGCTTCTCCCTTAACCTAGCTTTGGTTTTGTCTTGCCTTCTGACCCCTGCCAGCCCCCAGACCCATCCTAGCTACTTTATTTATTTATTTTTAAAGATTTTATTTATTTGACAGAGAGAGAGTAGGCAGAGAGGCAGGCAGAGAGAGAGGAGGAAGCAGGCTCCCTGCTGAGCAGAGAGCCCCATGCGGGGCTCCATCCCAGGACCCTGGGATCATGACCCGAGCCAAAGGCAGAGGCTTCAACCCACTGAGCCACCCAGGCACCCCCCATCCTAGCTACTTTAGCTCCTGCCTACTACTTAGGCTCCCCCACTGTGAATGAGCAAGAAACTTCCTCTCTCTGGGCTTCATTTCATCTTCTGTAATATAAGAAGTTTCCAAGACTCTTCCTGGTTCTAAGCTTTGGCAATGACAACTCAGTGGCCTTGCCTTCACATCAAGACTCCAGTGGTCAGAGCTGGCCTAGATTTTTGGCTGAGTTGAGAGCTACTTGAGCAGTGGGCTTTGAAAGTAAGGTACCTGCCCCTGCCACCTTCGATATTTAAAAATTTATTTTGCAGTCTGGAGTTCCACCATTAGAGATTCACTCCTTTGGAGTCTACTTCAAAAGCCGTTTGTGATAAAATGGAGAGGAGGTAACACCTTTTAACACTAAGGATTCTCTTTTGTTTATATATTTCCCTTCACAGTGTTGAAATCATTTTCAGATATACCATGTCATTTGGGACACAACAGCTCAGCAATTAGTTGACCACTGGTTGGTTAAGACCCCGGGAAGTTGTAACTCAAGATAAGAACCTAGACACAGGTGATCTCCTCCTAGGAATGACCTGCATTTTAACAGAGGAACGTCCTGAGGGTAAGTATAATCACAAAGGCATGCCTGTCTGGTGGCAGAAATTTCAAGCCCAGCAATTTCCGGCAGGAGACACTATCTACTCTGGCTGGGAATGAGGCTGCAACCCCAGAGGGACCTGTGGGTGTGGGTCTGCTCGGCCACACCCCTGCCCACTATTGTCAAATCAAGTAACCAGCCCTCAAGGATTCCCCAGACCCCCTATGAGGGTGGATCTGCTTGGGCAGGTGTCTGGATTCATGGGAAACATCCAGAGAACAATAAATAATAACTTGAAAAACAGAGTCAGGGAGTGTGTAAGGGCAGAGCAGGGGTACAGGAGAGCAGAAATCAGGGAGGGCTGGGGCGGGGTGAGAGTTAGTGCAGATCCTGGAAGGCTAGAGAAGGTAAGTGTGGGAAGAAGGGGGTGGAGGCAGTGGTGGTCTTCTCTAAGAAGGGCTACCTGGGCACAAAATCTTGTTTGAAACTGGCCAGTCGTAATTAGAGACCAACCTTGAAACAGATTCAGTGTCCACAAGAAAAAAGAACAATCACTGATCGGGGCCCCTAGATCGCAGATGGTTTCTGCACATTGTCTCACTTGAATCTTGAACTAGTCTAGATTTTATCACCCACAGTTTTACAGAGAAGCAAGCTGAGGTTCAAAGAGAGTGTGGAGGCTGCCTGAAGTCATACAGCTTGGTCAACGGCAGATCTGGGAGTCAAACCGGAGTCAGTCCGGGCTCCAAAGCCTGCCTTCTAACCACTGCTGCAAAGATGACATCCATTCTGTAACGCAGCCTCCTCTTCCCCGGCAAGGGCATTCTTGAGGCACAGACAGCATCCTTGCTATTTCCTGCACAGGCTTGTTCTTTTTTTTTGAGGCGGGGGGAGGTCAGTAAGCGAGTTGGGGAGAGGCAGAGGGAGAGGGAGAGCGAATTCTAAGCGGGCTCCACGCCCAGCACAGAGGCTGACACGGGCCTCCACCTCACGACACTGAGATCACGACTGGAGCTAGAATCCAAAGTCAGATGCTCAACCAACTGAGCCACCCAGGTGCCCCCTGCCCAGGACATTCTTGACCTGTGCAACAGGCAGTGATGGGGTTCCTCTCCAGCCCTGGCTCAGAGATGACAGCAAGAGGAAGAAAACGTCTCTAATACCCCAGGGTTCAGCAAACTTGTCTGAAAATATTTTCGTCTTTGTGGGCTATATGGCTCTGGGGAAAGCAGCCATCAACATTATATAAATGAATGGGCACGGCCAGGTTCCAGTAAAACTTGATTTACACACATATCTAATTCATACATTTATCCGTTCAAGCAGCAATTCATCTGAGTGCTGACCCATTCAAAATATTTGGGGGGAGCACCTTCCATGTATCAGACACTATTCTAGGTGATGGAAATGCCATCAACCAGATAACCCCCCACCCCTCGGAGCTCACGTTCTTTACTTGTCCCCTCCTTGGTGACCAGTTCGATGTGTTTAATTGAGTAGAATCTCTACTGATCACAATGTAGGGAGATTAGGATTTCTTCGATGTGTTTTTAACCCAGAGGAAAAAGGCAAGTCACATTTGAAGGTGAAAGGCCGCCCAGGACAGTGGGTAAGTATAGATTCTACAACCAAATTGCTTCTGCCACACACTGGGAGTATGCCCTCACACAAGTCCTATCACCCCTTTGTACCTCAGTTTCCTCACCTCTACAAAGGGGATGACAATATCAGCACCTGATTCCCAAGTCCTCTCAAGCAGACTGTCTTGAGAGTCAACTGAGTGAAAATTTATAAAACATCTACAAGAATGCTGGACTCATGGGAAACACATTATAAGCTTCTGTTACATAAAGGAGATGTCCAAGAGAAAGAAAAAAACAAATGGAGGGGCACCTGAGTGGCTCAGTCAGTTGGGTGTCTGACTCTTGGTTTCAGCTTGGGTCATGGTCTCGGGGCTATGGGGTCGAGCCCCAAGTTGGACTCTGTGCTCAGCGTGGAGTTGACTCAAAACTCTCTCTCTCTCTGCCCCTCTTCCATTCTCTAAAAATAAATAAAATCTTTAAAAAAGAGAAAAAACAGGAATTAGATCACGAGACAGATAATTCCAACTTCATCAGAGCCCTGTGCTGGACAAACACTTTCAAGTTCCTTTGCTCCTATCTCCTCATTTTAAAGACAATATAGATAACGACATAGACTCTCACTGCTTCTTTCACTCAGGTGGAGTGAGTCCAAATGAAAGGTTCCAGATGAACGGAAAAAAAAAAACAACAACAACATGTTATTTAAAAACCAGGGCCAGGGCCAGGGCCAGGTACATAGTTCGCTGGTGGGCACCATCAGTTGGAGGAGGTGAGATTTGTGCAGATGGGCCAGTTAATTAACAAGACAAGCATAGGGGACCAAGGAGCACCCATTAGGTGGTGAGCGTGCCGAGAGTCTGTGGCTCTTGCTGGTTGCAGAGGAGTGAGAGGTGAGAGAGCACAGGCAGGCTGGGTCCAATTCTGGAGGGCTTCGAATACTGGGTTGTTTAGACTTTCCTCTCAGGAGCAAAGGTTACACTAATGTTCTCCCCACTTTGGGATACCATGACAGGTGACACTCATGTCTGAGGCTTACCTCCATGAGCATACACCAGAGTAGACTGTAGCAGAGGGAAACCAGGCTTCCAGTTCCAAGGAACTATCTGTGAAAGAGTTCATATCTCCAAGTACAACAGATAAGGAGTCCCACCCGAGCCCACCATTTTAATGGTAATTGCTTCTTTTCACATATTGTGGACAGAGAAAATGATTGGTGTGATATGTTGTGTTATGGGGGTCTTGGGAATTTGTTGAGGGTTTTTTTGGGTGTGAATACTTCAAATGTATTTGGAACAAAACGTGTTTTCAGTTTGGAGGGTATAATGTGCATTGGTTAAAACTTGTTCATTGGGTCACTCAAATTCTCCATTATTCTCAGGATGACTTTTGTCTACTTTTGGAGATAGACTTTTGTCTATCTTTTGGAGATTTCTGACCCTTATCCATGGCCAGAAATTTGTTCATTTTTCCTTGGTTTCTGTCAGTGTTTACTTTATGTATTTTGAAACTAGATTAAGAATCTTAGGAATTACATATTTTTTGTAAGATTATGACTTCTATCTGTATATCTTCTTTGTTTCTTTTAGTGCTTTTTGCCTTGGTATATTTCCCCCATCTGTTCATATTCAAAATGTTCTTGTCATTTGGTATCAAATACATCTGTGTGAACAGCATAGAGTAGGCTTTTTGCCTTTCATAGAGGAATTTTTCTCTTTTTTCATGTACTATCTCCATGATTTTTTTAGACTTAACCTGTCATTTTATTTTATGTTTCCTGTTTAGTTTGCTTTCTTATTTATTTTTTTTTCTGGCTTTTTTTAAGATTACCTTTTCTCCCCCACCCCACCTCCTGCCTTTTAATTCACTCTAAGTATTTGGAAGATGATTTTCCAATTCTCCATCTCTTGTTGGTTACTCTTAAACTTGAACCCATATATTCTTTAACTTATGCTTTCCTATCAATGTCTATAGCTAATCAGGAACTCTGTCTCCTTTAGCACGCTTAAGTGTTCCTCCTTCTCCTCCATTTGTCACCTTCCAAGTTGAGATCATCTGAGTAGATTACAGTTCCATATTGTTGTTTTTATTTTCACTTATTTATTTTTTAAGTAAGCTATACACCCAACATGGTGCTTGAACTCACGACCCCGAGATCAAGAGTTGAATGTTCCACCAACTGAGTTAACCAGCCACCCCCATATTGTTGTTTTTAAAATGCTTACATTGTGCCTCAATAGTTAGTCAGAGTTCACTAAAAGTTTTACTAGTTTCTTTGTTCACCGTAGTTTCATCATCCCACGTCTTCCTCTTTCTTGAATTCACTATTTTCTTAAACTGAAGCACCTCCTCTAGGAATTCTTTCAAGTTATCTGAGGGTGGCAAACTTTCTTCTTGTAAAAGAAAAAAATGTCTTAATTATCCCCTTCCTACATGAATACTTCATTTCCCTTTGGAACTTTGCAGATAGTGTTCCATTCTTTTAACAACCAGCCTGATGCCAATTTAATATTACTTTATTGGTGACCTGCTTTTTCTCTCTGGAAGTTTCTAGGCTTTTTTTTCTTCATCATTGTTGTTCTGAAATTTCACTGTAATAAGTCTCAGTGTGGGTCTTCTTTTCCTGGGAACATTCTGTCTAACGATTAATTTCTTTCTTCAACAACTGGGAACTTTTCTTTTATTAGTTCTTTAATTATTTTCTCTCATCTATTCTCTGGAGTTCTATCTTTTTGCAATGCTTATTAGACAGATGTCTCTTACCTTTTTCTCTCAGACTTTCCATCTTTTTTTCCATTTCACTGTGTTTTAGGAGACTTCTTCAGCTCAGCTTCCCCTAATAACTAAACCATTAAATTCAACTCGGACCATTTACTGAGTTTCAAAATCTGATTATCAATTTTTAAGTTTCTAAGACCATTGGTTGATTTTTTTAAAAGATTTTATTTTTAAGTAATCTCTATACCCAACACAGTGCTCGAACATACAACCCCAAGATAAAGAGTTGCAGGCTCCTCCAACTGAGCCAACCAGATGGCCCTACTGGTTGATTTTTATTTTATTATTTTTTAAAAGTGTTTGGTTATTTATTTGAGAGAGAGTGAAAGCAAGAGAGGAGGAGAGGGAGAAGGAGAAGTAGAATCTCAGCTGAGCTGAGAGCTGGATGCGGGGCTCGATCCCGAGACCCTGAGATAATGACCTGAGCTGAAGGCAGACACTTAACCCACTGAGCCACCCAGGCACCCCTACTGGTTGATTTTTAAGATGGATTTATTATTACTTGGCATCTCTTGAGGATAATAATCTTTCTTCAACTAAACTGACTTGTGTTGTTATTTGTTCTATTATCTCAATTTCTTCGGGTATTTCCTCTTCTATATGTTAAGTTTAGAGCTAGGCTATCCAATACAGTAGCTACTTGCTATTTAAATTTAAATTATTAGGGGCACCTGGCTGGCTCAGTCCATGGAGAGTGCAATTCTTGATCTCAAGGTTGGGCGTTTGAGTCCCACATCGGGCGTAGAGATTACTTAAAACCAACATCTTTTAAAACAAATTTTAAATTATTAAAACAAAATACAATTAAAAATTCAGTTCCTGGGGCGCCTGGGTGGCTCAGTGGGTTAAGCCGCTGCCTTCGGCTCAGGTCATGATCTCAGGGTCCTGGGATCGAGTCCCGCATCAGGCTCTCTGCTTGGCGGGGAGTCTGCTTCCCTCCCTCTCTCTGCCTGCCTCTCTGTCTGCTTGTGATCTCTCTCTGTCAAATAAATAAATAAAATCTTAAAAAAAAAACTATTAAAAAAAAAATTCAGTTCCTTAGTTGCAAGAGCCTCATCTGGATGGCTCAATAAGCACAAGTGGTGTGTAGCTACATGTGGGACAGCTCTGCTGCAGAACATGGCCATCGTCCCAGAAAGTTCTATTGGACCGTACTGGCTTAGAGTTTCTCCAAACCATATTTCTATTTTTCCTTAACTCTTTTGTGATTCTTGATGTTCTGCTCATCATTGTGTTTGAGGACATCTACTTGCCAGCTTTGTGTTCACTGCAGCCTATCGCTGCTTTATCGAGGGTGAGTGGGAGACAGCGGCCTCTGACAGCTTTTCTCCCAGATGACGCCTCCCTATTTCTGTCTCAGAGTGTCAGAAGCTACTTGGAGCATTGCTCTGCCTCTCCAGCCCCAGCATCTTGGGGCAAATCCACAACTGCCAACTGGTCATGAGGCAGCAGGCAACATTCCTGGGACCTCCTCTGGTTATTCTCAGTCTGCTGTCTCAGGCTTGGAGCCCTCAAACCATTCTTCCCTCCACCGCAGCCTTTTCCTTTGTATGTCTTAGCTGTGGTTCCCTCCAGTTTGATTTCTTTTGGAACTTTGATGCTATTTGTTCTTTCTCTTTCAGGGATCCAACACTTCTTTTCTTTGCCTTTTTTTTAGGTTTATTTATTTGAGAGAGAGCGAGAGCATGAGTGGGAGGGGCAGGAGAGGGAGAAAGAGAATCCCAAGCAGGCTTCACACTGAGCTCAGAGCCTGACTCTGGGCTCAATCCCATGACCCCAAGATCACGACCTGAGCTGAAACCAAGACTCGGACACCTAACCAACCGTGCCACCCAGACACCCCCTGGGCTCCAACATTTCTTATACGCTGATGGTTCTCTCTTGTTTTCTCACACTATATAGTTTTGTTTTGTTTTGTTTTCCTGGAGTTTTTCTGTCATTTAGTCACTGGGGCAGGAGAGAGGGCCTTCTGCCAGCGTGGCCCAAACTTCAACAACACTTTTGTGCTAGCATCGTTCTGCTTCTTTTAGACATGTTTCATAACTAACACTTCATTAAACCTGGTGATTCCCAAATTCAAACAGAGGCCTTAGAGTCACTGGGGAATCCACGGACCCCACTCCTGGGGGTTTTGAATGCACAGCCTGGTTTCGGAATCACTGGTCTACTTAGTGGGATGGGTAGCAAAGAGATTCAAATACTCAAGATAGGCCACCTACTTTGCAGGCTAGTTTGCGGCCGATGCCTAAATGCCAGGACCTTTAACCGCCAAATCAGTCAAATCACCACTTCCATAAGTGACTGGCACACTGGGTGGTGTGGAGATGGAGAGTCTAGGGGACCGCTTTCTCCTTGGACTGCGGGAGAGTGAGAAGTTGCAAAACGCACTGGGGATAACTCAAGGACAAGAGAGATACAATGAGCACAATTGAATGCAAGTGAAATGAATGATCGCTGCGGGCCTCTCTCCCTCCCACAGCGATATCAACTCTGCAAACCCCAAAGATCAAACTGGGGCCAGAAAATTCTCCCATCTAGAGTTTTTTTTTTTTAACTTTAATTACTATCCTACTGAGGGGCCCAACTCCAGCTTTGAGGAGATACATTTACTGGTTAGATTTGCAGTAATGATTATTATTGTTACTGTTAAGAAGAATACATTCATTGTCTCCAGTGAGCTCACAATGCTGCACAAACATGACCTCATTTCTCCTCTGAACGGGGCAGGTATTGTTAACTTTGTTTTCCAAAAGAAGGACACGGAGGTCCATTGCAGTCCAATGCCTTGAGCAAGGCCACACATCAAGAGAGGGAGGGAAGATGGAAGCAGGCCCCAGGCCTCTTCCGTTTGGGTCCCAGGGCTCTCTTCGCATGGGTGGTTCAGTGGTAGAATTCTCGCCTGCCCAGGGCTCTCTGCACTGGTGTAGGTTCACTTGTCTGGTCCGTGATTTGACTTTTCTTATAGCCACAAAGTGGGATCCAGGGGTCCGAGAGGATCAGAATAGTCAGAGTCACCAACAGGAGATCCCATGAGAGGGATCATGGGATCAGTCAAGTCGGGACTCCAGATTCCACCAGCAAACCTCTCTCTTGTCTGGTCCCCGATTCACAAGGCTCCATCCGGGCTGAGTTCTCTCCCCACTTCCTCAACAAGGGACTCAGGCATTTCACCCCTGAATCTCCTCAGACCAAGAACCATATTCACACGGGGCGCCTTCGATTCAGGTCATGATCCCAGGGTCGTGGGATCAAGCCCCAAATTGGGCTCTCTGCTCTGCGGGGAGCTTGCTTCCTCCTCTCTCTCTGCCTGCCTCTCTGCCTACTTGTGATCTCTGTCAAATAAATAAATAAAATCTTAAAAAAAAAAACCACATTCACACAACATTTATCCTTCTGCCCCATGAGGAGTTCCTGCTGCTGGCATGTCCCTCGGTTGGTGGCAGTATATCTGGGCCACTGTGCTTTCTCTGGGTCTTTGCCTCTGCCGTCCCCTCAGCCCTGTCCCAGAATACATTTTGCCCTCCCACTCTTCACCCTTCCTACCTAAGCTTCAAGCCTCAGCGTGCCTAAGAAACCTTTCCCTTGACCTTCCAGAAGAATCCTTCTCCCTCTCTAAACCCCTGCCACCCTTATTCATTCATTCCACCAATAATTACTCAGGACTTACTCTGTGGAGGCAGGCACTAGGGAAGATGATGGGGATTCAACAGTGAACAGTCAGACGAGGTTCTTGCTCTCACGGAGTTTACATTCTTACGGGGGAGACAGGAGAAACTAAACAATTCAGTAAGTCAAATATTTATGAGTTGTCCTAATTGTGTATGAACGTATCCCAAATCTGTGAGGTCTCCCCATCTTCCACTCTGTCCAAGAAAGAGCTCGCCTTGTCTAGGTATGTCAAGAAGCTTTATATGGCCAGTGGATGATGGCAGGCGAGAGTAGAGATGCTTGGGTGAGGCTGGAGAGGGAGGCAAGGCTAGCCTACAAGTGCCTTGAAGCCATGCCAAACCCCTGAATTTCACATTTAGATTCATGGGAAGATACTGCAAAATTTTCATCAAGGAGTGACATGATTTGATTTATACTTTATGACAGAGATTCTCAATAGGGCCGGGGTGGGGAAGGCCCAATGTTGCCCCCTGCTCGCAAGGGACATCTGACAACATCTGGAGACGGTATTTGGTTGTTGCAACTTGGCAAGGTGTGATGCTGGCATCTGGTGAATAATGGCCCGGAATTTCACTGAGCAACCCGCAGTGCGAGGGACAGCCCCCCACAAATATCCAGAGCGCTGTGGTTGTGCAGCCCTGCTTGAAGAGGACTCTGGCTGCCCGGTAAAGAACAGGCTCTCAGGCCCCACCAATCTGCCCAAGGAGCCCCTCTGCATTTAACTGGGCCTCCAGGTGACAACTGCCATCCATAAGCCACAAGCACGATCAGACTGGCTGATCGGGGGAGGGGCCCTTCTGGTATCACTGCGCATGGGCCACCCGCTCCGCAGGGGAGGCCAAGGGATCACAGGGACCGGCTCAAAAGGTGCCCTCTTCCTCCATGGTCACAAGCCAAGATCTTGTCATGACAGCTCCTGCCAGCTCAGTACTCTCCTCCTCTTTGACCTCTTGAATGCCAGGCCTGCACGGGGCCCCAGATGGCACTCGATGCCTGGCACTTTCCAGAGAGTTTATGGGTATTTACACCAGCAGGCAAGCCTATCATCACAGCCCGGCCACGTAAATCAACAGAGTGAAAGGGCTTTCCTCTTGCCCCAGCCCCCCAACTTGAGGTTGGTTTTAAGATTTAGGACAGACTCGATTGAGCTGTGGTGACAATGGGAGGTCCAGAGGAAATATCTCCCAAGGAGGAGGGGACCGGTGCCTCCTTGGGGGTGGGGTTGGCCAAATGGAGAGTAGGAGAGTTTGCCTTCTGTGCCCCAGTTATAAACTGTTCTTCTTCCACTTCTATGGGTTTTTGGTTTTATATTTATTTATTTGGAAGGGGGTGTTGCTTGTGTCATGGCAACTTTGAAGAGAGCTGTAGAAGACCCCTCTCTGGGAAAATGAACACTGGAGACAAAAGTTTATTTACAATTCAGGAGATCCTCAGATCCCCTTGAAGCCTATCCATGACCTTGGGAAATAATTTACACTAACATGTCAATGACTAACAAGGTTCTGTATTTCCATCTGAATGGGGAATAAAGCCCTTAAGCCAAAGGAACTGGACTTCTTCTCCATCAGTGGGCTGAGACACAAGCCAAAGGGGAAGGGAAAGCATCTCCTACCTTCTCAAGTCTCCCCATATCGCTGCTGTACCTACATATAAAGCTGGGTTTGGAAGTGGGGAAGCAAAGGAGAGGGCAAAGGCAACAAGGGCTGTTTCTAGGCTAATTTGGAATCAAAAGACCACCTGAGACTTGACCCAAGGGGGGCTTGTTGGGGCCACAGTACCAGATACTGCTGGTCAGCCCAGAGCATCTGATCTCGTTAATGGGCCAATAAAAATTAGGGGGACAAAGGCCGAGCCCTGGCAGCTCAAATCAGTCTCCTCAGCAAGAGGGAGCAATCTCGTTAAGAGCTGTAACTGAGCAAATGGAGGACTCATTGCGTTTCATTAACTTTAATGGTGCTCGTTATGTTGGCTTCCAAGGGCTGTGGGATGGGCGAGAGAGAGCCAGACTCATCATCAGCACTTGGGAGCGGACTGGCTCTCATGGGCACCCCTGAGGCACCCAGCGCCGAGCTGGAAGCTGCTGTTCTTGCTACCCTCACGGGCTCCCCAGCCCAGCACGACATCCTGGCTACACAGGCAAGAAGCCCAGGCCTCAAGGACTCATTCTTTCCTGCCAGGGTGGAAAAAGACAGGGACAAAGAGCTTGGGGCAAACCATCTCTAAGCTGGGCAGGCCACCTGGCTCTGGGCACCCACAGAAAGAGGCTCTTCCCCAGGGCCAGCAAAAGTCTGGCCCCCACGACAGGATCCTGCCAGCCCAGAGCCTGGCCCTGGGGCCATTGTCAATGCCGGCCACGTCCCCGACCTCCTCCTTCTTCTCTATCCCAGACGTGTACACTGCCAGAAAAACGGAAAACAAACAAACAGGGCCAGCAGAAAACACATCACCAAACAAACCCGCCTCACATTGTCCTCTGTGGTCGGCCGGGGCCTGGAGCCAGAGGCCACTGGCCTGGAAAAGCCCAAAAAGCTCCGTGAGCACAGCCTCCTCCCACGGCAGGGTCTGCGTGGCCTTCCCTCCCATGGTTTGCTTCTCTTTCTCCATCTTTCTTTTCCTTCTGCCCGTTCTTTCCCCCTCTTACTTTTTTTGTGTGCCTCCCCTTTCTCTTTCTGCATCCATGATGAAATAAACTCTCTAAACATTGAAGAAATCCTGCAGAGTACATCAAGGCTAGAATATATAAAACCGGTTCAGGATGTGAGCCAGCCACACTGCTGCCTTGCTTTAAAGTCATCCACCAGGGATTCCAGACCCATGCACGACCCCTTAACATCACGTGGAAACCGGCTCTTCATCGTCCGGCCCAACTTTCAGATCTTAGTACTTTTCCCTTCTGATACTCGTCTCTGAGTTGAGCTACATTATTAATTCCCTGGAGACCTTCCCCCTCTCCAAGCCCTTGCTCACCTCATTTCTACCTGGAAAGTCCTTGCCCTCTTCATGCAACTCCACATATGGGAATTCTATGTATTCTTTGAGGTCGTCTTTAAACCCTCCCCTCTGGGGTGTCCCCAGGCTTCCAGCTGGAATTAATCTATCTTCTTTGTGCCCTCATTAGAATTTCATGTTGGCACCTTTGTGTTTGGGCATTTACCATGTTCTGCCTTATATTTTAATTATTTAGATGCAAATTTCTCTCTCCTACCTAATTATGAACTTGAAAGCAGAAATTATGTCATCTTTGAGTTCCCATATCCTTTAAGTTCCCGGCACCTAGTAAGTGCAGAAAGAATGTCAAACTCATTAAAAATCGAACCAACGGTTATAAGAAGCACACGTACAATTAATTCCACATCTTGACTTCACCGTTTGCAAATTTATTTGAGGCACTGGGTTCCTTGAGTAGGCTCTCCAGGGTCAGATTTCAGGCGTTTGCGGGGCTGGAGGATGGTATGTTAGATGGCGGCACCTACTGGCCAAGGGTGGCATTACAGCTTGGGTCGGCTGCGGAGGAGCCACCCAATTTTCCAATCAATCCTGATGGGACTGGACCAGGGTGTGGAGGGGCGGATGAGGCAGAGGAGGCCTAGCATGAGTTCTCTTGCTCCTCACTCCTCTGGAGCTTTAGGCTGATCAAGGAAAGGAGCATTCCTGAGTCTGGGCCAGGGCTTGCTCTCCACCAGCGCCCTGCAGCCTCCTGCAAACTGATAATTTTGCGGGACCAGAGTGAGACACCGAAGAATAACAGCCCGGCTGTGATGCCCCTTCACTTTGCCCAACTCAGCTTGGCATGATGCCTGGGCCAGCTCTCCACCTAAGACAGACGAAGAGAGGTGGCATGAAGGGAGAGCCTCTTGCCAGACAAGGGAGGCAAACTTCTGCACGGATATTGACACTCAGCGTAAGCACACAGCAGGCAAAAATTCTGACTCCTTCCTTGCAAGTTTTCAGCTTCTGCTAACAGGATTCTCAGTCCTATGGGAGCCCTTCTCAGAAAATAAAATAGAAGCTATTGGAGAACTGAGTTTTTTAAATAGCCATTCACTTTATGAATTGGTTCATGAATACCTTGAACTTTGCCCCAGAACCTCCAACTCATCCTTTCTTTGATCCAAGGTACCAGAGGAATTACACTGTTACGTGGAGGGGTAGGGGTCCCCCTCTGTCTCTCCAACTTTTCCTTTGGGGAGGGAACCCAGTGGGGATTTGAGGGAGGAGAGCCACGGGGAAACAGGTCAGGAGGAGCAAAGCTAAGCTGGCTATCAGCAAAGTTGGGAGCTTGGGTAGGAGCGTCCCTATAGCCTGTCCTCTGCCACACCTTTGTTAAGGTTTCAACCAGTAACTAAAGACTTAACCCGCAAAGGCTTAATCTCATTACTCTGTCTTGCAGTCATATTTGTATTTAGGACACAAGGAACACAAGGTAGAGCTCAAAGGAATGATCCTCTTATGATGGGATTGTAACCATTGGTGGGAAAGATCTTGATAGAGTGGTTGAAAGAGGATGGGGATTCTGCCTCCTGAGCCTGCTTCCCCACAAACGAAGCTGCCTGTGGACCTTGCCCCATCCACCCTGGCCCCTGGCCTTTGGGGAGGTCCTGAGCTCTGGCTTGCAAGGTTCTGGTTCTGCTGCTTTCTCTTCCAGAATCTGAGGGTCTCTGGCCAGAGTCACCTCCTAGGCCCCCTGCATCTCTATGGCTTTTCTTTAGTTTGAAGTCTCCACCCTGGCCCTCCATTTAACCCTCTGGAGCCACCAGTCCTTTCAGGAACCCGGAGCATTCTCAGGCTGGTGGGAGGCAGAGAGACAGGTCAAGAGATGTTCCTTGGGATCCCCTTGAATCTCCTTGGGATTCCATGAGCTCACTATTCCCTCATTCTTTCGTTCATTCAATAAACATTGACTGAGCACCACTATGTGCTCAGGGCTGGGGAAATAGTGATGACCAATATGGGTCTTGAAGGTTTGGAAGACCACAGCCATTATAGTTCAGCATGGCTAGGGCCATCTCAAGGCCCACTGAACTCCAGGCCTGCAACAAGGCACATTTAAGCTGGATCTTGAAGGGCAGCTGTGGCTTTCCAACTGACAAGAACACAGCATATGCCAGGCATGGTGTGGTCTGGGTAGAGTGATGGCGAGATCAGAAGACAAACATAAGATGTCATTGGAGAGAAGGGTCCAGGACTGGCAAAGAGGGCCCCTTAGGCCATACTAGCGGTCTGGAACTTACCCTTGTTAGGCAATGGTACCCAGGAGACACAGTGAGTGTCTGAATGAAGGCAGGGGCAATGGGGGTTGACAGGAGGGATGGATTTAAGGGAGGTTTCACAGGATATGGTGGTTTATTAGATGGGGAGAAAAAAAGAGGCCTTCCAGTCCTGGAGAAATTCAGCTGGGGCTGCTGAGTGGGTTATGGGGCCATTAGCCCCAAGGTGGAGATCACAGGAAGAGGACAGTTTAGGGGAGAGTGTTGAGAGGAATTATGAGTTTGACGGGGAGTCAGTTCAGCTTAAGGTCTTGAAAAATGCCATTGGAATGAGCTATAAGTAGGCAGAAATATAGAACTAGACAGAAAAGAGAGAAAGGAGCTAGAGATTGAGATCCGAACATTGGATACATGGCATATTTATTTGACAGAGAGAGACAGCAAGCAAGGGAACACAAGCAGGGGGAGTGGGAGAGGGAGAAGCAGGCATCCTGCAGAGCAGGCTTGATCTGGGGAACCTGGGATCATGACCTGAGCCGAAGGCAGACATTTAACCACTGAGCCACCCAGGTGCCCCGGGAGACATAGCATAAAAGCCAAAAGAAAAGTGGGGGTTAGGGATGTAGATCTGGGAGTCTCAGCACATTGGTGGCAGCTGGAGCCATAGGGCCCTGCAGTGTGGAGCAAATTGCCCACCACCTTGTGCTGGGACTTTCATGAGACTTATCAGCAGTAAATCTCCAATAGGCTGCAAGGTCAGAATTGTGTCCTTCTCAGTGGCCGGGTGAGGAAGTTGAAGCTCAGAGACGTGAAGAAACTTGGTCAAACTCACCCACTGATGGGCTGGGCTTTGAACTTAGAACTGTCTGACCACAAAGCCAACACTCTTTTCACCACCCTTGCTGTCCCTGGGTGAGAGTCCCTAGGGAGGCCATGTAATGTGAGAATTGAGAAAATCCAAGCTAGAAACACTTAAGAGGCCAGTGGAGGGAGAACAGCCAGCAGGGGATCTGGGAAAAGAAAGGGCTCCAAGAAGGGGAAGAAAAATGTTCAAAGGCTTCTGATGATGCAGGGAGGTCAGGCTAGATAAGGACTGGCACGGAGCCCCAGATGTGGAGATGTGGAAGTCACTGGAGCCCCAGCAGATGTGTGTCAGATGGGCCCCAGGCCAGATTGCACTAGGATGAGGGGTTACGGGAAGCGGCAAAGTGGAGATGGAGAACCAGCGTGCCCCTCCTAGACGTCCAGGAGCCCAGAAGGACAGAAGCAGCAGGATCTGGGGAAGTTTGTAGGATGCTGCAAGTTGTACTGTGTTTGTAGGAGAAGGAGCTGAGGTGAGGGATTCAGGAGAGGGAGGGGGTAATGGACAGCTCCAGCTCCCTGTAGGGCCAAGACAAAATGGGATCCTAGCACATGTATGCAGGATTGGCCCTGGCCAAAAGGAGGGACCCTTGTCCCAGCAGTGGGGCGGGGGGTGGAGGGAGGGGATCAGATGTTCATGCCAGATAGCTTCTGGCTTTTCCATGAAATAGGAGTTGAGGGTACTGCTGGGAGAAGTCAGGGGGCTAGATGGCAGAGGAGAAACCAAAGTTTGGAAGAGCAGCTGTGTAGAAAGGGACAGAGCACAGACTTGGGGCAGTTTGGAGACTTGCCTTGTGATGTGGAGGGGTCCGGAACCACACATTGATGTCGATGCCAGTTGGCAGGCTGGGTATTTTTGTTTCCTCCATGGAAGCAGCTAGGGAACAGGTGGGAAGGAAGCAGGTGGCAAAGTGACTCAGGTGTGGGGGTGGGCAGGGAGGAAGGGCTGGGAGGACACTGGGATGAGCGGCCGAGGAGGCCACCCAAGTGGCCAGAGGAGACTGGAATAGGTGTGGGCAGCTTGGACCAGGCTGTCCCCCCTCCTCACCCAAGTCTTGGCAGGGCTGCTGGTAGACCTCTCTTATAAAGGCAAGACTAAAAGCCTTGGAGCAAGTTAGTCCTAGAATCCAAGGGCTGGAAGACTTTGGAGAGCATTACTTCCAATCCTCTGCCTATATGGCCAAATGGCTCCTGAGACATCCCAGACAGGTGGGACACAAGGACCGACCAGGGTCAATGTGTCTGCTGACCTGGTATGATCTGCCCCCGCCCCCCTTCTTCCATTTCTTTGGTGGTTGTTCTGAGCTTTCTTTTTTTTCTCTGTCAGTCACTGATTTTTGTTTCTATTTCTATCTTGTCCATCGATTTCTTTCTAAGTGTCACCAAGATTCACCTCAAATCCCTCCTCATTCATGAATTCTTGGATGATCAACTTCTGTGTGGTGGCTTTCCATGGCTCGTTGCCGCAGATTGCTTGATGTTGCATTTGCATATACATAGTATGTTTTGCATATACAGATCTTGCCTTCCTGGTGAGATTCCAGCATTTGGGGGACTTTCCTGGTGATGCCCAGGGGTCTGGAACCCTACACACTAATGCTGATATATCTCTTTGAGTCAGGAATCACATTTTCTATTTCTTCTGCAGGTCCTAGAGGGCCTGGGACAGCGTGTACTCAGGAGAAGGTAGGTGATAAGTACCTTATTCCACTTGATGGGAGGTTTCACGAGTGATCAAGTCATCAGGAAGAGGAAGAGCGAGAACTGGAAGAGGTAGGACTGGCAGCTCAGAGGGTACAGGCTTAGGAGTGCTGACCTAACAGTCAGAAGTCAGGGGAGACATGGATTCTGCTTCTAGCTTTGCCTCTTAAATTTGTGTGACCTTGGGCAAGTCATGTGACCTCTCACCAGACAAATATGATGCCTAAAGCCCCTGCTTTTAAAAAAGATTTCTTGGGGCGCCTGGGTGGCTCAGTGGGTTAAGCCGCTGCCTTCGGCTCAGGTCATGATCTCAGGGTCCTGGGATCGAGTCCCGCATCAGGCTTTCTGCTCAGCAGGGAGCCTGCTTCCCTCTCTCTCTCTCTCTCTCTCTCTCTCTCTCCCTGCCTCTCTGTCTACTTGTGAGCTCTCTCTGTCAAATAAATAAATAAAATCTTAAAAAAAAAAAAAAAGATTTCTTGGGGCGCGTGGGTGACTGTTGTTGAGCATCTGCCTTCAGCTCAGGTCACGATCCCAGGGTCCCTGGATCGAGCTCCGCATCTGGCTCCTGCTTGGCGGGAAGGCTGCTTCTCCTTCCCCCACTCCCCCTGCTTGTGTTCCCTCTCTCTCTGTCTCTCTGCCAATTAAATAAATAAAAGCTTTTTAAAAAATAAAATAAAAAAATTTTAAAAAGATTTCTTTATTTACTCAAGAGGGAGAGAGAGAGTCTTTTTTTTTTTTTTTAAGATTTTATTCATCCACTTGACAGACAGAGATCCTAAGTAGGCAGAGAGGCAGAGAGAGAGGAGGAAGCAGGCTCCCCGCTGAGCAGAGAGCCCGATTTCGGGGCTCTATCCCAGGATCCTGGGATCATGACCTGAGCCGAAGGCAGAAGCTTTAACCCACTGAGCCACCCAGGTGCCCCGGAGAGAGAGAGTCTTAAGCAGACTTAGCACTGAGCAAAGAGCTGGATCCGGGGCTTGATCTCATGACCCTGTGATCAAACCGAAAGTCAGATGCTTAACTGACTGCACCACCCAGGAGCCCCAAAGGCTAAAGCCTTTTGGAAGTTGTACCCTTACATGATCCTCCAGAGCAAGATGACTGCCCTATTCCCTCTTATATGTGATGGGGCTGGTCTGTGACCCTCAGCCTGCCCTGAATGATTAAACTGTAACAGTGGCCAGAATGTGTTACGTCTCTGTGGATTCGGAGGAGGCAGCATACAGAATGGAGGAGGTGCACAAGCTTCAGAGTCAAGTCTGGGCCCAAGTCCTGGCTTTGCCCCTTCTTAGTTGGTCATCTGGCTGACTAAGAGCCTCAGTTTTCCCATCAACAAAATGGGCATAATAGTTCTTGCTTGATAGGCTTCCCGTGGATTGTCTGTTGCAGTGCCTGGCCCACACAGAAAGTGCTCAGTGAAGGGTAGTTATGCGCTCTAATCTCTCTGAGTGTCTGAGTCTTCTTCACGCTGGTAGGAGGTGTGAGGTGGCAGGGAAGGAGGGATTCTGGTGCTACCCTACCTACCTTTCTACTCTCCAACTTGAAAGTGATGCTGATGACTGCAGTGTGTTCAATGCATGGCATTTCTGGAAACTTCTCAGTAAGAATGTGTGACAGGGGTACCTGAGTGGCTTGGGCTCAGGTCATGATCCTGGGGTTCTGGGATCGAGCTCCACGTGGGTCTCCCTGCTCAGCCAGGAGTCTGCCTCGCCCTTTTCTCTACCGCTCCCCCCACTCGTGTTCTCTCTCTCAAATAAATAAATAAAATCTTAAAAAAAAAAAAAAAGATCATGTGACAGACAGAACCTATTGGAGGTGGTGAGAATTGAACCCAGTTAGTTGTTCTTACACCCAGCAGCATCAAAGTCTGGCCCAGGACAAGACAGCTTGTTCCCAGGCACTACTATACCTTTATTATCAAACACTCTGGCCTTTGTTCCTTCCAAGAAGCAGTCAGAAGAACAGCAGTAGCCACTGCCTACTGGATGCCTACTATGTGCCAGGGGGGTTTCCATTCATCATTTCATTCAATTAATGCCATAACATTTCAAGGTGGATGTTTTTATTCCTTTTTGGGAAGAGACAACCAAAGCTCACTGAGATTGAATAACTTACCTGAAGTCACATATCTAGAAAGTTAACAGAGATGAGATTTGCCTTTTAAATCTAATTTAATTTCTTAATTTTTTTTATTTATCAGGTTTTTTTGAAGATTTTATTTATTTATATGACAGAGAGATAGAGAGAGAGCACAAGTAGGCAGAGTGGCAGGCAGAGGGAGAGGGAGAAGCAGGCTGTCCACTGAGCAGGGAGCCCGATACAGGGCTCGATTCTAGGACCCTGGGATCATGACCTGAGCCGAAGGCAGCCGCTTAACCGACTGCACCCCCCAGGAGCCCAGATGGACCCATTTTATAGATGGGGAAGCTGAGGAGCCGAGAAAAAGCAAAGTCTCATGGAAGGAGACTTGGCAGGGATGGGGAAGCCTCTGAGTGTGGTAGGCCCTGGCAGAGGTGTCCCTAAGCAGCATTAGGCTGGGTCCCCAGCCCAGTTTTCTCCCTGGACTTCTGCAGGGGAAATTAGAGGGAAATTAATGTCGGAAGCAACCACAAAGGAAAGTGAAGGCAGAAAGCACACCGTTGCCCGAGAGAGTGTGGGAGGCCCAGAGAACCCAGGAATACTTTGCTCCTGCCGGTGCGGCTATGCTGTGGCAAGCTTAGGCTGCTTCTTTTGTAATACCACCTGCAACTGCCATCTCATGATTTCTTCCTTGTCATTTTCCAACGTCACTACCCAGTTATGAGCCCCTGCAGAAGTGGACAGGGCAGAGGGTCGTGGGACCAGCCCCCCAGTTAACAGTGCCCAGATAGAAGCCTTGCTTCTGCTCCCACAGAATCCTCTGCAGGGCTGGGGGTGGACTGGGACCAGACTGGATGGTGGGGAGAAGGGCGGGGAACTGCCTCTTCTGCCCAGATGTGGAGGAAGCTTCCCCGGTCCTAGAGGGATGAAGAAAAAGTTGGCAGAATGAGGGGAAAAAAAGGAAACCAGAGTAAAAGACACCAGGTCTCCCAGAGACTTGGCAGCTAAGGCAGGGCAATGGCCACACTCAGGGGACCAGGAAATCAGACTAAACTAGAGACAAGGTTTAAGGTGATCTATTCATCTGTCCCTACAGAATCCTTCATGCCCATCTACCCTGCAGTTTAGAGGATAAGCTGGAGCCCTCTTCTCTAGGGACCCAGAGAAGTTCACACGAGTGTCCAAAGCAAAGCAGAGACAAAGCAAGGCACTGTGCAATCTCCTTTCCCTGCCTTCGGGGTGGGGGGTCTTCAGCTCTCTCCCCGTGTTCCCATGTAGATCAGGCACCATCTGACAATGTCTAATAACTCCTCTTCTCCTCCTCCTCCTTCTTCGTCTTCTCCTTCTCCTCCACTTTCTTCTTCTTCTCCTTCTTCTTCTAACCACTCTCTTGTTTGGGACAGAAAGGATGGCAAGTTTGTACTTGTCCCCCAGCCCCATACATAACTGGTGACAGCAGGCAAAGCAGCTTTAAGGGGAGGGGTTTGCCAATGGCATGAAGGAGGGAGGGAGTCCTAGAGTGACAGAGCTGGAAGGGACCTGGGAGAACACTTGACCCAACCTTTTGTGACCTCCACACCATTCCTGTGATCTGTGTGCTTCTGTCCCTACCATCATCTCTCATGCCAACCAAGGGTTCTCAAGACCTCCTTCCCCAGGCTTCCTAACCTAAGGGCACTGTCTCTTGTCTCCTTTCCACCAAGAAACTAATCCAGCCTCTTGTTTTCTAGATAACGCTGAGGCTCATTGAGATGTGACTTACCCAAAGGCAACCTTCGTCCCAGGACAAAACCAGGACAAAACCCCAAATGCTTGAAACTGTTTCCATCCTCCTACTCTTCTACTCAATCCCCAGGGAAGGAAGGGCTCAATTCTTCTCCCTAGGGGCTGAGGAGACCTCTGACATGTCACACCTGTCAACTAGCTGATGTGGGCTGCCAGTGTCAAGGTTGTCTAAGACCAGAGTTACTTTCAAGGTGATTCTGGTCATTTCCCTTCCTCCCAGGTAAACTGAGGGCTTTCTGAGGTTGGTCTGGGTCCTGCTTGTTTCTTCCCTGAAAAAAATTGGCTCTGAAGCTTAAGTAACTGCCTGGAACTTGACTGACTGAGCCCCAGACTCCAAGAAAGCCCTCACCACCTTTTCAAGGGCTCTTTCCTCTAGGATAAAAGGAGAGAAGATGCTGAGCTGTAAATTCACCCAGAAGGCAGTGTCCATGGGCTCTTTTTTATCTTTTGCCCTTATTTTTTGCAAATATCATTTATCTTTCCTCCACTGCCCAGCAGTTGGAGATATGAAGAGCTCAGAATGGACTGGCTGGGACCACATCCTGAGGCTGTGAGGACAGGTTTGGAGAAGCGTTATGTGCAGATGTTTGTGTCTCTGTTTACAGGCATGGACACATTCCTGGGTTAGCTCTTGCCCCTATGCTGAGGGCATGAGAGCGTTTTATATGAGCCCACTTCTATATGAGTAGGGTAACTCAGTGGGCCACCTGCAAGGCCAGAACTGCAAAGGAGTCGCCCTGGGGCCCGGAGTTTGAGCTGGGGGAAGGCTACTTTCTTCTTGGTCCTCAATTAAAGTTTACTCAGAGCTAGGAAGGAGCACGGAGACCCGAGGGTGTCCGGGGTGAGGGGTGCGCTGGAGGTAAGACTTGGCAGGGTGGCCCTCGGCCCGAAGTGGGAGCCCCTCTTGGTTTTTCGAGGTCCCATGTGGCTGTGTCCCGCGTGTCGGGCTGCGTCGGGCGGGCGTGCCGGAGTGCCCGTGCGATCCAGTCCACCCCAGCCTCCCCGACACCCGGAGCTCTCTTTGTCTCCTCGTGGAGGTGTGCGTGCAAACCTGCGTCGCACAGCCCTCATCTCGTGCGAGCGCCGGGGTGCACCCTAGCTCCCCCACTCCTTCCGCAGGGAGAGAGAACGAGCCCGAGCCCGGTGCTGTTTGGTCTGGAGCCGAGCGGGGCTCGCATTGATCCATTGATTGTGCGCGGTCTGCGCCTGACCTCCCTGCTCCCGGGGAAGCCGTCTCCATGGAGACCGGGCCCGCTCCCCCAGCGCCGGATTGTAAATTCCTGCAGGCAGCGGCCCGGCAGCCTGGGGAGGGGGCCGCCGCGCCCGGGCGCGCAGGGGGAGCGGCCGCCGCGCCGAGGCCCCATTTGAAAGAAAAAAGGGCACGAAAAAGGAGGTGGTGGAGGAGGAGGGGGAGGAGGAAGAAAACGAAAAGGAGCGAGGAGAGGAGGAGAAAGAGGAGGAGGAGGAGAAAGGCGAAGAAAAAGAGACGGAGCCCGAGAGACGGAGAAGGAGCGAGAGAGGAAGAAAGAGAGGCAGAAAGGGCGTGTTTCTGGCGCTGCGTTTCCCCTCCCCTTTCTCAGGTCCCTCGCTCGGGCTCTGCGCGCTCTCCGGCGGCAGCTCTCCCCGGGCGAAGCTGGGAATTGGGTGGGATTATACGGAGCAGCCCCGCCGCCGCCGCCGCTAGCAGAGCCCAGCTCGGAGAGGGCGGTGGGTCCCCTCCGTCATTGGCGCCGGGCGCCCCCAGCCTCATCGCGCTCTCCGCCTCGCTTTCCCCGGCGTCGGGCCGGGAGAAACCGGCAACATCGGGAGCCTCCCGACGAGGGTGCCGCGGTCCGCGCCCTGCGCCCGCAGCCCCCGGCCCGGCCCCGGCGGGGCGCCCCCTCCCATCCCCCCTCCGGCGCGCGGGGGCCCCGCCGGCTTCCGCCCTCCCGGGGCTGCCAGACCCGCCCCGGCCGCCCGGCCGCGGGTGGCTCCAGCCATGGGCTCGGGGCGCGTGCCCGGGCTCTGCCTGCTCGTCCTGCTGGTCCACGCCCGCGCCGCCCAGCACAGCAAAGCCGCGCAAGGTAAGGAAGGAGGGGCGCGCGGCGGCGGGACTGCGGGAGCTGCGGGGGCTGCGGGGCCCGAGGGCGGGGGCGCGATTTCCAAGGGGCAGGGGCAGGTGCTGGGCAAAGCGTGCCGCTGTCAGAGCCCAGCACCGTGCACCCGCACTCTGGCCGGGGAGCTGACCTCAGGGCGCTGCGTCCCGGGCGAGAGGCTGGATGAGCCGGCAGCGACACAGAGGAGTGAGAAGTTTGGGGGGCCCTGTGCAGAAGTCGCCACGCACCTCAGAATTCTGCCCTACTTCACTGCCGCCCCAGCATCTTCGAAAGATTTCTTGTCCTCCAAAAGTAAGAGAGAGAATCTTCCCTTCTCTCAGACACTGCCAGAAACTTAAGCCGTGGCCTGGAGAGACGGAGAGAATGAAACTTTTCAGCCACGCCATGTATTTCTTCCCCTCACCCCCAACCCTCATGCAAAGTCAGACAAAATTTCCCAGTTGTTGTCTTATCAGTAGAAAAATGTTAAAGAAAAATAGGATCTTTTCTGGAAAGCCCAGCTCGTCTCTCACTGGATGGTAGGGGGCTGAAGAAGAGAAGAAAATTTCTGACTGGTTCCCAGCAAGAATGTCGCTTTCTGCCTCTTTGGGGGGAAATCTCTTTCGTCTTGCATGGCTTTCATTTCTTATCATAATATTTATTTATTAAGGCCTCGGGTTTCCAATTCCATTTAAATCCAGGTCAGAATTGCATTAAAATAACAAAGTAAAATTCCAGGCCAGAGAGCTCTGACAGATCCCTCTAGGAATTAAAGAGAGAGAGAGACAGGGAGGCCCTCCAGCCCCCATCCCTGACCCCAGGCTCATTGCCTGGCCAGTCCCAAGGCTTTGCTGGCAGAAACCAGGCTGGTGGGCTACAGTTCTCTTGGGGACAGCCTCCCCTCCCCCTTGACCTCTTGCTGCACCCTTCCCCCATCATGTCCTCACCCAGGAAGAGATTTATATGGACAAAAAGAAAATTCCTCCTGGCAAGGCTTGGCGGAGGAGGATATGATTCTGCCTATTGTCCCAGGGGCTCCTGAAGCCAAGATGGGGTGTGGAAGTGGCTGAGCCAGAAGGGAAAGTTGAACTTGGGAGTTGGGGAAGCCTGAGTCTCTGGCAGTCAGGTCGCTATGTCCTGGAGCCTGAGCCCTTGGCTCTTAAGGTGCTCTTCTGTACTGCATGGGCTCCCACTCTGATAAAAGACGGTGCCCTATCCACGCCAGTCCCTTCTCCCAAACGCTGCCTCTTCAACTACCTCCTTCCTTCAACCTGTCCTTTAACAGAGCCCAAGGACCAGAGATCCACAGCTGTCACATACCAGACCTCACCCCCTTCCAACCCCAAACTGCCTCCTCTCCAGTTCTGGTTCCAGACAGCCCACTCCCACCCCCAGCCTGGGAGCAGCCCCTCTCCCACTGTGGATTTGCTTGTGTTTTCATAAACAAAGCTGGCTTTTGTAGTGTGTGCTGACTTACTCATAACATGGAATTAGCTAGGGAGTTTAGTCTGAAGGAAGGAACAGATTTCATTCAGTAATCTAGAGACAAGATAAGGGCCTCTTTCAAGTTGGAGCCTGTGTCTGTAGTGGCCTAGTGAGACTGGGGGGCTGGGGGCAAAAGAGGGAGCAAACAGTATATTCAGGGGGGTTCCCAGGGCTCATGGAGACTTTTAGAAGGGACAGGTGCCAGGGGAGATCAGCTCATCTTTTGGGGATAGAAGGACTCAAAACCCCTGGGCTTCCCTTTCTCATCAAGACACCCCTCTGGGTGCTGCTGGGGGCAGGGGATGCAGCCAGAGTGGAGGCCCTGCCCTCAAGGAACTTACATCCTCCTAGTTTTGTTTCCTGCTTATATTCAGGCTGCAGTTAACAGTGCATCTTCCTTCTGATCCCCAAGTCTAGCCGGGCATAGAATAGAAGCCTGTCATTTCAGCTACCTCTGACGCTGCTGTTCAGGAACTGTGTCAGCCCGGTCTGCCAGAGGTGGCCTAACGACAGGTCTGTTGGGGTAGAGGGTCTCTGGACCCAAATCTGCAGGCCACTCTTGCAGGAAAGACAAGTACTGACTGGGCAGGGCAGCCTTACCCCTAGATGGAGTGCTGTGGACATCCCTTGATCCCAGACAGATCTGCTGGGTATCACGCCAGCAGGTGTGCTTTCAATGCCATGTGCTTTTAGTCGAAGCTCTAGTGGGTCTCTTTAAATTACAAAGACTCTAGGCAACTGTCGTGTGCCATTATTAGATCTCTGGATAGAGTGTGTATGTGTGCGCGCGCGTGTGTGTATGTGAGAGATGGAGAGAGAGAGCGAGAGAAATTCACCGCCATCACCCACAGGAGGTAGAGCTGGGTGCCTTTGTCTCTCGTGACTTGGTGGTTAAGCCTGGATACGAACATTTTCATGTCTTTGAGAACCGTGTGTGGATGAATGGGTGGGTAAGCTCGTGTGACCAGGAGTGAGTGAGCATGAGGGTACATGGTTTTGAGTGTTTTTCAAGTGCCTGTGTGTGTATTTTAAAGTAGACAGACTGGATAACCAAGATAATTGTTAACTTAAAAGCATTAATTTGCTTTGCTTTTTTGGGGGGGGGGGTGCAGCAGTGGTTAAAAAGATCTAATCCTTGCTTAGGGCTCAGGTTACAGCTGAATGAAAAGGTCTCCTGGCCTCCCCAGGGGAAAACTTGTCCCCAGGGCAGGCTCAGGGAGAGCCAGCCTGGCCGTTCAGTTTACCTGGTTGTTTTTTCTTCTCATTAGGGATAAAATGTTGATAAAGTCATGTATTTAGAGTTTCCAAGTAACACCATCCCCGGGACTGAGAGCGTTCATCTGGCGGCAAACAGTGTCTCTCTTGTCTCCATGCGTCTCTCCGGGTCTCTGTCTGGGTGTATGTGTGTGTCTCTCTCTCTTTCCCCCACCCCTCTCTTCCTCTTTAATGTGGCTATTTCCTCTCCTCCCCGCTTCCCTGGGCTCCTGTGGCCAGCTCTTACAGTGAGGGGACTGTTCCTCCTAGCCCCTCCCTCCAAAATATGAAATGAAAACCATAACCGTGTCAGCGGGTGAGGGTGGCCCCGTGGGCAGCCGGCTATTGCCTGTGCCCCATCCAGGCCACACTGGGGAGAGAGAGAGAGAGAGAGAGTTGAGTCCCCACTCTTGGAGCCTGATCTTCAATCAGTTGCTTCTAAGCCTGTCTCCCCCACCTCCATTTTTCCAGAAGGGTGGAGAAGGGGGGGGTTGGACTGCTTAGAAATTCCTCAGGAATCCCTTTGACCTCTCTTCTCTCAGTGACATGTCCCCCCGGGGAGGTGGGGGAAGCCTGGGGCCAGGGGAGCACTTCTCCACTTCTTACCCCTCGTCTCCTTGAGCCTCCTCAGAGCGGAAGGAGAGAGAGGGGAGCAGAAGACACCGAGGCCAGAATTACCGCAGGCAGAGAAAGAAGAAAGTTATCAGCCACCCCTAAATGAGATTGTTTTCTGAAACCTTCAGGAATCTGAGAGCATGAGAACCGGTTTGAGATGTGAGCAGCCGGGACCTGTTGTAAAAGGAGCTGGCCCTGGGTGTGAGTTTGGGAATGCAAGGTGTGCATTCACTGGGGTGTGCGAGCGTGCGTGTGCATGATTCGGGGTGTGTGTGTGTGTGTGTGTGTGTGTGTGTGTGTGTGTATTTACCCATGTGTGTGTGCGTGCACCGTGCTCCGGTGAGAGGAAAAAGGAAGCAGGGCAATGTGCGTTTTGTTTTCGTTGGAGAAGTCAAGAAGTGGAATGGCTTGGTCCGGTGCCGTGGATTGAGGGTGGGGGAAGGGAACGGATGGTTTCAGACCCTCTTGCAGAGATGGAGGCAGAGGGGCTTGCTGCCTGAACTTACCCCTGGCCCTGCCCCCGGCTCTGGACCCCTCGTGTCAGGGTGTGGGCCTCCCTTGACGTCCCGTACCTCTAGCACATGACCACTTCTAAGAAAGAGTCCCTGTCAGGGCTGGAAACTGCAGGGCTGCTTCTGAGACGGGCAGTGCCCGCAAGAGGCCCAGACCCGGGGACAAGTTCTTCAGGCTCAGTTAGAAGACAGCAGTCTGGAAACAGAGGGACGGCTGCGCCTGGCGGGGGGAAAAGTGATACAGCAGCTAACTCAGGGATGCCCAAGGGGTAGAGGAGCTAGGCACCTGGGCTAGAAGGGGACACAGACCCTCGCCTCCCCCCACTGGCCCCTCTGTCACCAGCCTGTCCTCCCATGCCCGAGTACTGCCAGCTCCAAATGGCGTGTGGTGGGGTGTTTGGTGCCCGTGGGTTGGTAGACGCAGAGCCTAGGGACTGGGGCCCTTGAAAAAATCATTGAAATGCCCTCCCTCACTTGTGAAATGGACTAGAGTATCAGGAGAGTCCCCTTCAGCTCTGAGATTCTGCACATCTCATTGAAATCCTTCCTGCTGGAAGGCAGGAAACACTTGAGCAATTCTTGGTCCTGCCCCCAGGCTTCTGGGGCCTTCCTGCCTGACGCTCAGGCCCTCTCTGCCTGGGCCCTCCGCTACTGCTCCCTGCCCGAGTCTGTCACTTGGCTACTCCTCCTTACTTACCCCACCCCAGTCTCCTGGGGCCCCATGTACGTGATTGTTCTGTGTCCTTAGGTAGACTCTTTCCCCCTGGAAAGAGCATCTACAAAACAAGTATGCGTTTCTGTGCGTGCACGTGTGTGTGAAGCTGTGTGCATCCAGCAGCTTTGGGTAGGGGAGCTGCGATGGTTGTGTTCTGGGAACTGAATCCTGTCTGGGCAGGACCCCGAGGCCCCAGTCCCTGGTCCTGTATGGTGTATTCTCAGCTCCAAGCCTAGCCCTCTGTATTCTCCTCCAGCTGAAACATTTCAGACCGAGGTACTGTTTTGTAGTTGCTATTGGGTTTGGCCTTGGGGTGAAGAGATGACCCCTAAGTAGAGCACTGTGGCCCTCACTCTTACCTATGGTTTCCCTGTGGCTGTACCCATGGCCCTAGAGAGCTGTGGGGTTTGGATTTCGGGGCTCCAGGCCAGAGGCTGTCCACATCTGGTCCCTGATGGCACCAAGCTGAGGAGAGGCCTGGGCTGGAGGGAAGATCCAGAATAAGGAAAGAGATCTAAGGAATCCCTGGGTGAGGGTGGAGAGTCAGGGTATGCAGGGACTGGGCTGGGGGGTGGTGCTAGAAGAAAGGGGGAGCTTAAAAGATAGACCCTGGGGAGCAAGTTTACAGAGAGAACGTTTTTACAAGTTTCTAATTATATTTATTTGGAGTTTTCCTCTGGCGGTTTGAAGCTGTTAACAGCAGGAACCTGTATCCCGGTGTTTGTTTTTGTTTCTAACCAGCTGCTTGGCCCGGCATAGTGAATCCGAGTTGGAGACACCTGCCCACCCCGTCCTTGCTGCAGCTCTGTCTGCGCCCACCATGGCGCACTGGCCTTCTTCCCTGCCCGCCACTTGGCCCTGCCCTCCTTCCAGCTACCCCCATGCCCGAAGCCTCAGAGCCTGCTGGGGCTCTCCCACCGGGGACAGCCAAGTGTCAGTTCCAGGCCATTCCATGATTATGTATCAGATGCTTGCTTCGTGCCCGAACTCTGTGCTGAGTTGGGGTGGGGGAAGACATGACAACGACCAAGGCATGGATTCCTCCCCTGGGTGTTTCCGGACGTTAGTTTAAGGAGAGCAAGCACTGGACTGGGAGTCAGAAGACCCGGGTCTGGCTGTGCACAAGCTGTTCATGCTTGCCCTCTCTGGGCTGGTTCCCCATCTAGGTAGTGAAAGGCCCATGTGAGATAGCCAGGCTGAAATCCCCACACACATCATTATGCACCATCTGACACCATCACTGTTTGTGCTGTCGCTTTCTCCATCCGTGTAGAGATAAGACAGATAATCATGAAGCTGGAACCTGCCTTGGCCCACTGCCTGCCTCCCCACCCCTCTCTCTCCAGTGTTCTGTTCTGTCCGCCTTACCTAAGGATCCCCTACCTACTCATCCCCTAAAGGCCCCTGACTCAGGGTGGTTTCATCCACTTTGAAAAGGAGAAAATTCTTGTCCATTTGGGGTACCTTCAGATGAGCAAGGAGCTGGTTTAGGGTTAAGGTGATAGGACTTAGAGAAACTCATCAAGGCCTCTTGCTGGGTGACAAAGCTCTCAGGTTCATCCCTGTTCCCCACCGGGCGCTGAGCACCAACTGCTTTTCCTGGCCCTTCCGTCAAGCAGGCTCAGCTATATAAGAAGGGTCCTATTTTCAAAAAGAAGAAGATGCTCTGTCTCCTCTCCTTGAGGTCGTCTGTGTGGTTTCCTAGACTCCAGGCCTCCCTTACCTCTGCCTATCCTCTGTCCAGGCCGAGGACGGGCCCAGGCTACAGCTGAGGTCACAGAGTCTCAGCCCGGTTCCAAGTCGGGAACATAGCCTGAGAAGCGTGAGCTTCTGGCTTCTGAAGCTAGGCCCCAGCCAGTTCCCCTAGTTGCCCTTTTGATCTAGAAGGAGAGTACACACTCACATATACAGGTCAGGGTGTCATGGCTGAAGCCCGGCTGGTTCTATTTTGGGTGTTAATTACATGTGGGAGGCAACGCAGAGGAAAGGATAAGAGAACTGACCAGGAGCAGCATCACCAAACAGATGCACTTAAGTGGGTCTCTTACTTTCCCTGAGTTTCCTATCCCCCTACCTTTAATTTAAGACTAAATTTCCTAGGATTGCCCTCCACCCAGAACAGCTGTGGGATCACAAGAAAATAAAAAGCTTTTTCCTTACAGTAACATAGAACGGGGAAGATGACATAAATGTGGACCTCATCTACTCACCCACCAACCCATCCATCTATCCATCCATCCATCCACCCATCTGAGTAAATGTTTTACAAGTATTGACTAAATGCCTTCAGGATATGGGTCTGTCTTGGTCCCTGCTGGATGCCCAGCCCCTAACCCAGTGTTTGGCATGTTGCAAATAAATGCTCTGTAACTCCGCTGAATGGCTGAGCGCCTCTGATCAGCTCCCAGCTGCCATGCAGATTCCAAAGATTCAGCAGCCTTGGCCTCAGGGAGGTTTCTGGAGGGAGATACTGCCCGTGAACTAGAAGTTAAATAATGGTACCAGGCAGCACACAAATCATGAGACAGTGATGGGTCAGGCGATCGGAGAGCCTGCACTTAGCCCAATCACCCGGGGCTAACCTGGCTGGGGCAGGAAGGATGTCACAGTCGTGCAGGCCCATTAGGACATGAGGCAGGCTGCTTTGGACCTCCTTACTAGGTCCCTCAAATCTGCTGCTGTGAGTGGTCGGGGGAACTACTGTGGTAACGTAAGGGGAGGGGGGTGTGGACTCTCCCTAGGGGTGTCTGCTTATCTGCAGCCTGCTTTCTGCTCCTTTCCATTTGCTGTTATTCCTTGGGCTGGACCTTAGCAAAATTTTGAAGCAGACGGAAGTGTTTCCTTTGGGGTCCTCCTGCTTCCCTTTGGGGTATACTTCCCCATCCTCGGAAGGGAATCTTAGGACTGCTCCTGGTCAAACAATCCACCCTTTAGGGTCAGGTCTACCCTCTCACCCTCTCAATGCCACCCCCACATCCCACGCTCCCTCCCTACGTTGAGCAGGGCATATGGAGCGCTCTGCTAGGCGAGGAAGCAAATCCAGCAGAAATGTCAGCTCGCGCTGGGAAAGCTGCTGCAGCTGCAGACCCAGGCATTCATGCCAGGAGAGGCAGGGAGGTCTTGACTCATCTGGGGTATCTCTGCAGCCGCCACTCTCCCCCACTTCAGCTTTTGATCCAGCCCCATACCTGAGGTGGGCACAAAGGCACAAAAGGAGAGCCCTCCCAAGGGATCATGGAGGGCGGCTTTTTGATTCCCAACTGGCCCCTCACCCACTTTGCCCTCCTCTTTGGGCAGTTCCCAGCACGGGTAGAACAGGCACTGGAGAAGGTACCTTCAGGGATATGTCCCCCTAACACTTCCTGTGCCATCACACGCTGTCCCGGTGCTGCCTGTCCCCACAAAGATGGCGCTCTGGTACGAGGGAGGAGGAGCAGAGAGGGGTTCAGAAACGATACTGGGGAGAAAGTGGGAGAGAAGGACTAAAAATAGCCAACCTTTCTGAGCACTTACTGTATGCCTGCACTGCTGTGCTAAGTACTTGACAAGTATTAACCCATCTGATGCACACGGCAGCCCCGGCAGCCCCAGCAGCCCCAGGAGGAGGTGCCATTATATTTACACTAGCACGGTAGCACTCCAGAACCCCTTTTCTCAAACACTTTTTTTTTTTAAGATTTTATTTATTTATTTGACAGACAGAGATAACAAGTAGGCAGAGAGAAAGGAGAAAGCAGGCTCCCTGCCAAGCAGAGAGCTCTATGCGGCACTCAATCCCAGGACCCTGGGATCATGACCTGAGCCGAAGGCAGAGGCTTTAACCCACTGAGCCACCCAGGCGCCCCTCAAATACTCTTGTCCTCTTGCTGTCTCCAGTGTCTTCCTGGCTCCTGCAAATGGTCTCTTCACTTTATCTGAGAGGGGCAAGGAAGGCAGCCAGCCATCCAGCCCTGTCACACTCTGGAGATCCCGATGCAGCTGGTGTAGGAGACTGCCTAGACAGCCACTTTTTTTTAAAAAAAGGCTCCCAGGGAATCCCAGTGTGCAGCCAGGGTTGAGAACCGCGGGTCTAGATCAATTCATGCCCAACTAGCGTCAACTTGTCAGGCCAGTAGTAAATACTTGCTTAGTGAGAGCTATGAAGAGACCATGCCTATGGGTATTGAAGTGATCCCTGCACGGATAAATCGTGGGTGGGCAGATGTGGCGGAAGTGAGCTCCGAAAGGATGAACTGGCAGGAGGAGGAGACACTGGATATAATGGGGGCCCCTATTTCAGAGCTCCACTTTGTTTGTTTGTTTTGGTGGGACGTGGGATGCAGAGGAAGAGCGAGAGAGAGAATTCAAGCAGGCCCAGGGCTCGATCTCACAACCCTGAGATCACGACCCAAGCCGAAACCAAGAGCCGGGCACCCAACCCACTGAACCACCCAGGCACCCCTCAGAGCTCTGCTATGGGCATCAACTGCTTCAAAAGATTCCATTCGAATGGTTGAAAGGTCCTGTCCTCAGTGAGTGACCAGCCAAGTGAGGGAAGCAGAACATGCCACACAAGAGGGCTTGACAGCATCAGCAGAGCCACTCAGCAATGGCGGCAAATGAGCGGAGGCAGGCGGAGTCCCCTGGGATCAGGAACTCTTTAGGAATGGGGTTTAGCAGGAAGAGCTTTGGGGTAGACAATTTTGAGCCAGATTTGGGAAGCCAGGAACAGTGTGGCTAGAGATGAGATAACTGCATTTCAAATGTGAAGAGCGTGATGGATGTGAATGCTTGGCCAGGGGGAGAATGCTTGGACGTTGTAGAGGAAGGAAGTAAGAGATAGTCTTCCAGGGCAGAAACTCTTGGCTGGAGAGGGATAAGCAGCGGGAGCAGGGCGATGAGGGAGTGGGTAGGATGGTGGGAAGAGCCCAGCTGCTAGAAGGGGTTACAGGATCTGCTGGGAAGCCTGGGTTTGCTGCCACCAGCCTCAGGGGCACTCTGGTCCTAGTAAGCACAGAACTAGAGGCAAAGCAAAGAATGGAGAGCCCAGATAGCCTCCTGCAGATTCCAGCGAAGCACCCAATGATTCAGAGACAGGCATGTCCTTCTGAGATGTCCCTAGAGGAAGGGCTTCCCGATGGGTTTCCAAATTGCCCTGCTGACTGCTAGGGAAGGGATGGTAAGAGACAGAAGAAGACTCAAAGGAGGATGGACAGAATGATCAATTGTCACTGGGATTGTCCAATGTCCCAGGCTACCTGGAAGACTCACAAGGGCGTGTTTAAATGTGGGGACAGAGAATGTGGACTTGGGTCTCTGAGTACCTTGTCTTTCTTCACGTGTTTAACCACACTTGAAATTTCCTCTTTCCTCTCCTGACGGTCAAATGCCGATCCAGTCTCCAAAACCCAACTTGAATCCTGCTGCTCAGGGGTTTTTTTGGTCCGCCCCAGCCTAGGAGTATCTCTTCTTAGCTCCGAGAACAGCACTCCAGTAGAACTTCCTGTGATGTTGGAAGTGCTGTCCATTGGTGGTGGCCATTAGCCACAAATGGCCATTGAGCATTTGGCCTAGTGCAACTGAGCAACTGAATTTCAAACTAACTTAAATTTAAAACAGCCATTAGTGCTTCATGGCTACCACCATAGACAGCACAGTCCTAGAGCATCTGTTGTCTGAACCAGCTTCTGGACATCAGGAACCTATTTCCCAGATTTTTTACTTTATATATATATATTATATATACATATAATATATATGTTATATTATTATACAATATTTTATATATATATACATATATGTGTGTGTATATATATATATATAAAACGTTACACAGATTATCTCAACTGCTCACAGACTCTCACGAGAAGGTATTATTCCCATTTTAAAGAGGAAGAAAGAAGAGAATCAGAAAAGCCTCCCTAGAAAGACAGAGCTGGATTTGAATCTGGGACTTACTCTTTTCAGAGCTTAGGATCTTTTTATGAGAGTGCATTTCTTCTTCCCATGTATTTTCTCCATCGGTTGCACCTACTGATACTCCACACCGCCTCTCGCTATCTACTGTCCTTCTTGCCCTCTCTTATGAACTAGTCTTCATGCCCCTCTTCTCTGTGCTTTCATCTGGGGATGAGTTCCCAGAGTGGGCCACAGCAGGCAGACACCATGACTGCAGAACCTGAAGGAGTCTGAGAGTAAGTGTGAGTTACAGCAGTTGGAATCACGGGCCGTGGCGGATGGCTGCAAAGGAGTCAGAGTTGTAAGGCAGAGTGCAGAGCTGAATGGAAGCTCAGAAGACTGGAGGCAGGATATTTGGAGGCACTTTTCCAAATTTCAGTTCTCTTCTTTGCCCCAGGAAGCCTCAGTCCTGCCCCTGAAGCATTCCTTGAAACCTAAAATCAGAGGACAACTAACTGTTTCAAGCTAGGACTCCCCGGTATCTATAAATTGGAGGGATTACTGGCCCACTCATTCATTCACATTCTGTTAAAATATATCAGGCACCTTAAGGATTTGGATCCCATAGTTTGGCGATTGCGGCCTGAGAATCGGCATTTTAACAAAAGCCAGGCAAGGTTACAGTCTGCTGTCTTGACTGCAAATCCCATTTCTTTATTTGCAGGTGGCTACCTCTATGCTTGGGTTCCCCAGTTCACAGTTAGAAGTAGTCCCTTCCTCCTTTCATCTTCCTTTTCACAGAGATTCTCCAGCCTGGCTGCCTGTTGGACTCACCCAGGGAGTGTTCAAAAAATACTGTGGGCTCGTTGACCAGGACCTCTGGTGATGGTGCTGGGCATCTCCTAGGGGAGTTAACTCTGACGACATGTCACCAGGGTTGAGGAACCCCTCACCTTATGTCTACTGTGTCTGTGGCACTCAATCACACCCTACCTCATGTTCCTTGTCTCTCCTTCTGGCTGGGCCAAGTCAACAGTCTTCAGCACAGTACCTTTTGCAAACACACCCCGTAAAACGTTCTCAACTGAATGCAACCTGTTGCCATATTTTCGCTCTCCTTTATCTGCACCGTAACATTGCCCCCAAAGTTGGATTCTTTTGCCCAAAGAGGATAAATGGTTTTTTTTGGCTCTGTCCTTTCAGAACCATCCTCTTTTTGCTAGATCTTGGGTGGCCTCTTCCTTCAGCAGAGCTCCGTGAGGAGCACCGTGTGTCCGAGTGAGCCAGGAGTGAGAGGAGTACCTTGGGTTAGATGGGAGAGTTCAGGGTGGTGGGCTGGACAAGCCAGAGTCAGCCAGAGAGTCACAAGAGCCCCACTGATCAGGCTTCAGGTTGCTGGTACCAGCCCCCGCCCAGTCCTGGTCCTCTGCTGTTGACAGCACAAGGGCTGAGGGAAATCTTCAGGATGGAACTTCTTTCCTCTAAAGATTCTTGGCGCCGTGGTGGGCAAGTGGGAGCAGGCCTGGTCTCAAGCAGAACTGTCAGGCTGAAGAGGATTTCTTGGGTGCCCCGTCTTCTCCCTTTCTTCCTTCCATCACCGAGGGCCGCGGGACCCTGCCACTTTCCCAGAGGCCACTGTCCCCATGCCTCTCTCCTGCCCCCCAATTCTGCTTCCAAGAGAGGTAAACTAATTCACACTAAGTTGAATATTTTGAATCAAGGTAAGTGTGCTACCCAGTCCAAGGGGTTTTGTTTGTTTTTAAATCAAAGGGGAATATTTCAAATGACGGAATTTTAGCTGTCATTATGGATTAAGTATTTCTGAGGAGAGTGGGGATGCTTTTTGAATTCCTGAAATTACAGAGTCGACCCACTCTGAAATCCAAAGAGTGTGAAGCCTGCTCTTGGAGGGGGAGGGGTCACGATCCATATTTTAGAGGAGAAGGGCTTTTGCCCTTGAGGAACCACCTTCAAGACAGCCCTTGGGATGCACTGACAGAGGGTCTCACGTGTCCCCTCTGCCCCTGCCAGATGTGGATGAATGCGTGGAGGGGACCGACAACTGCCACATCGATGCCATCTGCCAGAACACCCCACGGTCGTACAAGTGCATCTGCAAGTCTGGCTACACAGGGGATGGTAAACACTGCAAAGGTGAGGCTGGGAGGGCGCCCGGGATGGGAGGTCAGTGCCACTGCCCTTGGCCATACTGTGCATGACAGTAAGGCCTACAGTCCCTGCAGGCTCCAGGAAGGGGGTTGGGAGGGGTGGCTGTTCTTACCCCAGAGAGGGCACCATTGAGGCTAGCCGAGGCTCTGGTGGGAAGAGTTCACAGCCTCCCAGCTTGGCTGGGTGGGGAGTCAGAATCATGGGACTGAGGCCTGAGGTACCCTGACATTGGAACCTCCATCTCTAGACTCTTCTACCGTTCCCACATAGGATGAGAACAGACAGTTTACCCCAGGGGGAATTCATACCATAAACAAGCACATTCTTCCCCTCTCATAATTAAAGCCATGCAAATTAAAGCACGCTTCGGATGTTATTTTCAATGTATGACCTTCAGTGCTGGTAAGAGTGTAGCAGACAGGGTACACTCATTAATTCTTGGTGACATTATAAATTGAAAAGTGATTTTGTTATCTAGCAGGAATCTTAAAAGGTTAATTATACCCTTTGACCCAGAAATTTTATTCTCAGGGACTTATTCAAGGGAAATTCAAAGAAACAAAATAATACTAGAGAAGATGTTCTTTTTGCATTATTTATGATAGTAAAATAAATGGAAGAAATCCGACAATAGCGGAAGGATGAATAAATTATGATATAACAACACAACGAAATATTCTGCAACCACGTACCATGGTGATTAGAAAGACTGGGTGGAGACATATGAAAATGTTTATGACTTAAGTTTATTTAGATTGATTGATTGATTGATAGAGAGGGGATGGGGAGGAGCAGAGGGAGGTGGGGGAGAGAGAATCCTAAGCAGGCTGCGTGCACAGTGTGGAGCCTGATGCAGGGCTCGAACTCACAACCCTCAGATCATGACCTGAGCCAAATCAAGATCATGACATTTAACCAGCTGAGCTACCCAGGTGCCCCTATGACTTAAGGTGAGATGAAAACAGCAAAATGCAAAATGGTTTGTAGGCTATGAAAGTAACTATGAAAACACACATACATAGAGACGATATATACACATACATACATATATTCAAACCACCACAGGGCTGAGCCTAGGGGTGGACAGTGCGGGGCATGCTGGTGGGCCAGCTGCCTCAGATCCTCTTTGCCCACAGATGTGGATGAGTGTGAACGAGAAGATAATGCCGGTTGTGTGCACGACTGTGTCAACATCCCTGGCAATTACCGATGCACCTGCTATGACGGATTCCACCTGGCACATGACGGACACAACTGTCTGGGTGAGCCAAGGGGAGGGAGAGGAGGTGTGGGCAGAGGGGCTGTCTTGTGGGGAAGGAGCTGTTTCTGGCATTTCCCACTGCCCAGGCAAGGAGAGGAAGGTGATCAAAAAGCTGCATTCTTGCAAAATAGAAAACAAGGTCAGCCTCCCCTTTGAGACCGGGTGCTGAGGATGAAATAATCCTGGGGCTGGATGAAAAACATCAGAGAAGATGCTGCTAGAAAGTGCTCCCAGGGCAAGGGCCGGAAGATGACAATAGTGGGTGGAGATGTAGGGAGCAGAGCATGGCGGGAAGGTGATTTGGCTCCACACTTCAGTAAATGGGAGGAATGTTTGATGATGACAACGATGCCCCCCATGGGTCCTGAGGAGCCTCTGACCCTTAAAGACTGGTTTTCTTCCAGCTCCTCCTGTAATCTCCAGGCCCTCCTCTCCTTACTTCTTAGGCCTCCATCTGACCTGATCCTTGACCCAGGAGCTGGGTCAGAGATAGGAGAATTTCTAAGGAACTCCCCTCAACTTTGGTCTGTTATCAGTTTGGAAAATTACTGGGACCATGTCAGATTCTTCCGCAAGTAGCAACACTGAAGCCCATAGCAGAAAAGGATTTGAAACGTGAAGCTAGGGGTCCTTTTCCACATTCTTCCTGGTGTCAGAACAAAAGTAGGAGACTAAAGGACTAGAAGACCAGGAAAGGAAGAGAGGAGGAATGATGCCCAGAAAAGTGGCTAGGCTTCTTCCCCACCTGACCAAACTGATGAATTATCTGAGGCTCCCTTAGTCTAGTCTAGCTCCCTGCAGAGCTGCCTCTAGACCCAGTCATGTCCCATTTTTGGGCCAGGCTTTTTGGTTTCTATTCCCAACCCGGGCCTCTACAGCCTGAGCCCTGCTGGGCCCATCCCTGCAGCCCTGGCCATCTCTTCTACTAGGGAAGGATCTCACTTCTTTTCTGCCCAGTCACCTAAGAGGGCCTCTTTAGGGACTCCCTCAGAAAGAAAAGTGATGAGTTTCCCACCGGACGAGAAGTTCTTTGATTGCCTTTCACCTTTCTAAGCCCCTGATTCTCACCAAGTCTTATTTCCCTGTGTTTTGGGGAGAACTAACCAGAAGTTAAGAGAATGAGTAGGTATGGAAAGAGCAAGGGGGAACAAAGTTCTACCTAACCCTACCCTTGGGGTTCAAAGTCTCAACTCAACCTCTGGCTTGTAGGGGAACCCTAAGTCATCCATGCCCTGGGCCTCAGTTTCTCCACTGAGAATTAGAGGAAGGAACTTGGCTAAAGAGCAGCAAAATCACAAGGTTGCATAGAAGGGAGCAAACAGAAGGATGGACTGTAGGATGGGACAGTGGGAAGACAAGAATGGGGAGAAGTCGGGGCTATAGTGAGAGAGGGGGAAGGGACAGGAATAAGGCAAAGGAAAGTATACCTCCTTGACTTTACACCAGGTCCCTCTCTCAAGCAGGAGCCTGCTGGATCTGTACCCTTCTGCCCTTGGCCAGAAGGGGGAAAGGACAGGGTTTCAGGGCTCAGCAGGGAGGATGGGAAGAGAGGGGCAGAATAGGGCCTCAGGAGCTCAAATTCCAGCTATTCTGTTTGGAGACCAATCTCCAGGATGCCTGCTGGGCCAAGAAAAACCAAGAAGGGCTAGGGACTGGGGAGGGCAGTAGGTAGCACAGAGATGGAGTCAAGGCATTGAAGTGGGAACCCCAGAATGAGCTTGGCTCTGGGACTTGGGGGTGGTGATTTGGGGTGGTAATTAGGGTGTGGCCTGGCAGCTCTCCTCCCACCCCTCCCCGCCAAGCCACCAGACTGTTTTGTTAAACCAAAATAGGAGAAAGGCTAGGGACTATGGCAGCAAGCCCAGGCTTGGGGGGAGGGGAGGAAGGACGGGGCCGTGGCCTGTCCACAGAAATGGTCCCTGCCCTGCAAGGAGTTGAGGCTTGCTGCCTCTACCCATGTTGGCCCCCAGACCTAGCGCCATGGCCACAGCTCTCCCTGCTCTTGGAGCCAGTTCCAAGTTCTCTCATTCCCTGGCTGCAGCCATGCCCCAGCTCCTCTCCCTAACCAATCCCCATCCTTACTGCCATCCCTGTCCCTCTTGCCCTGGCTCCTTTCCTGATTTTCTCTGTGCTCACACCCAATTCCAACAAGTGAGGGAAAGGGAGCAAATCCTCACACAGGAGAGACAGGTTCAACTCTCCCCTCTCCACTGGCTTAGCTCCCCAGCTCTGCCCTCAGAGGGCGGCCTCTTCAAGAGCAGTGGAACATTAGCTGATGAGTGAGTGAGAACTTTCTGGCCTACGGCTGGGTGCTGCATTGGGGTGGGGAGGGTCTCCTGAAGTCTCGAGGCACACTCTGGAGCCTGGCCTCCATCCCATGACCTCACCAACCACCCATCCTACACAGATGTGGACGAGTGCGCCGAGGGCAATGGTGGATGTCAGCAGAGCTGCATCAACATGATGGGCAGCTATGAGTGCCACTGCCGGGAGGGCTTCTTCCTCAGCGACAACCAGCACACCTGCATCCAGCGGCCAGAAGGTCAGCCCATGACCCGGGAGGGCCCAGTCCTATGCTCCCAGGCTTCTCTCCATCAGCGGGGGTGTTTTCCCTCAATACCCACTAGGACTCACCCTCTGCTCTCAATTCCACTGGCTCCTTCCTCTCTCATCCCTCAACCCAGTCACATCCTGAGGGCTCCATGGACAGATACCGGGTTGGAGCAAAATCTGGGGGAATATGTTTGGGGTTGGGATCAGTGTGGGGTTGAGGTTACTATGGGGTGTCCTCTGTATCCCGACTCAAAGTGGGTCAGTTAGGCATGACATTGCCTAATTGTGGATGGCTGTTATCTGAGGGTCTCACCCATGCCTTATTCATTGGATGGGATAGGGAGTGTGAGGCAGGAAGAGGGGAGTACTGTCTGTTTCTGTGACTCTGCCTCCCACCCCCACCCCAAGACTGTGACATCCCTGAGGGCAGGGACTATGTCTAATTTGTCTTTTGGTCTCCAGAACCTAATATACTGCTCTGCATGTAGTGGGGAGCTTAATACGTATTTGTTGAGTAAAATCTTCTAGTAATGAGGGGTACTCAGCTGGCTCAGTTGGTGGAACATGTGACTCTTGGTCTTGGGTTGTGAGCTGGAGCCCCATGGAGGGTGCAGAGTTTACTTTAAAAAAATCTTATGGTTATTATCAGTACCAATTACTTCCCACCCACATTATTATCTTCTTCCTGGTTTGACTGTACACTCTTTGAGGAAAGATTTGTTTTAAATCTTGTTTGTTTTAAAGATTTTAAGTAATCTCCACACCTGACATGGGGCTCAGACTTGCAGCCCCGAGATCAAGAGTTGCACGCTCTGCCAACTGAGCCAGCCAGGTGCCCCAAAAGATGTGGATTGTTTCGTTTTGTTTTGCTTTTTTTCTGGGTCCTTCCTTTTTTTTTTCTTTTAAGATTTTATTGATTTGACAGAGATCACAAGTAGGCAGAGAGGCAGGCAGAGGGAGAGAGGGGGAAGCAGGCTCCCTGCTGAGCAGAGAGCCTGATGCGGGGCTCGATCCCAGGACCCTGAGATCATGACCTAAGCCAAGGCAGAGGCTTAACCCACTGAGCCAACCAGGCACACCTGGGTCCTTCCTAAATCCACCAGTACCTAGCACAGTGCTGGGTAACTATGACACTGCTTTTTGGTTGTCTGAAGGAGAGGATGCTTGTGCAGGGTTTTGGGGGGTTGGGTATCAATACCTATACATCATTCAGAATGGCTCTGTGCCCCATCATTAGCACCCAGCTCTGGGCAGGATGGGGCCTGGCAAGGGGGAGTCCCTCTCCTGCCTCTGTTGCAGCTTCAGTGGATTCCCTCACTCTCCTAGGCTCCACTGTCCCCTTCCTTCCTCCTCCTCCAGGCATTCAGGGTTGCAGAACACTCACCTCCCTCCTCTTCCCTTTTAGAAGGAATGAATTGCATGAATAAGAACCACGGCTGCGCTCACATTTGCCGGGAGACACCCAAAGGGGGTATTGCCTGTGAATGCCGCCCTGGCTTCGAGCTCACCAAGAACCAACGGGACTGTAAATGTGAGATAACTGGGATGGCGGTGGGGGAGAAGGAGCGACAAAGAGGAAGTGCATGAGGACTGGGCAGCAAGACACGGGAGGAAGAGGGAATGTGGGAGCGGCAACTAGAGCAGAGGGCCAGTCCCCGGGCTGCCCAAGGAGCAGCAAGCTGACAGGCCTCCCGCCCTCTCTGCACAGTGACATGCAACTATGGCAATGGTGGCTGCCAGCACACGTGCGATGACACAGAGCAGGGTCCCCGGTGCGGCTGCCATGTCAAGTTTGTGCTCCATACGGACGGGAAGACTTGCATCGGTGGGTGAGGCCCCTGAACGGGACTCCACCGGGGATGGGGACATCAGGGAAGGGGGGAGCACCTGGCGCCTGGGTGCTGGGCGCAGAATGACTGGTGAGTGGACTGAAGAGCCAGACAACAAGGCCAGGTCTAGGGAGGGACAACTCTGAGAGCTCACCCTCTTCTCCTCCCCGGCCAGCGAGCTCTCCTGCCCCATCCCTGGGGCCCCAGCTATCTTCTTTACCCAGGATAAAGTGTTGCCAAAGTGGCAATAAAACAACCAGCCCTGATCTGACAAATGGGGTTTCCTGATTCCAGGCTTCTTCTTCCTCTCTGTCCTGTGTACCCCTGCCCGTTCCCCTCCCCCCAGCCCTCATTCCCTTCTGTTTCCTCCCCACCTCTGCCTGCAGCCCTCCACTGCCCCAACAGCTCCAGCCTTCCATCCCTCTAGCCCTTGTTGGGGCCTTCTTAAGACCTGGATCCCTTTTCCTGAATTCCTAGGCCTCACCTCACATACGTTCAGGTATCATAGATGGGTTTAATTCCTTGATCCCTAAAGTTTAATTCCTCACCCCTTCTGTCTTTAGGACTTTTGTGAAGGCCAATTGCTATGTGCTCACAGACTGCTGAGAAAGACGATGGGACAAGGTGTCCCCCTGGAGAAGGGGGAAATGGAAGGGAAGGGTTTGGGCCTGGGGAAGGGCTATGTCTGGAGCCAGGCAGGAGCGAGCGTGTTCTGTGGGCACGGGTATTTACAGACGCCGGTCATCTCAAGGGCCACAACATGCGGAGGACGAGGAAGCGTGAACACAGTCGCTCTGTGCATTTGTCAGAGATGTGACATTCAGCTTAAGAACTAGACTCTCCCCATCTCTCTCCAGCGACCCCACCCGTCTCTGCAGACAGCACTGTCCTAAGCCCCAGACACAAGAACAGGGGAGCAAATGATGCTCTTAAAGGTGTCCTCTGAGCACCTGCTCCAGACTCACACAAAGGGCTCTAAATGTCTTTAATTAAACTCTCTCCCACTCCATGTTTCCCTCTGAACTAACCCTTCAAAGACCCTGGGACATTTTAAAATCTTCATGTCGCCTTCTCCTAGCTGGTTTGTTCCAGCTCCTTTCATTTTTTTTTTTTCCTCCTAGGTTGAATTCTTCTGCTTCCTAAACCTCCCACCATCCCCTGGACACACTCACACATCCCCTGAGTCCCCCCCAAAAAACTGCATGCGGTCCCCAAAGAAAAGCTGCATGTATCAGGACAGAGCTTGGACCCATGAATGTGGGGCCAGGTCCCTCTCTGGTTGCCTTCTGTTCAAATAGTCTTGGGCATGGCTGCTTTTGAAAATACCCCTAGTAAGCTTGAGCTCTTCTCTAATGCAAGACCCATTCTGCCTTCTGGACCATGGCCAAGCGAGGCAGAAGAGAGCAAATGAGGCCGCTCTAGGCTTCACGGTTTTATTCTTCCCGTGTTCCTTTCCCTCCTCTCCAATAGCCCTTAGTTTGCCTTGCCCTAATCTCATTTTTCTCCCCAGCCCTGGTAGAGGAAACTTCATTGTTCGGGGCCGCCAGGACGTCCACATTTAGTGGGGAGACGGAGAGGGCAGTATAGTTTAGCAAAAAGGGTGGGCACCCTTTGGGATTTGGCAGTTTATAAGATGTGAGACTGCATCCCAGCTCTGCCTTTGGCATGCTGTGTGGTACTGGGCCCAAGACGGCCCCTCTCTGGGACTCTGTTTCCCTCAGTCACCTGGTGGGAACCTGGCTTCTTTGAGGATACCGGGCAGGACAAGGCTGGGGAGCTAAGTATAGGAGCCCCCGGGCTCATCACTTGGGGCTAGTGGTTTGGGGCTACAGGGGTGGAGGAGGGTGGGAAGGGGGCAGGGGCCCAGTGGGCCCCAGTGGCTGTTGCCCAGCATCTAAACAGCTTTTTTACACTGTCAAACAGGGGAAAGGCGGCTAGAGCAGCACATCCCCCCTCAGGCCGTTTCTAATGGTAAATATGTCTGCTCTCTCCGCTTGCTCTCACTGGCTTGCTAGGGGAAGGGCTAACCCGCTGGGGCTCCCACTAACTGCATGCCCACTGGGCCCAGCCTGACTGGACTCCAGCCTACCAGCAGGGCTCCCCTGCAGCCTGGGTACTGGGCCCATGGGGTGACAGGACACCTGAGTCCCCAAGAGCTGGCCCAGGAGCCTTCATGTTGTTTTTGTCTTTCTTTGTTCCTGTCCCTCTCCTCTCCTGCTTCCTCCTGCCACCTTCTCCTTCTCCCTCTCCCACCTTCTAACACCTCACCCCTTTCCAACCATCTGCCCCTTCCCTCTCTCTGCCTTCCACACAGCAAAAGACCCAGCAGCTCCAGCTCACCCGTTGTGCCCATTAGGTGGCTGAGACAGGGGTGGGATAGAGTTCGAGGCCATCCCCTCCTTGGGGCCGTGTCCTTGGGTTCTTACCCACACCAGCTCACAGTCCCAGTGCCACTCACCATTCTGTCCCACCATAACGGGTACCAGCATGACATCTGAATTCAGACTGACCTGGGTTTGAATCCTGCCCCTGCCACTTTCTAACTATACAACCTCCAGGAAGCTACTTTCTTTTCTGATCCTCATTTAACTCTTCTGTAGACAGGGAGACAAGAGTTCTCCCTTTGGGTTGCTGAGAAAACTGAGACCATGTGTGCAGAGCGTCTAAGTGCCTGGCACAGAGCAAGTACGGATTAAACTGTGGTTTAATACCACGACCTGAAGAGCTGTCCCAACCCTGGCCTGGTGAACACCGCCCTGTGGGGGAGGGCAGCTATGCCCAGCTCCCTGGTCTGACCTGGATGGACATTGTGTCAGCTCTGCAGCTCCCAACCCTGAGTCCCTCCGAACCCACCCAGTCTTGGCACAGGATCTCTGTTCCTCTCTCCCTGCTCTAGGGCTTGGGGGACCTCTTCTTATGCTAAGAGCAGTCTTGGGGGAATGACTAGGCTTGGAGACTGAATTCAAGTTTCCTTCCCAGGTTCCTCCCATGGTCTTGGGGAACCACAGGAGACCAGGGTGGGAATGGCCACCACAGGAGATCCCACTGTGGCTACTCCCAACCTGTGCATTTGAGCAAACGGGGCATGACTGGGGACCAACAGGCAGAGTTGGGCTTCTTCTAGAACCCTTGCATTGGTGGTCTCCTTGGTGACAAGGCCTGGGTTTTAGGACTGAAAGATTTAAGAAGATGATAGTATTCTCTGCTGCTTTTCTCATTCAGTTCCCTTGATTCAGAGAACCACTCTCTTTTCTTCCCTAGCAGAGAGCTTGGGATTTTGTCTCTCCAAAGGGAGAGATCTAGGGCCTCCTCAGAGGATGGCCCGTGCCTCCTCCAGAGTCCCTGCGTCGGGGCCTTGTGCTATTTGAACTGATGGTTTTCCCCTGAGTTTACCTGACTCTCCTGAGCTGCAGTTTAAACTTGTTTATGTCCTGCTCTGAATTCAGGAAATAGGGAGAGTGACCCATCCATACTCCCCCTATTATGACCCCCACAGCAAAGAGAGAATTTACCATTCAAGAGGGGGCAATAGAAGTGACTTAGCTTTGAGGTTCTCTGGCTCTCATCTACCTTCTTATTCCCTGCCTTGTCCTCTGGATTCTTCTCCTTTTGTCCCCCTCTTTCACCTAGGCAGTCTCTCCTCATTAGAAAGGAAAACAAAAACGGAACAGCCAGTTATCTCCATCTGGAACTAAAAGGAGGGCTTAGGAGGAGTTGGAGGTAGCTGGGAGGGGCTGGGAAATGACCAAGTATGTGCCTCTCCTCTGAGGATGAGCGGTCAGGCCTGGAACTGGGATCTTTTTTAAAGACAGCTGAGCAAGGAGGAAGAGAAAGATGAATTGGTGGCCATCCCTCGGCTGTCTTAGGGATCCTCAGGCTCACTCTTCCCAAGACTACCCCACCCTGACACCAGAGAGATAGTCGGTGGAAAAAAGGAGAAGACCCCTATCTGTCCCTTCTTGTTCCCTGGCAGCCGAGAACCACCCTTCCTTAGCTCCCATCGCTCCCTGCACCCTCCCCGCTCCACCTCCTCCACCCCCTCAGCACATTCCTGCCTGACAGCTCTGGCTTGTACCTGCCTCACTGCTGTCCACCTTGTTTCAATCAAGTAGGGGGCAGGGAAGCGGACTGCTTGGCTGCACTTGTGAGGGGATGGGGGCTGGGAGCGGTGGGAGGAAGGGGGCTGGGAGCCTCCACTGAATGCTCCTTCGAAAGCACAGGGAGGCAACTGAAGCCTTCCCTCATGCCTCTGTGCTCTCTACTTGCCTCGAGTTTGGGACTCCTCCAAGCCAGTAACCCAATTACCACCCCCCACCTCCCTCCTAAACAGAGACCTGTGCTGTCAACAATGGGGGCTGTGACAGTAAGTGCCACGATGCAGCCACAGGCGTCCACTGCAGCTGCCCCGTGGGCTTCATGCTGCAGCCAGACAGGAAGACCTGCAAAGGTAAGGTCTCTCAGAGGACAGGAGCATTGGAGCAAGGGGCTGAGTTTGGGACAAGAGATACAGTACCTATTACAGGAGCTCCTCAAGGCTGTCCTGATTATAAAGAACTGAGGGTATGGCTAAGGCTTGTCTCTTGTCCGCCTTTCCCACCTCAGCTCAAGGGGCATAAAAGTCTGGCCAGCACTGCTCCCTGCCCCAACCCAACATTGTTTTCCTTACTCTCATTCCTATCCCCCTACGGGTCCCTAACCCTCTTGCTTAATGAACATGCCATTCTCATTTGTCCCTGGGTCTAGAAGGATATTTGAGCCCTGACTGTGTGTGTACAAGGTCACAGATGTGTTCCATAACCTTCTTAACCCACATTCCCCAGACCTTTCCAAGTGGAAAGGCTACACTGGTCAGAGAGAGAAGAGGGTGGCAGTTGGGAGTGCTGATGCTGGAGCCTGGCTACCCAGGTTCAGACACCAGCTCTGCAATCCTGGGCAAGTTACTTAGTATCTGTGCTTCAGTTCCACTACAATAATGGTGCTTGTCGTAAGGATTAGATCAGTTAAATATAAATTATATATCAAGTACTTAGAATAGTACCTGACAAATGGTAAGTGTCTTGTGTTAACTATTACTATGGTATAATTTCCCACATTGCCCATCCTGTTCTCCTTCCTTTTATTAAGCCCGGTCTGGGAGAACGGTGGAGTGGGGGAGGAAAAAGGGAGGGTAGCCCTACTGAAAATAATGATTCATCAGGTCTGTGTACCCTGGTCACAAGGAGGACTGGAAAGAGGACTGGGCTCCTTCTTTGTGTCTTTTGGCCCAGCAGCTGGCAGAGAGGATGGGGAGACAGGGAGGGCTGGGGCAGCAGGTCAGACAGCCAGAGTTGAGAGGTTTCCTGCTGGGAAGAACTGTTGACAGGTATGCTGAGAGTAAAGTGGAAGACTGCCCTCTCTGCCCCCTCCCCCAAGTAGGGGTGAGTAGCCTGGGTCCTGTCTGCCACCAGCTTGGGGAACTTGACCTCAGGAAGGAAGCTGCTCACGGGGCCCCCCTTCCCTTCCTAGTGCTGAAAGCCACCTCAGGCCTGAGCCTCTCCAGACCTCTCCCAATCCAGCCCCTGGCCTGGCCCCTACCCCTCCCCCAGCAGCTACCCAGCCTCACTGGCTCTCCTGGAGGTCCCGTGCCTGACTCTCTCCTAGCTCCTCCTCTCTGAGGGGCTGCCCCTTTGAATCTCCACCTCTCTGTGCCAGCCCCCACACCATCACCTAGGGCTCTCAGGTCAGGAGGGGTAGGGGACATCAAGGGATAAACCTTATTCACCAGCCTTTTGGCAAAGGGCTGTCATCGCAGAATGAAGGGCAGAAACTAGCCCCCTGATTCAAATGCCTACCTACTTCCTACTCCAGGCAATTCCCTGTGGGCCTGACTCTGCTTCCCATCTGCCCCTTTCTACCAGGGTTCAGTCTCAGGAAAGGTGTTCCTAATGACCACAGGTCCCATGAACAGGGAAGAAACAGAGACTAGAGAGTGAGAGAGGAGTCAGAATGGCAGGCCCAGGGCTCTGCTTGATTTTCTCTGTCTCTGTGAGGGAGGGAGGGAGGTCATCTCCTTATTTGTTGTCCCCAGGCTTTGGTATCACCTTTGGTTCTCTCTACTTTGTCCTGCTTCCCCAGACATAGACGAGTGCCGCTTGAACAATGGGGGCTGTGACCACATTTGCCGCAACACAGTGGGCAGCTTTGAATGCAGCTGCAAGAAGGGCTATAAGCTTCTCATCAATGAGAGGAACTGCCAGGGTGAGCAGACATGGGCCAAGGGGAAAGCCTTGGGAGAGGTTTCTACGGGTAGGAGAGCTTCAAGGAGGCCAGAGTGCCAGAGTCTGAGAAAGTCAGTGGATACAGTGGAGAGTTTCCATAAGCAGTGTCATGCTGAAATTAGCAAATGTACCCCTTCCTCTTGACAGACCAGCTCTGCCTTGCTCTTGGCAAGGAGGAGGAATGGATTTCTCCCTAATTCAAATCCTTGGCAGGATCTGACCTGCCTAACCACATATGGCGGCCCTGATCCATGGGCACCAGATCTCACAGTTCCTGACTCTGAGTGGAGGGGGGACAGGGGATGGGTAGGCACTGCTAAATCGCTGATCCTAGGGCTGGGCCATGAGGGAGGGTCAAGGCCCCTCAAGTGGGTCCTCCACCTGACCAAAGGGTCCCAAGGTCAAGTACCCCAAGACAGATTCAGTGGCTTGCATCCCTGTTCTTCCAGATATAGACGAGTGTTCTTTTGATCGAACCTGTGACCACATATGCGTCAACACACCGGGAAGTTTCCAGTGCCTCTGCCATCATGGCTACCTGCTATATGGTGTCACCCACTGTGGGGGTAAGCCAGCAAATTCAGACCCTCCACCACCGGGGCCCCTCTCACCTCCATACCCTTTTGCTAAACAAGTTCCTGAGTTGGTGTGTGGCTCTGGGCAGTTCCCAGGGGCATGTGCCATGTCTGTGTCCATTGTATGACCTGGGAGAAATTAAGACATAACTAGGAGACAATATCAAGGAACAGCATTCTGCCTCCATAATTTCTATCTCCTACCCGTTGCTGCTTCTTGACTCCCATCCTCAACTTCCAAATTCCAGCTCCAGTGGTATGAAGGAGTGGAAGGCTTTAAAAAGCTTGTCATCTGGGCCCCTTCCCAGTCAGTCGTTCTTTGGGGGCAGAGATAAGGGAGCGAGGTCCTGCCTGGAACTCTAAGCAGAGGTCCTCACTCACTGCCCGCTCTGTGGCTTCTGCTCCGCCCTGCCATTGTTGGTGTCTCCCTACTCCTTCCCCCAGATGTGGATGAGTGCAGCGTCAACCGCGGAGGTTGCCGCTTCGGCTGCATCAACACTCCTGGCAGCTACCAGTGTACCTGTCCCAGTGGCCAGGGCCGGCTGCACTGGAACGGCAAAGATTGCACAGGTGGGCAACACCCTCTGCTGGCCAGAGCTGGCACTGCACTCTGGCGAGGTTGGAAATTGGGGTCTTGGAAGTGGGGTCCTTCCACGCTGAAGAAGCTGTGAGGCCGTAGGGGAGGAGAATGTAGTCATTTGAGTTAGAGACATGAAGTTTCTGGTAAAGAATCCCCTCATTGGTCTCTGTTTACAGTCACAGTTCTGCAGGTAGCTAATTCTCTTCCTCCAAATTAGCAAATCGTGGAGGAGGGTGGGAGAGGAAGGCCCTCTCCTCCTCAGGTCTCTCTCCCCTTCCTAGAGCCGGTAAAATGTCAAAGCAGTTCTGGTGCCTCGAAAGCCATGCTCAGCTGCAACCGGTCTGGCAAGAAGGACACCTGTGCCCTGACCTGCCCCTCCCGGGCCCGGTTTTTGCCAGGTACATGAGGCTGGCAGGGAGGAAAGTGCAGGGAGCTCTTCTGCTTCCCTTGCATTACTCCAACCAGTAGGTGTTGGGGGTGGGGGGCAGGTCAGAGCTGTGACAGCCCCCTTCTCTCAGAGTCTGAGAATGGCTTCACGGTGAGCTGTGGCACCCCCAGCCCAAGGGCCACTCCAGCCCGAGCTGGCCCCACCGGGAACAGCACAAACTCCAACCACTGCCATGGTGAGCACCCGCCCAGAGGCCTTGTTCCCACCTTACTCTCTTACTTAGTAACCCGTTTCTCTTCATTAATTCTCCTGGTCTTACTTTTTCTTGGGTTCCCTCCCTTGCTCTGTCATTCTTCAGCCCTTCTGCCTCACTCCCTCTGCCCCTAACATCTGATTCCCCAGCTTTCATAATCCTTCTCCAGCCAAGCCCCTGGCTTATTGCCCAGCTTCTCGATACCCTCCACAGCAGTTCCCACCCCCACGGGGTCCCCAGGCTGTGCTGAGCTTCTACCATCCCTCTAGAGGCTGCAGTGCTGTCGGTTAAACAGCGGGCCTCCTTCAAGATCAAGGACGCCAAGTGCCGTCTGCATCTGCGAAACAAAGGCAAAATGGAGGAGGCCAGCAGGATCCTGGGGCAAGGTCTGGACTGGGACTCCCACCCCAACGGGTTGTCTGGCCACCACATCCTTCCCACCCCTCAGCTCCTCTGCTTAGCGAGATAAAAAACCGACTGGCATCCTGAACTCTGGACAGAGCAGGGGAAGAGGCTTTGTAGGCATAGGGCCCAAGGAAGTCCTGGGATATCTCCATTCAAATAATTGGTATCCTACATTAAAAGCAAACTGAAATAGTTGCAGAGGTCTGGTGAGGTCTGTCTGGGTTGGGGTGGAACAGTGAGAGCTGGGAGCAAGTACTTTTTCTGACCCTGGGGTTGACAAGTCCTCTTCCCCAGGTGGTGCCCCCTGCTCTGACTGCCAGGTCACCTTCATCCACCTCAAGTGTGACTCCTCTCGGAAGGGCAAGGGCCGGCGGGCCCGGACCCCTCCAGGCAAGGAAGTCACTCGGCTCACCCTGGAACTGGAGGCAGAGGTCAGAGCCGAAGAAACCACAGGTGGGACTGGGGGCACTGCTGGGAGGAGGGTGGAAGGCAAGGGGTCAGAGGTGGGGAAACCATGGGTCTCAGCAGCGAAAGGAAGGGACAGTGCCTATACCAAGGGCAGACCCCGCCTAACACCAAGCCCAGGAGCCAGTTTCTTACCATGCCCCTCCTAGCTCCTAGCTTTGCTCCCTGCGCTCCTGCTCACAGCCATTTTCTCTGCCTTCCCTGACCCACACCATCATCTACCACCAGCTGCCTGTGGACTCCCCTGCCTCCGACAGCGAATGGAACGGCGGCTGAAAGGGTCCCTGAAGATGCTTAGGAAGTCCATCAACCAGGACCGCTTCCTGCTGCGCCTGGCAGGCCTTGATTACGAACTGGCGCACAAGCCAGGCTCAGGAACTGGGGAGCGAGCAGAGCTGGTGGAGGCCTGTAGGCCTGGGCAGCACCGCACCGGGGCTAAGTGTGGTAAGGGAGCTTGCTGGGGAAAAGGGAAGCAGGGGAGTGGGGAAGGCCCAACTTGGGCCTGCCTCAGAGCAAGACACTTTAAGGCCTCAGTTGTACCTCAGATTGTGAGGCAGCCAAAACCCTCCTGCCTATCATCCTCCTCTCCCTAGTCCCAGGCTGAAATCTAGGGGGTATCAGGTCTAGAGGGGTCACCAACCCTCCTGTATGTGGCTTTGGCCCCTGATCTTCCCAAGCAAGATTCTGTCTCTTCCCAGACAAAGAGCCAAGCTCCTTGAATTGGGGGGGGGGGGGGGGGGGGGGATCCCCGGCCCGGGGGGGGGGGGAAGGGGGGGGGGGGGGGGGTGGCTAGCGCGGCCGACTCTCCCTCAGTCAGCTGCCCGCAGGGAACGTATTACCACGGCCAGACGGAGCAGTGTGTGCCATGCCCAGCGGGCACCTTCCAGGAGAGAGAAGGGCAGCTCTCCTGCGACCTTTGCCCTGGGAGTGATGCCCACGGGCCTCTCGGAGCCACCAACGCCACCACGTGTGCAGGTGCCAGGGGAACAAACAATACAGAGCGGGGTAGGGTGGGCACTGGGACGCCCACGGGCATGGGATCTCCTAAGGGCAGGCCCAGGCTCCAGACCACTCTCCTCGTTAGCGTCCTGTTTGTGTGCCTCTGTCCCCTGAGACTGGGTAATCCTATGGGGATGACCAGAACCATCCCCATCAGAGCTGGGCCCTTGATTCATTGCAGGTCAGTGCTTGCCTGGCCAATACTCCGTAGACGGGTTCAAGCCCTGCCAGCCATGTCCACGCGGCACCTACCAACCTGAAGCAGGACGGACCTTGTGCTTCCCATGTGGTGGGGGCCTCACCACCAAGCATGAGGGGGCCATCTCCTTCCAAGACTGTGACACCAAAGGTGAATGGGCTAGTCACTTGGACACTCCCCAACTTGAACTGCTTCCAAAAAACTCTCCAAGTCCTCAGAGTCAACCTAAGTGTGTTGCCCCACCTCCTTCCCCAGCCTGGGAAGGGCCCAGCTACTCGATCAGCCATACCATCCTGCTCAGAGGACGCATCCTGACCCTCACTGGTCCCAAGTCTAGGAATTAGGGAATAAAAAACAATCCCATTTACTCCTCTGCTTTGGAGAACTGGTAGCACATTCCCCTCAATACTACAAATGAGTTTCTGTGCGTTTGGCACGATGTTCAGTGCCTGAAAGAAAAGGACTGGCACAGTAGCTGACTAGTCTGTCAAGTCTGTTTTTCCCTAGGCTTAAATTCTGGCATGACTAGAAAAGGCTGGGACCCTGGAAGGGACTTTGGTGTCTTCAGTCTCCTGCTTCTCCACAATGAATGCGTCCTGCTCATCCCATGTCCCTGAATTCCCACTTGCCTGCCATCTTAACTCCTGTCTTTCCTTCCCCCTTGCCTGCAGTTCAGTGCTCCCCCGGTCACTACTACAACACCAGCATCCATCGCTGTATCCGCTGTGCCATGGGCTCCTATCAGCCCGACTTCCGTCAGAACTTCTGTACCCGCTGTCCAGGAAACACAAGCACTGACTTTGACGGCTCCACCAGTGTGGCCCAGTGCAAGAGTACGTGGCAGGCCAGATGATGGAAAAGGGGGTAGAGAGGCCTGGGAACGATGGCCATGGGAAGAGGTTGGGAGTGGGATAAGTAAACCCATAGGGAGAAAGGCTAGGGAGTGGGTGGGCAGGAAAGTCCCACGCTCCATCTCTCCCAACCCACTCCATCCCAATACCAGTCGCTGGGCTGGGCCCTGTGGCACCCTCTCCCTGGACACAGGTAATGGGGAGACAGAGAGGTGAAGTGAGATGAGAAAGTTCTAAGAGCGGGGAAGGGAAGGTGGACCCAGAACTTGGAGAAGAGACGATGAACCAGGAAGGCAACTGCCTACACATGTCTGATTTTCACTTCAAAACGTTTCAACATCCTAACCCATTTCTCCACTGACTTCCCTTCTCTTTCTTACACCCGGGTTTGGATACAGATCGCCAGTGTGGTGGGGAGCTGGGTGAGTTCACTGGCTATATCGAGTCCCCCAACTACCCAGGCAACTACCCAGCTGGCGTGGAGTGCATCTGGAACATCAACCCCCCACCCAAGCGCAAGATCCTTATCGTGGTACCCGAGATCTTCCTGCCATCTGAGGATGAGTGTGGGGACGTCCTCGTCATGAGAAAGAACTGTGGGTGGCTGCAGAGCTGGGCCAGGGAAGGGCAGTTCAAATCTGGTTGGGAGGGAGAGAGAGAGAGAGAAGATGGGGACAGGAAGAATTGGGGCAGTGAGAAGGGAGGCCTTGGGAGGAGAGAGGCTAACAACGGAAAGCTCTATGTTTGGGGGAGAGCAGAAGTAAGAAAGCCAGCATTGGGATTAGAACTCCAATAGTGTTATGCCTGTCACTTTCCTGTTCTAGCATTTTTGCTGTTCCATTCATTTAAATGTCAAATTTTTTACACTCTGTGAGTGCCTGGACATCAAGGAGGAGTTGTGGAACAAGCAGAGGGCAGTGGGAGAGGATCTGTGTGTGTTGGGGTGGGGAAGGTGCATGCACGGGGGAGAGCCTCTGTCCCCTTGTCCCCCTCTGTCCCCTCCTTGCCCCCACCACCCTCCTGCACGAGGGCTTGGGTAACCTGCCCTGCTATTCTCCTGACCTGCTGCTTGCCTTCCCAGCCTCACCATCCTCCATTACCACCTATGAGACCTGCCAGACCTACGAGCGGCCCATTGCCTTCACAGCCCGGTCCAGGAAGCTCTGGATCAACTTTAAGACAAGCGAGGCCAACAGTGCTCGTGGCTTCCAGATCCCCTATGTTACCTATGATGGTGAGCAAGGGCAGGAATGCCAGGGAGGTGGGTGAGAAAGGCGAGGCTCATGAGTCTTAGGAGGGAGCAGGGAGAGCAGGAAGAGTTTCTACCTGTAAACTATTCCCCGTGGTTGATTTTGCAGAGGACTATGAGCAGCTAGTAGAAGACATTGTTCGAGACGGCCGGCTCTATGCATCTGAAAACCACCAGGAGATTTTAAAGGCAAGTGAATGTGCACAGAAATAAGAAGAGCCAGCCTTTAATGAGCATGTAGCAATGTGCAGGCAGTGGGCTGAGGGCTTACAGGAGTATTCTCACTTGATATACATAAGAGCTCTATGAAATAGGTACTTTCATCATTCCCACTTTACCCATAAGAAAACTGAGGCACAGGGTTACAGAGCTTGCCCAGTGTGTCCAAGCCCATCTGACTGCAGGGTCCCTCACACTACCTCACACTGCGGGGGAAGAGGTAGGGAAGAGGAGGAGATGAAATGTCCCTGACCGCTTGTACCAAAAAATAGGGAGGAAGTGAGGTATAAAAAGATGCTTCTGCATTAGGTCCCTCCCTTCCCTGCCTCCCTCCTCAGTTTCCACAGAAAAGGAGCAGATCTAGCACAGCGTTCCTCAGAGTTAATTCAGCTAAAACCTGTTTTAAAGGAAAAGAAATGTTACCTACGTTAAAGAATGAACTAGACTCCCCTGGGTCTGTGGATCCCAGTTTGAGAAAGCCTTACATGGCAAGCTACAATCCTAGCCACAGTATTATCCTTCATAAATTACCAATGCAAGGACAAATTTTACCTTTATGATTACTAAAGTCATTTTTGCATTATTGTCAAAGTAAGAGACACAATGACAAAAATCTCCTAGAACTTGCAGACTACAAAGAAAATCATTTCAGCAGTGCTTTCTGAACATGTTTTAAAACATCTGAACCCTTATTTCAGATGTGCTGTGGAACTCCAATGCATAAAGTAGTGGGGATCAGGGGCTGGAGGCCCTGCCTCTTATTTTAAAAATCTGCTGATGCCATAGGATGCGTACTAGCCTAGAAGCCAGAAGACCTGAGTCTTTGTGCACAGTGCCTGGCACCTGGTAGGCTCTCCACACACCATGTTGCTGTTTAAGACAGAATGGTTAGGAAAGGCCTCTGAGAAGAGACCTGAGTGAAGTAAAGGGCTGCCCATTAGAAAATCAGGAAAGGAGCATTTCAAGCCAAGAAGCATGGGGTGGTGTGGCATATTTGAGAACCCTGAGATGGCCAGGGGAACTCAGCAGAGTAAGAAAGTCAAGGGGGACTGGAGGACAGAGAACAGGGTACAGATCATGTTTAGCCTGTGGGCCATGCAAAGACACTGGGCTTTACTGAGTAAAAAAAGAAACCAGAGAAGTGTTTTGAATAGAAAAAGGACATGATCTAATTAAAAACTGAAAAAGTCACTCTGGCTGCAGTGGGGGAGAAAAGTCTGTAGAGGGACGAGGACAGGCGGATGTAGGGAAGCAGGGTAGAAGGCTACTGCAAGTTGTCCAAGTGACAGATGGTGGTGGCCTGGACAGGGTGGTAGCTGTGGAGGCTGTGGGAAATGGTCAGACCCCAGATATATTTCGAAGGTAGAATCAACAGGATTTGCTGTGGTTGTGGGCGGGAGAGAGGAGTCAAGGATGACTCCAAGGACTGGGGTGTGAGCAATGGAAGGATGGAGCTGCCAGTGACGGAGTTGTAGGATTCTGAAAGAAGAACAGATGGTGGGGATGGAAATCCAGAGTTCACCTCTGGGCATGCCTATTCAACATCAAGAGGGGCTGCTTCTGAATTGAGGCTGGTGTCCCTCTTTCCCACCCCCAATGCTGAGGCTGACATTGCCGCCTGCCATCCTCTGCAGGATAAGAAGCTCATCAAGGCCTTCTTTGAGGTGCTGGCCCACCCCCAGAACTACTTCAAGTACACAGAGAAGCACAAGGAGATGCTGCCAAAATCCTTCATCAAGCTACTCCGCTCCAAAGTTTCCAGTTTCCTGAGGCCCTACAAATAGTGCCCCTAAGCCCAAGACCCAGGTTTTAAAGCCCCCAGACTCCTTAGCCTTCAGAGCCGGCAGCCCCCACCCCCAGATGAGGAACTCTCTCCTCTCTTTCTTTTTGGAGGAAAAAAAAATCACTATAGACCAAGCACTCTTCCTTTCTGTCTCTCCAGCTTCCTTTTCTGTCTCTCTCTGCCTCTGTCTTTCTCCCTCTCTCTTTTTACTGTGGTCCCTTTTCTACACGCTCCCTGGAAAAGCCATTAAGTGCTGGCTCTATTGCCCCTGAGGGGTGAAAGAACAGTGTCCCCTTCCCCTTCCCAGCCACACTGACCATTTCACCAGCTCATATCTATGGCCTCATCAGCCTGGAGGGGTGCTAGAGGCCCATGAAGGAAGTGGGTCTAGTGGGGAATGGGGTAGGGGGAAAAAGGGCTTCTGCCCTTATAGGGTTGTGCCTTGCTAGTCAGGAGCCAAAATGTCCCCTGGCTGTGCCCCCCAGGGTGATTTTAACAACCCAGGGTCTGCCAAAGAAGTCTCTGACTTACAGGCCTAATGCCAGCACTGGTCCTCTGGGGTACGTGGTTCGAGCCCTAGACTGTCCACACAGCTGGCTTTCTTGTCAATACAGCTTCTTTCCTTCTTCCCCCACATGTCTGCTTGGGGTCCAATTCATGAGGGCTTACAAAAGGCCCATACCACTGGGTTAGTGGACACCAGTTGAATGAGGAAAAGCAGCAGGCATTACCATGTTGAATGTGCTGCTGTCACTCCCCAACAGAAAGACTATAGCTCTGCAGGACAGAAACCAGGTTTTAAAGCATCACAAAAAAAAAAAAAAAAAAGAAAAAAAAGAAAAAAAAAAAAAAAGAAAAAAAAAAAAAAAAGAAAGAAAGAAAGAAAAAGGAAAAAAAAAAGGAAGAAAAAAGAAAGAAAGAAAACCTATCATCTAAAGGACTAGACTCCAGAACAATTAGAAACCAGCCTCAAACACCAATCCCTTTTCTTACTTGTCATCCTGGCCCAGCCATCTCCTCACCCCTACCTGAGCGCTCCCTGGGGGAGCCCTACTCCCCTTGCTAAGTGTTGTCCTTAAAGAAACATGGCTGCTGACCAGAAGCCAGCCTGGGCCTTGTCCCCGAGTTGTCTTTCCCTTGTAGCCCCAGATGGCTTGTGGACTCCACCAAAGAGGACCCTGCTCTGCTGCCAGCCCAGAGCCACCTACCTCTGGCCCCAGGCTGTGGGCAGCAAGAGGAATGTGTGCACACTTGGCGACCCTTCTGCCCACCCTGTCCACATCTAATAAGTGCAATCATTTTGAGTCTTCCTATGTTGTCTAGAGGGAGGGTTTTTGTTTTCTGGTTTTGTTTTGTTTTTTTTTTGGTTTTTTCCTCTATTAGAACAAACCTATTTATAGCTGCCCAAGAGAAAAGAGTGTATGTTTGAAGTGGAAGGAAAAAGGCTTTGGATCTCATGAACCTTGAGTGCTGGAGCATCTGATCTGTCTCTGCTCCCCCACCAGTAGCCATCCAGACTTCTGGAGCCTTCAGATGGGGGAACCCAAACCTTAGTTCAGAGGCACCTGATGTGTAGGAGAGTAATTCTGGGGACTTGATGGAGCAGGAAGGAGAGAGACCTGTGTTTGCTAATCCAATCCTGCCATCCCTATGCCTCTCTATGGATTCAACATGGACCTCATGATTGTAGAGGCCGATGGAATTGGTCAGTGATTCTCCACACCCAAATAGGGAAAGCCTCCATCTTTTCCCTGCCTTCATCCTGTTTACCCCTGGTGCACACATGGAAGAGGATCAGGACAAACCCCCTGGGAATGAGCTGACTCAGGGGCCTGAGGTCACAAACAAGGCTAAAGGAACCAAGAATAAGACAGTTATCAAAGCATGAAGTTTGCCTGACCTTGGCCACTCTGCTTACCCTTACCTATTTGCCATCCCCTCTGGGAGTTGACTTCAAGCTTAGCTTCCTCCACTACTGCTTTTCAAAAGGAAGAATCAAGTCCATGCCCAAGACCACATCTCGCACACATTCTACCCTCATTCCACTACTGCCTATAAATGTATTTTCCATTTGCTCCTTTTACTTCCCCCAAAGCTGTAGTTTATTCAATCGAAGGCTACCAATTAACTTCTAGGTTTCATTTCTAAGTGACTGTTCCAGGTTACTGCTTCCCCAAGAGAGCTGACACTAAATAAAGAAGCTTGCACCATCTCCTCACTCCCTAATCATTAGCATTCACCCACCAAAGATAGCCTTAGGCAGTAGGCAGCCAAAGTCAAAGCTAACTCCCCCACTGCCTTTAGCCAACACCCCAGCCCTTGGCAGTAGAGTATCTGGCTTTGTCTCTGAGTCAAAGAGGGCCCTGCTATAAAGATACAAAATGGCTGCTTCCATACAAGAAAATGGTCATTTAATAGAAGTAGCCACACTTCCCAGAAAAATGCCTGAAAACTGCTTTAATCCACTCTGATCATCCTAATTCTCCACCAACTTTCTGATTCTCTCCCTACCATTGCATCTCTCTTAGAAAGCTAAGCAGAGTACTTCCCAATTTATGCCTTCAGGGTCTGGCTTCTCCTTGCTCTCCTCCTTTCCCATCACCCCATAAACATATTTCCTTCAATAACTTATTCCATGATTTCTGGAAACCGCAAATGATTTCCACGGATAGAAAGTGTAGACCACTAGGCTTCTTAACTGATGTTAAGACAGATCTTGGTGAGCAGGTAAAGAACTGCTAATGTCCACCAAGTTTAGTTTAGGTCATGCAAGCTGGGGGTTAACAATCCAGACAAAGCTACTGCTGAACCTATGGAGGAAGCCAGTCCTGGGACATAAAACCAGGGGTTAAGTGGACTGAATGAGGAGTCAATACTCAGGGACTCTCTAGGCCTTTACAGGCCAGACAGAAAAAAAGGTTTTTACCAGTGTAAGGAAGTAAGTAGACAGAGTAAATGGAAATGCTTCATGAACAAGTCCCGAGGCGTCTCTGCAGGATGGGGGTGTTCACAGGGCCACAGTACTGTGAGGCTTCATTTATCTTGGTACAAAACCTGCCCTGATCTGAGTCTGGGAATGGGAAGCCATTTCTGTAAAGACTGTGAGCGCCAAGTGATGCACATCAGAAAGGCACTTAAACCCTCAGCAACATGGCAATCCAGTTTTACTTCTCTGCCTCCCTCTTTCTGTATTATTAGGCCAGGTCCATTCCCTCAGGTGAACACTCAGTCAGAACTGACCAGATCCTGGACTTGAGCTGCCCTACCCCAGGTCTATAAGTTCCAAAGGGCAGACACTGAGCTGTGACTGCTGTGACTTCCTGAGGACTGGTTAGTTTGAGGTAATGGAGGCTCAGATGTGTTGCTCCAAGGTCAGGAATACAGCTCTGGTCTCCAGCCCTAAGGAAGTTTTTTGTATCTGAGAAGTGTTCTCCATAGGCATGTTTGAGGGGACTCTGTAGTGGATTGGTAGGTCATACCTCAAAATGTCAGAAAACATTATAGAGCATTCAAACTTCTGTTATTTGCTGCATAATCTCAATGTAACAGGCTCAAACTAGGGGGAGGGAGACAAAACATAAATGACCATAAGCAGAAAATAATGTTAACCTGCTTGGCTTCTTTCTAAAGCACAAAAGTGGAAGCAAACAACACAAGGCTATCTTTAAATCGGACCTCTCTCAAAGATAGCACACCCTGTCCTTGGGCCATTATTTTGACTAGGAACCCTTTAAGAAAATATATGATTAGAGAGAATAGAACCTCCAGTTCTGTTATCAGCTTATCTAGACAACATTGTAGCAGTTTGGATAAACTGAAAAATCTATTCTTCTGTGTGAGTTAACTGAAGTTTCAGAGAATAATCATTACCATGGGGGGAGGCTTTTTTTTAATGCAGAAAAAGAATCTCAAAATGTTGTATTTATATCTGTCTTCCACTGCTGCCAATATAGTGTCTCCTACACAATCAACAATAAACAGTAAATGATGCAGTTCATAGAGTATTTTGCACTTGGGGAAAAAAAAACTATCTGAACCTGTAAAAAGAAATGTTTGGATTTTGTATTGTCTTTTTTTATTATTATTATTAAAATACTAAATGAAACTCCCTGGCCTGGCATCTATTCCTCTGTCTCAATAGTTTATTCTAGAGCTGGAAAAAACTTTGAGAAAACAAAGTGTCTTCTGGCTTCCAGATAGGACTTACAAAAATTTTTCATTTATCCATCTTATTTGTAATGATTTTGGAATTTGAAAAGGCTTGTCTCTCTATTTTTAAGATTTTATTTATTTGTCAGAGAGAGAGAGAGAGCAAGTGAGCGCACAAGCAGGCAGAGTGGCAGGCAGAGGCAGAGAGAGAAGCAGGCTCCCCACTGAGCAAGGATCCCTATTCGGGACTTGATCCCAGGACTCTGGGATCATGACCCGAGCAGAAGGCAGTGGCTCAATGGACTGAGCCACCCAGGTGTCCCTGTCTCTCTATTTTTAAAGACAGTATCAAGAATTATCCCCTAAGGGGGATCTAGGGAGTAAAGGGAGTTTAGGGTATCATTTTTCCTCACTAGAGAACAGTTCCCAAATCTAGCCAGGTCACAGACTCCCTAATTAAGATGTCCCACTCTAGGAAAATACCAACGCTGAGGGTGACCCAAGGTTGTTCTTTTTGTGCAGTACACTCTTAGCCACCCAAAAGAATTCTGAAACATCATTTAGCCACTACGACCATTACTACCACAGGGCAGAGGAACTCAATCTCCAGTCTGTTACAAATGTACAGTCCCAATTCCTAGGCTCAGAGATGACAGATAAAATTTGTTTCAATTATGTAATTCCCTGACATGAAATTTTATCAGATTTAATATCCATATGATATAGCAATTTAAGAGAAACAAGGCAAAATCTACCTGATCAAAAAATAAGTCGGGTTGGCCTACTAGAATCCTAAACTTCCCTATTAGCATCTATAAAGGATAGGTGCATTCATTTCTCAATTACTGAGCTTCTGTTATATGCCCTGCATCTTGCATCAGGCTATCACAGCTTGATAACAATAGCCATACCCAAGACCCATACTCCTCAGGTAAGATTCTGATAACAACTGATCATTCCACATACATTTGCCAACAGGAGAGAAAATCCAGTCTACCTGGTGACTATGAGTATAAATTCACACTGGCATTCCATTTTATATATTAACTTCCTGTAAGTTTGATTTAGTGTGACAAAACATGAATACTTCTGTGAATGGACAAAATCACATTTCTAGAACTGCAAAGCCAAGGACTGATATAGGTCTATAATGACTACACCAGCTTGGGGCCATTCTCTCTGACTTATCTCTTAACCCTCTTTTATTCCAAAACACCAAGTCTTCCACCTTCTTCCTCGGACATCTGTGATGATGTCCCTGATTAATGTATAATCAGGGCCAGTACAGCTGAGTCACAGGGCACATGAAGACTTTATAAGGAATTCTTCCCAAGGGTATGTGCAGACCTTCCAAGAGGTAGTAGGCAAGGAAATCAATCTGAGGAGCATTTTAAGGAAATAAGTTTCCAGATCCTCAACTTCTATTAGAAATCTTCCCCCAAACGAATCCGTTTGGGAACTAGCCACCATACTTACCCACACTCCATTCCACCTCCCATTTCGGAGTAGTCCTTGTCCTAATTTACAAAAGAAAGTTATATCCCTCCCCTCCACTGAATCTTCATCCATAATCCAGGATATAAAAACCTGGGGAGTAGGAAGTAAGGGCTGTTTTTTCCATTCATACAAAAATATTCCTATTACAATCAGTCCTCTTATTTCATCTTATAAAATGTTTACTATTTTCTTGTTAGTGGCTCAATCCATTATTTCCTAGCAAGTATACTTTTCTTTTCTTTTTTAAGATTTTATTTATTCGACACACCCAGAGAAAGAAATCACAAGGAGGCAGAGAGGCAGGCAGAGAGAGAGGGGGAAGCAGGCTCCCCACTGAGCAGAGAGCCCGGTGTGGAACTTGATCCCAGGACCTTGAGATCATGACCTGAGCCGAAGGCAGAGGCTTAACCCGCTGAGCCACTCAGGCGCCCCTATACTTTCCTTTCTTATTCAATATGTAAGAAAAAGCTTGTCATGAAACCTAAAAAAATTAATTGGGAGTCATTTCTGATTTTTAAACGCTTTTAAAACGATTTTTAAATCATTTTCTGATTCTTCTTTAATTGTCCCCCAAAGCCAAACATCAGAATTCAACGCAAGCATATATCCATATCTGCCAAGGGGATAACATGACTTCTATCCTACTTCTCGCTTATTAACTAATGATTTAGCGTCTGCCTTCATTCAGACCAGATTATGATCCCAGGATCCTGGGATAGAGCCCCACATTGAGCTCCCTGCTCAGTGGGGAGTTGGCTTGTCCCCCTCCCTCTGCCCCTCCCTTCACTTGTGCGCTCTCTCTAAAGTAAATAAATAAATAAATAAATAAATAAATAAATTTTTCAAAAAAAAGACCACTGGCCTATATGATGGTATATTGTCAAGGTGGGGCTCAAAAGCAGAACACAAGCTGCTAGAAATGACCTTCAGTCCTCCAAAATATGCTCCTCACCAGTTCTGAGTACCTGAAATTACACACCATCAAAATCTTATTACTTCCAAGTCACACACTGATTTCCCAGAGTTTTTGTTCATTGTGTAATAGGAGAAGTGATTAGCCAATCAGATTAGGATCTGCATGGAATGTGAGAAAGGACAAATGTATTTTTTATTATGGAAAAAGGTGGTGGGGAGACAAATTAGGACAACTCGAGTTCTATTCCATACTCCTATTTCTAACCAGGAGTTTATGCTACAGGACACGCTATTTATTCTCTCCATAGGCATGTGAAATAACTCATCAGACCTCCACCAGAAAGGAACAGAAGGGGCACCACAGTGGCCAGGCTGTTTATTTCTATACCAGGAGGTAGAGAAAGGCTCACTTATTAACCATAAGCATGGGCCATCAATTGTCACTCACTACCCACTGAAGCAGAGAACCTGAAGAGAACTCTGACCCCAGTCGCACCTCTGGAAAGGTTGTGTCAAAACAAATAAGATAGGCAAGAGGGGATGCCTCAACTTGAAAATCGAGCTTTCTGGTTAAGCTCTCCTGACAGGGGAGGTAGGAGGCTGTCAGTGCCCTCAATGGCATTGTTAGCTACCATAGGTCCCAAACCTTGTACTTTGCAAATGTTTCTATTTTATCAGAATACTTCCTTTGAAAATTCTTTTTTTTTTTTTAATTAAAATTTTTGGGGTGAGGGGAGGGAGGATACAAAAAAAAAAAAGTTGAAAAGGACAGAGAGGGAAAAGTTTCTCACCTCATTCCTCCAGGCACCCAATTCCTCTCCTAAGAAGCAACCGTCGCCAGTTTCTTATCTAATTCCTCGGTTATTTTTAACGTTTTACCAAAAGTTCACTCCCTTGGATTTCTGCAAATTCCCCAATCGTAGCCCCTCCCTCCTGGGAGGGGGGAAAAGGCAAAAGGGCTTGGTCTTGTTCACCCTAGGCGAGTCTACAGTGGGGAGTAGCTGGTTTTAAGGCTGCTGGTGGGGCTGACGGGGGAATGAGAGAGCCCACGAGGGCCGTCAGGGCACCCTCCCTAGAGAGGCAAGTCCCTCACGGCTCCTTAGTGACGTCCTTTTCCAGAAGGAGCTAGTAATACCTGCAATTGCTTCCTTCAGAGGGATGGCTCGAAGATCGTAGGCAGTCCCGGGGGTGGGGGGGTGGCTGCGTACAGTAAAGCTCTCCCGGGCGGTTAGGAGCAGGAGGAAGACCCGGGCTCTGAAACCCAAGGAGAAGGTCCGCAGCCCCAGTGCGGGCTGTGGAACCCGCGGGAACGGCTTCCCTCACAACCTAACTCTCCCGTCCTTCCCGGTTCCTGAAGCGCCTTTCTCGCCCGCAGGCAGCCGATAGTACAGCGCGGAGCCCTCGAGGCCTCGGGCTCTTCCCGGCCGCCGCCGCCTTAGGCCTCAGGTGGACCGAATCCCTCGGAGGGACAGGTGGCAGCTCCCCATTGCCATAGCGACGACCCCGCTCGCCAACCGCGCCCAGGCCCCTGACCGGGGCGTCGTGACGTCATCACGCCCTCCCTGGGCGCTCGGCCTTCGCGGGCCGTACGTCACCCGCCCGGGGGGGCGGGGCGGGGCTCTGAGGGGCACGGTTCAGGGCCCGGCCGCCAGGGCTCCAGGGGCCCGGGAACCTGGATAAGTAGGACTGCTGCCGCGGCGACTGGGGGTGCGGGGTGGAGCGTGCCCTGTATTTTCTATACGGGTTCCGGGGCCCGGTAGAGGCGCGCCGCGAGGAGAGGAAAGTGCGGCGGCCCTGGAACCTGGATATCGCGCGAGGCAAGCTGCGCGCGGGCGGGCGGGCTATGGCGCAGGCGGGTTGCGGGGCCGGCGCTGGTGGCGGGGCCCGGTGCATGGCGGTCTGTCGGCGGAGTCGCCCTCGGGGGCTGTCAGGTTGGTGGCTGCGGGAAGAGTGGGTCCACCGTGCCCAGGTGGGAGGCCGGGCGGGCGCAGGGCCCCGGGAAGGTCCGGAGCCCGGCGTGCCCACCCTTCTCCGGCCCTAGCCCAGCGTCCGGGCGGCTAGACGGCGACCTGACCCCTCCCCCACCCGGGGCCCGGGCCCCATCCCTGCCCCTTCTTTCCGCCCCGGGACTCCTCCCCCATGACTTCTAAACCCCACCCCGGCTCCCAAACCCCGCGCCCGCCTCCACCTCTGTGACCTTACACCCCACCCACTGACCCTAACACCTCTACAGGTAATCCTCAATTCTTATTCATTGACTCTGCCAACCCAGGAATTTCCCCATCTCTGCCCAGGGACCCACCTACCCAGTTACTCCCTCAGCTCTAGTCCAGTGACTCAAGACCCGAGACGCCCCGCTCTCCTCCTAGGTGACCCCCCCCCAACCTTCCCAATGACCCCATTGGTCTGGTAACTCCCACTGTTCTATCCTGTGTTCGCCCACAAACTTGGCGACTCCCTTCAAACCTTTCCTGGTAACTCTTTAAGCCCTACTCCAATAGTTTACCACCCAGTCATCTACAAAACCCTCAATATCTAAAAATCCCTTCTTTGCCCTGTAACCTCATGATCTTCATTTCATGCTCCCTCCTTCATCCTAAAATCACCCTCACCGACATCCCTCTCCGCACCCTCAGCTCCTCAGTGTCAATCAGCACATGACTTAGAAGTCCCCTAGCACCACGCTGGTGCCCAGGAAGATATAGGATGAATATGAAGTAGTAGCAGTAGTTGGAGGCATCAAAGAGTTCTGGATTGAGTGTGTGATTCCAGACTCAAGTCCCAGCTCTGCCACCATGGTGCTTTGGAAACCTGGGACAGGTCCCTTCCTCACCGGGCCTCAGCTTGTCATCTGTGTTGTGTGTGATAAGGCTGGGTTAAGCGATCTCAGAGTTTCCTTCCAACTGTGAAATTCTGCAGTTCTCAGTCAAGATAATTGTTGTTTACAATCATTTTTATACCCTCGCTAGAAGTTTACTCTAGTTACCTCACCTCAGGGTCCACTTGCTTTATGAACCATATTCCCTCACTCCCATAACCCCCTACATTCTTAATAGCCTGTACCTTTTTCCCTTGACCAGGCCCTATCAGTTAACAGGATAGCAGAGCGCTTCAGCTAGGGGCATTGATGTGATAAGAGACCTGGTTCTGGTCTCACTCTGGCTCTTCAGCTGTGGCACTGCAGGCATACCATTTAGGCCTGTCTGAACCCTCAGCCTCCACCTCTGCTAAGGGAGGGTAATAATCTTGCCTGAGATGGTGCATTTGGCACCATGCCTGGCCCATGGGAACCCTTAAATACAAACTGAGGAACTTCTATGGGTCTTACTCTGTCCTGGGTACTAGGGATTCACAGACAAGACAGGGCCCATGCATTACATTGCTTTTCTACCCCTGAGCTCTTGGAATACCCATCCTCTTATCTTTGCTGCGGCCTCCTCCTCTGATGATTTATCTCCTCCCTCTTTAATTATAATTGGCTGAGTACTTACTGTGTGCCACGCTTTATATGTATAAATTAAATTTACCTTTCAACAACTCCAGGAGATGGTTATTACTATATCTGTCACCATTTTGCCTTTCTGTAGGTTTGGTTTGGCTTCAAATAAATAAAGAACCTGAAACAGATACGTAGCAGAGCGAGTATTTGAGCCCACAGTCTTCAAAACCCACTTGCTCCACTACCTCTTGCCCTAAACCTGCAGAGTTTTCCAGGTCACCCTGAGCCCCTTGTTCCTTATTTTCTAATGATTCCTAAGCACAATATCAGCTCATTCCATGATGCCCAGGGTTTCTGTTACCCTTTGCCCCATGGCTTAGTGAATTCCTCAACCCAATGTTCATGACTTTCCACCCCACGTGCCCTGAGACCCCCGCACCTTAATACCTCTCTTCATTTTTTGTCCACATATCCTCTCACAGCCTTCACTCCATGATCTCACTTACCCTAAGGGGGCTGCTACCTCACTGGCACTTTACCCCAAACCCACTTATCCTGCTAAGTCCCTTCCCTGCCGGGAGTTCAGATACACTAAACCCTCTGGCCCAATAGTCTTTCCTCATATGATTTCCTATTTTCAGTCTCTTCTCAGTGATCTAGCTGCCTCCCTTCTAAGCCAAGTTCTGTTACCTAGAACCTTCATCTAATTAGCCCTTTATCTAATGACTTCCTTCCCCCAGCTTCAATGAAATGAGCCCCTTCCATCCCAATGTGAACCCATCTTTCATACCTGTACACCCTCCCATTCTAAGATCCCTCCTCTCCATGTTCTGCACAGTATCCTAAAGGATCCTGCCTCCCATATTCCCAGATCTTGTGGCATCCTCCTCCTTGTCATCAGTGAGCACCTTTTCAAACCAGAATTATCTTCCCCCTTTTTCCTCTCCCTGCATCCCTGCCCCTTCTCCTAGTGCCCTTTCCAGCCCTTCCTCTTACTTTTCTCCTGGCCATCCTCACCTCACCAATTTTGGTAACATCGATTATGATGCAAATAAATGCCCCTCTCATCCCAACTCTGTCCTTTTTCCCACTTTTCTGTGCACGTAAGTACAGGGCTCCAATGAATGACCCTACCACTCACTTCTCCTACCTTTATACACAGCACTGTTGGGCCAAACCTCATTGGCCTCTATGGTTTGTCCAAGGAACTACACTCTTCTCTGGGAACTTCTGACCATAGATCACCAAGATCACCATCCTTTAGGTAGCAAGGAGAGAGATCTTGGAAATCCTTCTGAATTGATCTAGCCTGGTCTCTTTGACACACTCCCAGGATCCTCTTCATTTCTGAAGCTGCTTGGTGTATATGCCCTCAAGGTCGAATGCTTTGGGTGTTAGCTTTTGCCAGCGTTGAATTAGCCCCATTGTTTTCCAGACTCTGGGAGGACTTTCCATTCCCTCCCACCGGAACACTGGATGGTGAATAGCAAAATGTGAGATTAAAGATCTGCATCCCAAAGTCTATTCTGTGGGTCACCAAATTCCCAGGTGTCCAGTAATATTTTTGTTGGCTGTATAGCAATAAATAATAGCAGAGGACAGACCTCAGAGTAAGGAAGAGGTAAGCCCTGGTAGCTACAAATTGATTTTTGAAAGAAGATTTTGCCTTGGGCTTGCTTAATCTGACTTAGGGCACAGAGCATATTCTGCCATGGATTTTAGTTATTTGTGTACTTCCCACCCATTCTCCAGCCCCACGGCAATCTCCTTGAGAAGAGAAGCTGGGGTTTCTTTATCTTCTGGCATCTTAATCTGGTCCCTTATATTATGAGGCAGAACGTAAATACTGAGTTGAATGAAATCACTCAGAAATTCTGTATCAGGTACAAACAAAAACAGTTCACATCTGTGTCCTTTTTGTAGCCACAACAACCCCCTATCCCCAGAACGCTGCAGACAGTAATGGGCAAGTCCTTTGATTTAAACAGTCTGGAATTTAGACCTTCCTTTTTCAGTCATTGGTCGGCTGGGGGAATGGGCGTGAGTGCTCGTTTTCACTGTATGTCTGGTAAGACTAGAGGGATTGGTTGCCCTAGTTGCTAGGACATAATGGTAACAAGGCCAGGGTCTGTTATATACAGACCAGTTCTCAAGAAAGTAGCCAGGTGAGATATTTACTGGGGGTTGCAAAGACGAGTAGGGACTAGGGGAAATCAGATTGGCAAAATGTTGGCAGTTGTCGAAGTTGGGTAATAGGTTCATGGGACGCATTGCACTATTCTTTCTAGTTTTGCATGTGTTTGAAATCCATAATAGAAGTTTAAAAAAAAAAAAAGGTAGATGAACAAGTGCAAACTTAGCAATGTTCCTTGGAAAACACCTCAACACAAATGTTACTGAGTCAGTACTATTATCTAGGTTAAGTAGTATATTTAGTCTAACCTATCCCTGACCTCTTGTGTTGGTGAGATAGCAGGATGCTAAATACAAAAATTAGCACCCAGCAGAATTTTGTTCCAGTGACCCAGAAATTAGAACATGGTGGCAGCAAGCACCCATTGCCCAGAACCTGAGAAGGTAAGGCCATGTGGAAGGTGGGAGGTGAAGGAGAGACCAGAGCTCAGGTAGGGTCTACCGCTTCTGGCCTAAGGCCTTCAGATTACTGGGAGATCTTAAAGTGGTGAGTGTTCATTCGTTCCCTCATTCATTCATTCCTTCCACAAATGTTTGTTGGCTATCTACTAGTACCCGGAGATAGAGCAGTGAATTAGACAAAGTTCCAGGACTTAAGGAGCTCACCAGGGGGGTGAGACATACACTAAACAAGTAAACAAGTAAAATCTGTGTTGGGAAAATTAAGCAGAGAAGGGAGAGAGTACCAGGAGTCAGGGTGTTAAATTTTAAATAGGCTGGTTAAGGAAGTTCTCATTGAAAAGGTAACATTGAAGTAGAAAACCTGTAAGAAGTTAAGCGGTGAGTCAAGCATATATCTGGGGGAAATATATTCCAGTTAGAGGGAACAGCAAGTGCAAAGGCCCCAGAGGAGGAGTCTGCCTCATATATTCTATATTTGAGGAACATGAAGATGCCAGCCAGTCTGGCTGCAGTAGAGTAAGACAGGGGAAACAGAGCAAGAGATGCAGGGGTGGGAGTGGGTTGGTGGCAGGTCATGTCAGGAGTTTATTGTGCAGCATGAGAGGAGCAATTGGAGGGCTCTAAATAAGTAAGTGACATGATCTGACATTCAGGATCATTTTGGCTGCTTTGGTGAGAATAACCTGTAGAAGGCAAGAGTAGAAGGAGGGAAGCTGCTTAGGAGGCTATTGTAAGAGTCCAGGCAAGGGTTGCTGATGGCTTGGACCCAAAGTTAAAGCAGTGGAAGACTGAGAAGTGGTTGGATTCTGGTTCTATTTTGAAAGAGTTGCCAGCAGGATCTGCTGATGGATTGGATATGGCATGTGAAAAATAGAGAAGTTGAGACTGGTTCCTTCATTTTTGGCCTGAGCGACTGAAGGATGGAGTTACCATTTACTGAAAGGGGGCGCCTGGAGGAGGGGCAGGGTATGAGAAGGGATGGATAAGGAGTTCACTTGCAAATGGGTCAAGTTTCAGGTGTTTGGGGACACAGAGATGTTGCATAAGCAGTAGGATAGACAAGTCTATGAGACATGCGTAAATTTCTGCTCACCTGAGAGCTGAAAGAACGCTATTCCTGCGCAAGAGACAGGGCAGTACAGTGGAAGAACACTGGCAGTTCAGATGAGAGGCCTGGCTGTGCCACCAGCCAGCTGGGTGATCCTTTGGAACTCCGTCCCACAGCTCTGGCTTCCAGATCTTCATCTTTAAAAGGACTGTGTTGGACTGGAAACAGCCCTTTTCTCAGCCCACACCCATTGTGAGAGGCAATGGAGTAGTGCTCAGAGTCAACAAGATAATGTGTCTGTGTATCTGAGAGCATTTTGAAAACTGCTGAGCCCTACACCAGGTAGCAGTGTTGGTGTTAAGATTCCTTCCTTCACTGAAGTAACACGCAGTGAGTGCTGGACACCGAGGGTGCAGACAGAGAAGATGCATCCAGCCCTCGTGGAACACCACAGGCTAGCTTCTCAGTGCAGCTTTGCTGCTGAGTGCTAAGGAAACAGGCCAGAGTCTGGTGGTCTGGTGTGACATTGGCGAGGGAAAGCCTGTGCTTGACCTGGGTCTGGGAGAAAAGTGAACGTGGATGTCAGAGATGAGGCAAGATGATATTCCAAGTGAGGAAACGTGGTCCTCCTAGCTGGGGCTAGGAGGAAGAGCCAGGGTGGTGGGACTCCGTTTTTTCCCTCCTTCGTTCTTTCACTCAGCATTTACTCCTCTGCTAGGATCTTCAGGAGCTCCTCATTTTGTAGTAGATGGTTTCAAATCTGGCCTTAGGCGTTGCCATTAGAGCTCATCACAGTTAAGTAGAGCTGATTGAGGATTTAGATTTGAGCTAAAGAGCTCGGTTAGCTATGTGATCTAATGGTATTATTCATTTAGTGTCTGGGGACACATTCTTTGTTAGGTGCTGATTACACCAAAATGCATGCTCTCCCGCAATGTAAGTTGTAAGCAGTCTAACAGAATGTAGGAGTGTGTTATTCCCCGCCCCCACCGAGCAGAATCCGATTTAAGGACTCTTAATACTAAATACTGCATTTAAGTATTAATGCTTAATACTTAAATACAGTATTTAAGTCACATACTGTGTCAGAGTGACTCCCTCACTGCATCTGGAAACAGTCACTGTGCCGCTGTGCCGTGTTTATCCTTGTGTCATTTAGATCTCAGTGTTTGTATTGTAAGGAGGGTCTCTGACCATCTCAACAAGAGTACAGGATACAGCCCATCTTTGTTGACAGGTCACCCACAAAATTTGTTTAGAGTGGATATGTAATCATCATCTTACATTTAATGGAATGGGGAAATTTTGTCCTGGTGAGTGAAACAAAATCATTGAGGTGAAATCCAAGTTTAGCTAAAGCCGTTGTGTTTAACCGGCGGTATTAAGCTATTGACAAAACCTCAGCTGCCTCTTGCCCTGGCAGCTCCCAGTCAAGGTCGAGAAATGGGTGTGGACGTGAGGGTTTCACGGATCCTTTGCAGTTACCCCTGTTTTGCTGGTACGAAGCACACATCCTCTTGAGGCTCCTCACTTAGAGCTCAGAATCAAAAAGATCTGGTTTGTTGGATGTGATATTCAAAGCTCACAGCACAGTAGACTGGCCACAGCTGGAAGTCTGAGCACTTTTGGTCACCCCAAGCTTGCCCTCAATAAATGGTTCATCTCTGAGAAGCCCAGATACAACTTGCTAGCTTTGTACCGTTTCTCACTGCATTTATTGATGTCCCCACTGCCGTGGGATAGTTGGTGAAGCATGATACCCATGTAGTTACTATAAGAACCAAGGAAATGGGGACTCCGTGAGTTTGTAGAACTGACCTGAGGCTTAGATGTGGAGGGTGTCCCTGAGATCAGAGTTCTCTCTGTCTGAGAATATCATCCTCTCAACCTAGGAAGTCCTGTCTGAGGCCGCAGAAACAGGGAGGGAGAAAGGCAGCCTCTGCTTGGCCATCACTTAGCCGGACCTCCCCCTCCACCCTTGTGACTTAGAGCCAGCAAGTTCTCAGGTCCCAGCAGGTTTGCTGTTGCCTCCTGCTCAGCTTGATCACCTTTCCATATTGTCCACGAATTGTCAAGCTCAGTTTTCAGATGTGGTTTTGCTATAAAACTATAATCTCAAATCCATGCTGTCAGCATTGGACTAGCCATGCCTCCTGAATGGAGAATCTGATATTGTTATAGCCAACAAAAGGAGTGCAAGGTATGCTCTCAGACTTTCCTCTTTTATTCATGTATTTGTATTTGTTTCTTTAACATAGATGTAACATTCCCGAGGCCTGAGTTCAGTGAAAAGTCAGCCTTGCATTGCTATTCCCCCGTCACTCAGTTAACCTGCTGCGGGCAACCCTAGACAGTCATTTCTCCACTGTCTTGCCACAGACTTCCTACAGAAGGCACTGTTTTATACCTTCCTATTTTTTTCTGTAATATGTTTTAGAGATCTTCGCATGTCAATATGTGAGGACCTTCCTCATTTACCTATGTTTGCATTATATAGAAGTTCCATACCGACAGACCCTTAGGCTGCTTTTAATGTTTTTGCTATTACTACGTACAGGGGTGCCATGACTCACCTTAGACCCGTGCCATTTTCCACATATGTATGTCTTCCTGCAGACTAGACATGAAATTGCTAGATCAGATGGTAGGTACATTTATGCTTTTGATCCATGCTGCTAAATTGCCCTCATTAGAGCTCATACCACTCTATACTCCCCCAGCAATGGAAGACTCTGTATTTCCCCCACAGTCTCATAGACATTGCTCTGAGTTAAAAAGAAACAGATCGGGGCGCCTGGGTGGCTCAGTGGGTTAAAGCCTCTGCCTTCGGCTCGGGTCATGATCCCGGGGTCCTGGGATCTAGCCCCGCATTGGGCTCTCTGCTCAGCGGGGAGCCTGCTTCTCCCCTCTCTCTCTCTGCCTGCCTCTCTGCCTGCTTGTCATCTCTGTCTGTCAAATAAATAAATTAAAAAAATTTCTTAAAAAAAAAAAAAAAAAGAAACAGATCACCAGGGTGCCTGGGTGGCTCAGTCGGTTAAGCATCTGACTTTGGCTCAGGTCATGATCCCAGGGTCCTGGGATCAAGCCCTGCATTGGGCTCCCTGCTCAGAGGGAAGCCTGCCTCTTTTTCTCCCTCTCCCTCTGCTGCTCTCCTGCTTGTGCTCTCTCGCTTTCTGTCAAATAAATAAATATAATCTTAAAAAATATATACAGATCACCTACAGATCGGCATAGCATACTGAATGGTGTTCCACTTTGACATTTTATTCCACAAGATATGTAAAGCCAAACACAGTCCAGTTTGAAGAATACCGTGTGTGAAAAGATAACCGCCAGACCTCCTGTGGTTAGAAGAAAGGAAAATCCTAGAGGAAGGAGTTCTCTACCTCAGTCCTTAGACTAGCTTGAATTAAAGGAGAAATAGATGTCTTTTTCTGCAGGACTTGGCAGGGACAAGATGCAGCTAGTGATGGGAGGGCTGCAGGGGGAATAAAGGGAGATCCCGAGAGGGAGGAGCTGATAACCAGGCAAATGCATTTAGTGTCCACTGGAGAAGTACTTCTCGGCTCCATGCTGGTTTCTTTTCATTTCAGCGACTTTATCTTTTTTAAAGGTTACACCTCTTCCTTTTAGCGCACCTGTTCTTCTCTTTTTGGACTTTCTCACTCTTAACCTCACTTGGAGTTAAGGTGTCCACAAGTTGAAACTGGATGAGTGTTGAACCTTATGTCTTGTTTCATTTAATGTTCGTTTGCTCACTTTCCTCCATTCATCCAGATGGGCTTCATGGTTCTTGTCTGAAAGACTTAAACAAGCACCCTGTGCAAGTAGCTCTGTTTTCTGTGTATTCTTTTTGTAGAATGAATTATGAAGACAAGGTTCTTAGATCTCAGATCCTGAGCCTTCCCCGGTGGGGTTAAGCATTCATGTCTGTCCTCTGGAGAGCCTGGAGCAGTCTTTAGTGCCGTCTGCAATGTCCATTTGTGCCTGCCTCCTGGCTTCACTAACATTGATGGTTGGATTTTTTTTTTTTTTTTTTAATTAACAGACTTTATTTCTTAGAGCATTTGTAGGCTTATAGAAAAATTGAATAGAAAATGCAGAGAGTTCCTGGGGCGCCTGGGTGGGTCAGGTTAAATGATTTGGTCATGATTCCGGGATCCTGGGATCAAACTCTGCTTTGGGCTCCCTGCTCAGTGGACAGTTTGTTTCTCCCTCTTCCTCTCTCTCTGCCCCTCCCCCAGCTCGTGCTCTGGCTCATTTTTTCTCAAGTAAAATCTTTAAAAAAAAGAGAGAGAGAGAGAGAGAGCGCGCCTGGGTGGCTCAGTCGGTTAAGCATCTGCCTTCAGCTCAGGTCATGATCCCAGAGTCCTGGGATGAAGTCCCGCATCAGGCTCCTTGCTCAGCGGAGACCCTGCTTCTCCCTCTGCCTGCTGTACACTCTTTCTTTCTCTCTCTGACTGATAAATAAATAAATAAATAAAATCTTTTTTAAGAAAAGAAAAGAATATACAGAGAGTTCTTATTTACCCCCCCTTTATGCCCCAGTTCCCGGTTTTCCCTATCAATAACGTCTTACATTGGTGTGGTGTATTTGCTACAATTGATGAACTAATATTGATGCATTATTAGTAACCAAAGTTCATAGTTTACATCATGGTTCACTCTTTGTGCTGTCTGTTCTATGGGATTTGACAAATACATGATGTCAGGTATATGTCCACCGTTACAGAACCGCTCCACTGACCTAAAAATGCCCTGCACTCCATTTGCACATCCCTCCTCTCCCACTCCCCATACCCCATGGCAACCACTGATATAATTCGTGTCTCTCTAGTTTTGCCTTTTCCCAAAGTCATATAATTGGAACCATACTGTGTATAGCCTTTTCAGATGGGCTTCTTCCACTAAAATGCATGTAAGTTTCCTCTATGTCTTTTCGTGACTCATTTCAATAGCTCATTTCTTTTTTATCACCGGAAAATATTCCATTGTCTGGGTGTACCCCAGTTTGTTTATTCAAGGACATCTCTGTTGCTTCCAGCTTTTGGCAACGATGAATAAACTGCTATAGACGTCCATATGCAGGTTTTCTGTGGGCGTAAGTTCTCAACCCATTTAAAAGCAGGAACACTGGATCGTTTGGTAAGACTGTTTGATTTTGTAGGGACCTGCCAAACTGCCTTGCAGTACCATTTTGCATCCCCACCAGTAATGAATGAAAGTTTCTGTTCCTCCATGTCCTTGCCAGCATTTAGTGTTATCGCTGTTTTGGATTTGGGCTATTATGATAGGTGTGTGGTGGTATCTCATTGTCTGTTGGATGTTAATACTTCTCCTTTGATTTATGGTAATGGGATAAGTATAATACCACCATAATTACTTTCTTGTACTTTAATTATTAATGAGAGAGCACCTTTTTTGTATTATTTATTTACTACTAGTGTTTTTCCCTGTATGAATTCATACTCTAATCTTTTTTTTTATTTAATTTTATTTATTTATTTGACAGACAGAGATCACAAGTAGACAGAGAGGCAGGCAGAGAGGGGGGGAGGCAGGCTTCCCGCTGAGCAGAGAGCCCGATGTGGGGCTCGATCCCAGGACCCTGAGATCATGACCCTGAGCCAAAGGCAGTGGCTTAACCCACTGAGCCACCCAGGCGCCCCTTCATACTCTAATCTTATTCCAGTGGGAATTTGATACTGTTCTTGGAAGTTTGTGTCTGTGTGTGTGGTTTTTTTTCCACCCAATTTTTTTTATTGTGGCAAAATGTACGTAACATAAAATTGACCGTCTTAACCACTTTTAAGTGTACATTTAAGTTATATGTGTTTTTAATATCATGTTTTATATTTTCTTTAATATTTTCCCTTAATATTGATTTTTTTAAAACCTAACTCTTCTTTTGACTTGATTTTCATTTGCTTCAAAAGCAAAAACTATCTCTTCTTCCTAGCTGAGATTTGGATATTGTTCCATTTTGATGAATTGATGGAATAAATTTAACCTTTTAGTCCCGAGGTGATGTTTTTAAGTAATGTGATGCTTCTAAATGAGTATGATGATCGAGTCCCTCCTGATGGCTGATGGCATGTTTCATTTTCAAATAGCCCTTCCACGGGTGCCTAGGCAGCTCAGTCAGTTAAGTGTCTGTCTTGGGTCCAGGGACTTCTGCTCAGCGGGGAGCCTGATTCTCCCTCTCTCTCTGCCTGCCACTCCGCCTGCTTGTGTACTCTCCCTCTCTCTGTCAAAGAAATAATAACATCTTTAAAAAGAAAATAGCCCTTCCCAAGCCAGCAGTGACCCCAGAAACAAGTCAGATATAACTTGGTAATCTCTGTATTAATTTGTGTATTGCAGTAGAGCATACCCTTAGGTTCACCTTTCCAAAAAGACTTTATTCTAGATTTTTCTTTCCATGGACTGAAGGTGGGTTTGAAACTCAGCCATGATTCTATGTTTGGTGGTTTATAAACTAAGGTGTTAAAACTCACCCTAGACTTAGGACTAAAAATTAGGTTTTTAAGTTACCTATTTTAGTTTAAATGAATTCTGTTCTTCAGTAAAAGGGTCTACATTTTCATTGCCCTTATGGAACTAAAAATAATCCACTTTACCTAATTACTCTCTTTTCTGTGACTAATTCAAATCTAAAAAATTGTAGTAGCCAAATAGGAACCATGCTAAAAAGTGATCTGGGCTTTTAAAATCAGTGTGCTTTTTTTGCAAAGAGATGTTTAGCTGATGTTTTAAATGTGCCTTGTGTTAATGCAAGTTTCTGTTACTAATTTCCTGTTTTCTCTTTACTGTTTGGAAACCCACAGAACCAAGCCTGTTTCAGTAGGTTTTGTGTGTGCATTGGTCTTTTTCTATAATAACAAATACTGAATCATTTTACTACAGCTCTTCCAAATCTGGCTCTCATTTGTTTGCTACTTGACTTGCTCAGCCTCTGTCTCTCCCAACCTAATGTCACTTTGTCCTCTCTGAGCAGTTTTGTTTATTTCCAAATGACGAGTTTTCTGAGTGAAAATTAAGTCTTCCTTGCCTCCCCCCCCACCAAAGCTGAACATTCTTCTCTTTCCAAGCAAATGTTTTGATTTATTTTTCTTTTTATTCCTTCCTTTCTTCCTTCCTTTCTTTCTCTCTCCCTCCCTTTCTTTTCTTTTTTCTTTTCGCTTCTAAATACAATTATCCTCTGGGCTGGCTGAAGCAGGACACAAAAAGTCTTATTCCGAATGTCTGAGGGGTTCGGACTAGCAGAAAATGATGGAAGAGTGAACAGGTGCCTGTAGTCAAGGCAGACTTGCTCTGGTGTGTGTCAGATGAGATCTGACCATGCCAAAGTGAAGCACAAATTTATGGCTACCATCTAATTTTCTGTCTTTCGTGGCCCCTATCTTTCTGCTTTGAGGAGACAATTGAAGCACATCTTGTTTCATAGAAAGACCTAAAGATCCAAAGTATCCAAAAAACTTTTCTAAATGTTCTCTCTCCCCGATAAATGATAATTTACATTTTTACATTAGGAGACATATATGTATTATGAAGCCATAGGGCTCTTCCCTGCATCAGAGCCAACAATAGGTTAAGTTTATTTTAAAATGCAACAAACAGAGAAGCTGGCTGCAAGTTCTGGAAGAGTCCAGAGTACTCCCTATTCATCCCTACCCATTGTCATGGCCCTTCTCTCCCATCCCCACCCACCATCCCCAGTCTGTCTCTCCCTTACACCCAGCTTAGGTCACTGGGGAGCTGATAAATCTTTTGCCCTACAAGGAGAAACAGAGCAGCTGCCCCTGCTCCCTCTCCGTTCTTGCTCAGAAGGCCACCAGAGTTATGAATCTGAAATGTCAAGTGCGGGCAGGAAATGCACAGTCACAGCTGTCCTGAGGCAGCGACAGGCCTCTCTTTGGCTCTGCTAGTATCTCTGTTGCTAGTTTAGTAGCAGCACAGAAGGATTGCGAGGAAAGCATCATTCCACAAAGGAAAGGGAGAAACATGGCCATCAGACATGCGTACACGCCTAGCAGCCACAGAGCGCCTTCTCCCGACCTGTGGTCAGTCTCTGGTGGAAGGCAGCACCAGAGATCAGGAAGGGCTGGAGAGCCAGAGTGGACCACTTATAAAGGCTTATATTATGGGCTTAGGGAGGAAAATGGAACATTTAGCCTGGACATGAGGACATGTAAAGGGAGTGGAGATTTGTTTTCTTTGAGTGTAAGAAGCCTTATTTTGGGAAATGTGGCTTCTAGCTCTTCCCTCTTTCTATTGTGGTCAGGTCCAGGAGGACTGGATTTAAGTTACGGTGGATGACAGCAAAATTAAACAATCAGTAGTCAAGTGTTTTGTGTCAGCCTGGATTGGCAGAAGGAAGAAATGCACCGTGTATTGAGAGGGATGAGCCGGGGCCGGCCAGCCTGGCTTGGAATCCTGGCTTCCGCCCTTCCCTGGCTGTGGGACCTTGGAATAAATGACTCTGCCTCTAAGCTTCAGTCACCTCATCCGTAAAGTGGGAATAATGATCTAATTTCTTCGTAGGGTTATTTTTAAGATTAAAAGAGTTAATATAGGTAAAGCACTTTGAACAATGGCTGGCACTCTTCAGGGCTGTCTGTGTGGTAAATATAATTAGCACGAGCAGTGGGAAGGTTTTAGGGACTTCCAGGGCAGCACTTCACCTTATGGCTCAGGAGGCGGTCGCAGGAGACAGAATTGAGATTAGAAGCCATTTCTGCAGACTTCTAGTCTACGGCATTGCCACTCTTTAGCTACTTTTTAGAAATGCCTGTCACTTCGAAAGCACTTCCCTTTCTGTTCCTCTTGCATCCCTCCTCCTCAGGGCCAGTTTTTCTAGGGTACTTCTTATGTGCCAACACTGCTAAATGCTGACATATGTGACTTTATTTAACCCTTACAGCAACCTTTGGAGAAGGTGCTGTTAGTAGCCCCATTTTTTTTTTTTTTACAAGTGGCATCTGAAGCTCAGAGAGGTTCAGTGACTTGCCCAAGGGTACACAGCTTCAGAGAGGTAGAGCCTGGGATAGAGCCAGGCTGTCTGACTCCAGAACCCGTGTTGGTAAGCGTGCCACGGATTTTCCTCAGAAAGTCCCAGTAGAGTACAGATGTGCTCAATTAAACCAACCGTTGCTACAGGAGCCAGCTCTAAAGATTTGAGGCCATTTTGTAATCCCGTTTCAACCTATAATTGGCTTTGTTTTCAGACCTGGGTCTCATGTGTGTCCTTACTCTGACAGTGCTGTTAACAGAAACAGGTTACCAAAAGAATTTCTCTCCCTGCTTAAGACTCTGAAAGTTGAGAGTCATGGAGCAGACCAAGAGAGACCAGGACCAGAACTTGTGGTTATCAGGGCTCTCAGCAAGGTTGGGGTCACTGCCAGTATCCTAGTAGACAGGATAAGATGGATCAGTTGCCAGAATTCCCATCTAGAGCAGTGGTCCTTTACCTTTAATCCCTGTAAGACGCTCATGCAATCTTTAAACTCCCTTCTTGTCAGAAAAATGCATAAGCTTGCACACCAAAATAGTGTTTTCAGGTGGCTTTAGCTAAAAATGTACTAGGCCTCACAATAATAATAATAATAAGTATTTAAGAACATACTCTGGAGCCAGACGGCCTGGATTCAAAATCCTCCTCTTGCATTTACTAGCTGTGCAACCTTGAGCCAAGTTACTTAGTGTCTCGGGCTTCAATTCCCTCAAATATAAAATGAGGATAATCACAGTATTTAATTACTGGATCTTTGTGAGGATTAAATGAGTTGCTATGTATAAAACACCCAGTACACTGTTCCTTTACAGCACTGTTCACTATTACTGCTCGTAGTAGTGTAGCCATTCAGTAAATATTTATGGGCAGAATGAATGAATAATTCTAGCGGGGATGCTAAGTCTAAAGTAGAACATCCCAGCCAGCGTGTCAAAAGTGGGCTATAGTTATGTAAAGATACTGACCAGCTCAGCCCTTGGGGCTGCCAGAGCCCCAGCTGGTTGCTCCTGGCTTTAAGCAGCAGCATCTGCCACATACGAACATCCTTCTCTCTGGCTGCCCTGACATGAAAACAGTTTGGGCAGCACTGACTGAGAAGATCCGTCCGCAGATAGTTGAGTACCAAGTAGGCAGTCCAGATCCCAAGTCCAGGGGAATTCTGTGGTTGGGCGGCAGTGGGATCTTAACTGCTAAACCTTGAACAAAGCTTCACAACTGTGGGCTCTGGCTCAAGTAGGGTGAATGCCAAGGCAAAGGAAGTCCTGCCAGGAGGATGCCCAGCAGCCCCCTCCTTGCACACAAGGACCCCATGAGTCACTGCATGAGGATTTGCAGAGCGCCCACAGTGAACCAGAAACCAGGCTGGAGCCCAAAGTCCTGTGTGGGCAACAGATGTGAAAAGGACAGTGATGAGTACTGGAGGAGATGACTGTAGGAGTGTGAGTGCTAGGAAGAGGTAGCGCTGAGGAGTTCTGATCATGGAAGTGGTGGATTTAGGTTTGTACTTTTTTTTTCCTCCCCAAAGATTGTATTTATTAGAGCATGAGTCGGGGAGGGGGCGGGGAGAGGGAGAAGCAGATTCCCTGCTGACCAGGGAACCTGACATGGGGCTCAATCCCAGGACCCCGAGATCACAACCTGAGCTGAAGGCAGATGCTTAACTCACTGAGCAACTTAGGTGCCCCTGTGCTTTTTTTTTTTTTTTTTTTAGTCACTCTGACACAATATTACAAAATGCCTAGGAAACAGGCAAGGGTTTATTTGAGGACATATATTAGGAGGCTCTCAGAGTAGTTGAGATGTGAGAGGTGATACTCATCGGAAGTAAGTACATAGACTTCTTAAGCTTTTTTTTTTTTTTTTTTAAAGATTTTATTTATTTATTTGACAGAGAGAGATCACAAGCAGGCAGAGAGGCAGGTAGAGAGAGAGGAGGAAGCAGGCTCCCTGCTGAGCAGAGAGCCCGATGCGGGGCTCGATCCCAGGACCCTGAGATCATGACCTGAGCCGAAGGCAGCGGCTTAACCCACTGAGCCACCCAGGTGCCCCAGACTTCTTAAGCTTTTTAAAATTGTTTTTAATTGAGGTATAGTTGATGTACAACATGATATTTAAGTTTTAGATATACAACATAATGACTTAATATTTGCGTGTATTCCGAAATGATCACCACAGTTAGTTTGGTTAATATCCATCACCCTACGTAATTACAGATTGTTTTCTTGAGTTGGGAAGTTTCAAGATTTATTCTAGCAACAAGTCAGATATGCAATTCCGTATTATTAACTATGGTCCCCATGCTATCATGCTATACCTTACATCCCCATGACTTACTTATGTTGTAACTGGAAGTTTGTACCTTTTAACTCTCTTGATCCATTTTGCCTATCCCTAACCCCTGCCTCTGGCAACCACCAATCTGTTCTCTGTACCTATGAGTTTGGGTGTTGTTTTTTTTTTTTTTTAATATTCCATGAGTGAGATCACATGGCATTTGTATTTGACTTATTTCACTTAGCATGATACCATCTTGGTCCATCCATGTTGTCACAGATGGCAAGATTCCCCTTTTTTTGGTGACTAAATAGTATCCTGTTGTACATATGCACTACAGTTTCTTTATCCATTCATCCATCCGTGGACACTGGAGTTGTTTCCAGGCCTTGGCTATTGTAAATAATGCTGAATGTGTGTGTCTTTTCGAGTCAGTGTTTTTATTTTCTTTGGACAGATACCCAGAAGTGGAACTGCTGGATCAAATGGTAGTTTTATTTTTAAGTTTTTGAGGAACCTCCATATCATTTTCCAATTTATACCAATTTCCATTCCCGCCAACAGTGCACAAGGGTTCCCTTTTCTCCACAAGCTCCCCAACACTTGCTATTTTGTGTCTTTTTGATAATAGGCATTCTAACAGGTGGTATCTCATTGTGGCTTTGATTTGCATTTCTCTCATGATTAGGGATGTCGAGCATCTTTTCATGTACCTGTTGGCCATTTGGATGTCTTCTTTGGAAAATGTCAATTCAGATCCTCTGCCTGGTTTTTAATTGAATTGTTTGGGGTTTTTGCTATTAAGTTGTATGAGCTGTTCATATCTCCTGGATATTAACCCCTTATCAGATATGTGATTTTCTCCCTTTCTGTAGGTTGCCTTTTCATTTTGTTGGTGGTTTCCTTCACTGTACAGGAACTTTTTTAGTTTGATGTAGTCCCACTTGTTTATTTTCGCTTTTGTTTCCTTTGCTTTCGGTGTCAAATCCAAAAAATTATGGCCAAGACCACGTCGGAGAGCTTACCACCTATGTTTTTTTCTAGAAGTTCTATAGTTTCTTCATTCAAATGTTTAATCCCTTTTGTGTTAATTTTTGTGTATGGTGTCGGGTAGTGGTGTATCTAGACTTTTGAGGGAAAAGGAGGAATCAAGGATAACCCCACCAATTATGGGTGTCTGGGAATGCCAGCCCAGGGATAGGGATACTGGAAGAGGAACAGTTCCAGGGAGCACATCGTGAGTCTCTTGGGGCTCGTTCTGTTTGTGATGCCTGTGGGATGTTCACTGACGATGGTCAACAAGGCCAGTGGTTAGATTGAGCTGAGCGTAGGAGAGCTGTCGGAATGTGTAGAGATGTGATGTGTGCTCCCCAGAACCAGCAGCACTGGGACTGGCAGCCTGCCTTTAATGGGGCTTCCTCCTAAGGAGAGTTAGTTTAAAGATTTTACTTATTTGTTTGAGAGAGACAGAGAGAGCAAGCAGAAGCAGGGGGAGGGGCAGGGGGAGAATGAGAAGCAGACACCCAACTGAGCAGGGAGCCTGACATGGGGCTTGATCCCAAGACCTTGAGATCATGACCTGAGCTGAAGGCAGGTGCTTAATGGACTGAGCCAACCATGTGCCCCAGGAGACTGAGTTTAAAAGTGGGTTTTGATCAGTGATTCTTACTTTACAACCAGTTTGGCTGGCGTGCTTCTGTTGTATGCTCAACTTTTAGAAATTCTTTAATATTTCTATCTTGAACCTTCTTCACAAAAGCAAACATAGTTCTATACTTTGAAGAATTCATTTTCCTTTCTTCTTAGCTGGCCTCATTCACTCTTTCTTTATGTATCCTTGTAGCAGGAGGAAGCTGTGCAGCTCCTAATGTGACACTGTCCATTTTCTCAGACTTGTGACCCAGAAGGAAATCTCTGACCTCAGCTGTGGCTCTTGGTGCTGTCCAGAAGCCAACTTCATGTCTGAGTGTACGAGTAGCAGTTTGCCATGGAGAGCTTGGGGCTGCAAACGGTGACCCTCAGTGATGGGACGACAGCCTATGTCCAGCAAGCTGTCAAAGGTGAGTATTTCCAGGTACCCCAGAATCTCATCCTGTCGCCCAGCCTCTGGAGAGGAATGTCCCATTCTCAGAGTCTCACCACCACTGTGCCCTCCTGCTTTCGCGCCACAACTTACTCAGCAGGAGAATTTCATGAGGTCACTGACAAAAAGGGAACTCTTTAAAAGAAAATGCCATTGAGGCAGGCCAGCCTAGAAAATCTGACTATCCCAGCTGGAGGAACCAAGACCTTTGAAAGACAGAATTTCTTATGTGCAGTCAATAGTTCATAAATATTTCTGGAAATGAATGAACACCGTGTTGGTTATATGACTTCCTGCTTTTCAAATAAATTCCCTGTCCAGTTTCTGGGTGCTCTCTAGAAACTTTCAAGTAAGTTAAGCCATGTACAGAGGGGGACGCCCAAGCATAGATCTCATGCCTTAGGTCCTAGTAAGGTTCTCAGAATAAAAATACAAGGGTATACACTTAAATTTGAATTGGAAAAAAAAAAAACTGAATTGCAGATAGACAATGAATAATTTTATAGTACAAATATATCCCAAATACTGCATGGGATAGATATGTATAAACATGGGATTAAGCACTAAAACTACTAAAATAATGGGGCACCTGGGTGACTTAGTTGGTTAAGTGTCTGCCTTAGGCTTGGGTTGTGATCCAGGGTTTCTGGGATCAAGCCCCATGTTGGGCTTCCTGCTCAGTGAGGAGTTTGCTTCTCCCTTTCCCTCTGCCCCTGCTTGTGAGCTCTCTCTCTTTCTCTCTCAAATAAATAAATGAAATCTTAAAAAATATAAAATAAAACAAACGTAATAAAACAATAAGTACTGAAAAAGAATTGGCTGTTTATCTGGAATTTGGAATCACCTGAAATTCCATTCTCTCTGCAACTTAAAATCAAGGTGTGTTGTAAAGTCAGAACTGAGTGTCACTGAAGGACAGGGCCTTCGGGCCAGGGACGCTCACTGCTCTGACAGCCTCCTTTCTCACCAGCATTCTCAGGCATGCCAGATGGCCTGCCTGTCCTCCTCGGACAGCACTGGGCCAACATCGCCTCGCTCCTGCGCTTTATTTTGCCTCTTCCGGACTCTGAGCACCACCGTCCTCGTGAATGCGCTGTCATTGCAACATTGCCTGCCTATGTTTCAACACGTTGTGCAAGTGTATGTCAGTTCCCAAGAGAAATTGTCTGTTGATTTTATTTTAAATTGTCTGCTTCCTGATGACGTCGGAGAGGCCCCTTAATCTCATCAGTAAGCTCTTTCCCTAAGACAGTGTTGGGGTGGGGAGGGTTGCCTTCTGGAAAGGTTTTTTTGTCAAGAGCTGTCCATGATATGTGGGCCTGGTTTGCTTCGTCCATCCGCTTGAGAGCAGCACTTCTCTAGAATATTTTGGAAGCTTGAAACTCTTTGCAGACTCCCTATCACGGGTCTTGCCCCTCTGCGGCAGGCGCAGCAGGATGAGACAGAAGAATGGAAGTATGGAAATGACCGTGTGTGGATGAATGGTCAAGTGGCCACACTTGGCCTGAGAAAGCCACCCTGTTTTCCTAGGTCTTTCCCTTTCATGTGTGGGTCTCCCTGCATCCCCACACCCCCACCCTGTCTCTCTCTCTCTCTCTCCTCTCTGTTCTCTGGCTGCTTCGTGGCACCACAGCGTGTGTGCACAGACTCACAATTGATTTCACATTCCTGACGGGGGAGTCGGCCTTCGGGAACCAGGACCACACTGTCCTAGACGGCATCTCTCCCCCGCAGTGAGCTCCTCTGAAGCTCGTGACCAGGGCACTGTCCTCGTCAGCAGCCCTCTCTCTTTGGGGCCAGCTTAGGCAGCTCTAAAAGTTTATCAGATTTGTCAGTCATCAGGGTGAGCATAAAATGTGTTATTCAAGCCCAACATTTTTGAGAGTGGGAGAGTGTCCTGTGAACCAAAATGCACTGGGGCCAACGGGAACATACGGCCGCCTCTCCATCGAGGGACATGAAGACTGTGTCAGCCAGCCATCCTTCCCGCCTGGCCCTTCGCATTGTCGTCTCTGCTGTGAGAGGGGATTCTAGGTTGAAATCTTTTCTCAAGTAACCCTTCTCAACCTTTGGTCTTGTGCCTTGAAACAGCAGTGGCTGTGCCAGCAGAAACTCTGGTTCTGCTCTCAGAACCCCGAGTGCAGTGCCCTGGCTGTGACAGAGAAGGCGTCAAATGCAGGGAAGCCCATGGCTCGCTAATGGGTGGAGGTGAGGGGGTCCCACGCCCTCTGCTAACTGCCTTTCTCCTCCTTCTTACCTTTGTCTCTGCCTCACCGGTCTTTAGCTAAGTTGTAAAACTGTGGGTTACTGACCCGAGAAGACAGCGTGGAGGCAAGTTTGGGAATTTTTCTGAGGGAGAGATAGCAGAGTTAGGCCAGAAGCAGCTGCCTGGTCTTTTTCCCACATCATCAGAGCTCAAATTGCTAAACCTGAAACTTGGGAAGAATGGAGTAAGCAAACCACTTGTTACGAACTCTTCCCTCTCCCTTCTTACCTTTCTTGCTTCTTTCCCCCTCATCCTGGGAGACTCACTGGGTATCAGGAGAGGCCTGTCTAATCCTATATTATTTGTCAGAGAGAGAGTGCGCACAAGCAAGGGGAACAGCAGGCGGAGGGAGAAGCACGCTCCCTGCTGAACAAGAAGCCCGATGTGGGACTCGATCCCAGGACCCTGGGATCATAACCTGAGTGGAAGGCAGACAATTAACTGACTCAGCCACCCAGGCATCCCTGTCTAATCCTAATTCTAAACCAAAGAGCCTGTTGCTCTTGTAAGTGCTTCCCAGTAAGCTTCCCCCTCAACCCTCCACTTTCTCTAAAAATAAATAAATGAAAATTTTTTTTAAAGATTTTATTTATTTATTTGACAGAGAGAGATCACAAGTAGACAGAGAGGCAGGCAGAGAGAGAAAGATTGAGGGAAGCAGGCTCCCTGCCGAGCAGAGAGCCCGATGCGGTACTCGATCCCAGGACCCTGAGATCATGACCTGAGCCGAAGGCAGCGGCTTAACCCACTGAGCCACCCAGGCGCCCCAAAA